>NW_027526233.1:31389524-31729766 GCF_048455015.1 Haemaphysalis longicornis | reverse complement strand
TCGTGAAGAAACACAGATATTGCTTTCAACTCATACAAAATGTTGAGCCATTTTTTTTTCAGTTATATGCACTTGTGCAGAAACATGCTTTCTTCCCCTTGCCTCTCTTGCGATGCACGTCTGTAATGACTTTGCTGTGCCTACTGCGTAGTTTTTTAGGTTATGAATACCTGGGGACCAGCACAATGTCCATCCGCGTCCGTGTGCATACCATTTACAATCGCAAGAAATCACATCACACAGGCACCGGCACGATTCGAGCCTGGGTTTGGTATACCTGCCAGAGTTAGTTTCATTCGTCTTAACCAGTGTTGTACACGTTCCTCCAAAATAGGAACGAAAGCTCGTTTCTTGCCAATTTTGAAACGAGTTCCCGTTACAAGTTCCTTTATTGCGAAAGGAACGCGTTCTAGTTCCACTTCGAAAATTGGAACGTGTCGTTACATTAACGTTACAATTAGGTTTTTAAATTAAAATATAGTGTAGGATAATCCTGGGTCGAAATTAAGTGAGACATTTAAAACTCACATCAAACTACGTATATTATACGAATATTAACACCACTGGTAGCAGATTATCTGGACATAATGATAATCAAAAGAAACGCTCCCAGCCGAATTTCTTCAGGGAGCACCGGACAAACTCCAGACTGCTCTGGGACATTTCGGTGCAGGTTATTTCGGTGCGGTCATATCGGTGTACGGGCATATCGGTGTACGGGCGTTTCGGTGCACGCACATTTCGATGTACGGACATTTCGGCGACCAAATTATCCGGTGCTTGCCTGTTTGCGACAGCCGTTATGTTTTTACTTCCGCTTAACGTGGGTTATGGACAACCATCTGGAGCCATCAATTTATTTTTTTGATTGATGCCATGTTCGATCTTTGCCAGGTATTTTTGCAAATTCTACATTTATATATATTTTTAATACCTCTTCCTGGGGACACCTGTTATGCAGCCGATTGAATTCTTTAGCACACGTTTTTTTTCACTTATGACAGGTTGTTAATTTATATTTGCTCTTTTTTAGCTAAGACAATTACCCGTGTTTACGATCACCTCTTTTGTATTTTTTTTTAAATTACACACCCTCAAATTACATAAATTACATGCACACTCTCAATATCCAAAAAGTAACAAACATTAGATAGCCCCCCATAATGAAGAAAACCTTATGAAGAGTATTACAAGGGCTGGGCTGCCTTGCTAAAATGAATTCGCGAGAAAAGAGCCGGAGGTTCTAATGTCCTAAATGCTGATGTCCTAAATGTCCTAAAAAACGCTTGTTAAGGACATAATAATAGCAATTAAGATGAAGATATCGACGTGGGTAGGCCATGTAATACGAAGGCGAGATAACCGTTGATGATTGAAGGTAACAAAGTGGATCCCAAGAGAAGCCAAACGTGGCAAACGGCGCAGATGGTTAGATGGGCAGATGAAATCAAGAATTTTGCCAGGATAAATTGTGGCTGTTAGCACACGACCGGGATAATTGGAGGTCTATGGAAGAGGCCCTAGCTCTCCAGTGGTCGTAGACAGGCTGAAAATGGTTACTTTTATTCTGAACTCGAAATGCACCCGGGTAAACTTTAACTGCGTATACTGACCCCAATGGAACATCTTTCGCATAGGCTTGTCTTACATAAAACTACCGTCTTATACTGGCAAGTGCTTTTGATCTGGGATCTATGCTTCCATACTAGTGAAGACCATTGTAATTTACCGTGATTCATGCCACGACTCCCTCCTTATGAAAAACGAGACCTCTCTTTTATTGTAGTAGCTTCCGAGTTCGAGAGCGGAGAGGACGAGGTTTGGTGCACGCCAAGACTGCGCCACATTATGATCAGCAGTCGTGTTTGTGTCGGAGATGGCGTAGTGGGACAATGCAGTATAAAAACTCCGCAGTCCGCCGATGTTATCGTCAGTTTCGTGTTGGGTTGGTGCGACCCGGCCTATTTAAAACGCAAGTTGTATTAGCGTGTTTGCCACCTTCCAAAAGGCTCTTGCCAGTCCACTTTTTCTGCCACCGCCAGTGGACACATCAGTGAGATATTTATTGAGGTTCTAAACGGCATGCATTTTCAATATTGAACTTCTCTGGGCTGTCCCAGCGCACCAAAAAGATTTATTTGCAGCCAGTCCTGACTCAGCAAACTTCAATCGTTCTGCTTATCGAAGAGAGACGAATTTAGTCCCCCGAAGCGACTTAACAGTCCTTGTGCCTTAGAAGTATCTGGTATGTGCGAGCAACACTGGAAGTTTGTAGGCAGGATGCATTCTGTTTCTGAGCAAGCATAGAGTTTCTTAGTAAGTATACTAGAGAGGAAACTGCGCCTTGTGAGCCATGTCGTCGTCGGGGTTCTTGGAACACCCCCCTTTTTATCTTGAGCTCTGCATGGCAATTGGATTCTCAAGCGGTTTGGGGGATTTGCTTTCTTCACTATGCATTAACACGTCTACGAGGTACAAGGAAGCCTAAATTCTCCCTGTTCTGTTGTGGTAGCCGTGTTCGGTGAAACAGCAGGCAGTGCGTTATCGCACCAGACGTTGCTCATGCCGCAGTCGAAGGACGCATCACTGAGCGGGTAATATGCCCCCGCGAAATTTGTAGCCGACGAAAAGAAGAAACAAAACGTACTTCGACGAAGAGAAGACATGACCATTGAGATACGACAGATACGGGCGCTTGTATGCGTCCCGCATTGTCATAGTGCACGACTGTTTAACGCCACGTTGTCTTCTTTCTTGTTAAACTAGTTAGAGGTCGGTGCACTTGTTCACCAGGAAGGCAACGTTTTAATAGGCACGCTAAAAACTTTCCAGTCTTCAAGCAACTTATTATTTGCAATAATTGTAAAATCAATAAAATAAGAGTCACTAATGAGTTTCCCCCCGTAATATTACCTTGTTCGTAACTACAACCTTGGGCTGCAGAACAGCAGGCACAACCGTTCCGGCAAAAATACGCTTTACTTCTTTTTTCCTTAGTTTTAAAGGGGCCCTGAAAGGCGTTTTGAGCACACTAAATTGACTAGCGCAATCGTTAGATTGGGTCTGCAACATCATCTGTGCCAAGTATTACTCTTTTACGCGCAGCGGAAAGCTCACACTTTTGTTGCAAAGTTTGTCGCTTTTTTCTCACCCTTTCCTTCGTGTTTTTGGACGCCGCCATCTTCACATGTCTACATCCTCGATTCCCAGATGTTCGTCATGAGCTAGACATCCTGCTATTGGGTGGCTTTTTCACGCACTTCCGGCAAAGAGATGAGTCGTCTGCTCAGCGTCGGCTCGCCGGCTGATCTGCCAGTGGAGTGCCGGAGTGCTTGCACATTTTACGACAAACGAAACAAGTGTAAACAAATGCTTAACCGTTTGTATTGAATGCAACAGGGCCATAACACGACATGAATATTCTCTTACTTGAGTACCTTCCATAAAGAAAGCGTTGAAGCCCCGTGGCACTTCTTTCTTGCAATCGCCGAGAACGCCCTGAGCCGAATGCCCGGGTTTGACGCATACATTTTATTCAACTTCCAAACAATCCAGAGATGCGTTTCCAACGAACACAACGCCACAACATGCGTTCCAAGTCCGAACCGCGATTGACAGTCGATGGGTTGCCTCCTCCTGCCCCTCGTAAATTCGGCACTCACCTCGCGCGCGGTTTGCGGGGACGAACAGCAAGTCACTTAACTCTGGCGCACAAGCCGAGATGGCTTTTAGCCACGCACACTGCACATACGCCATGCGAGGTTGCGTCGTACGCCGCTTGAGAAAGATAATCCAGACCATGGGAAGCACTATCCACCCGCAGAAGCACAACGTCGCATTTCATCGCGAAACAAAGGTGTCCACATCACACACACCATCGCCTCCTGTAATGCCAAACGCATCTCGCACTTCCAAATGGGAGTGAGTAGTATGCCTGCAGTGCCCATATGCCGCGAGGTGGGGCCCCAAGCTGAACCGAGATCACGCAACCGTAACTGACTTGTAGAGCGGTTTGTGCCTTGTTTCCAGGGCAACCGATGTTTGATATTGTCAAAGAAATGGTGCTCGCTCCAGCGCTAGAAAGCTCAGAGCCGCGGAGGAGCATGTTTTGCCAACGTTGCCGCTCTCCACCACGCGTCGCCCCAAGCTGAACTGGCGTTTTGTGCACGGGTTCTGTATCGGTTTAAAATGTCTTTTTCACATGCCGCCGCTAGGAATTACCACCGCCACAAAATAAGACCCGGCACCAGCGGGGCCACATCTGATACGGCGCTTTTTGGATAAACAGCGCGCTGTGCATCCAATGGAGCGAGCGCAGGATCCTCCCCGTGCGGCTGTGAGTTCGCCGCCGATAAAGAGTCGCGTGCCGCCGATAGCAAAGTTCTGCAGCAACGTACACAGCGAAAGGGCAAGCCCAGGCCGCCGCACACACGCGGCCAGATTTTTCGTTCGCTTTTCCAGCCTTGTGCGGAGAGCGGGATTCATGGTGTCAACAAAGCTTGCCCGTAGCAGACGGCTGTGTGAGCAGCGCAATAGCGGAAGTACGTCACCGCCGAGGAGCGCACCATCATGGGAGGGAAGGCTCGATCGCGGTCAACAGCGGAGAGTAAGTTGAAAGGAGGAGGAAACGCGGCGCGACGATAATACGCGGTTTTTGATTTACGATTTCTCAGCTAATACTCATCGCTTCAACAAAATTCTTGCGGGAGGAGATTGCTAATACATTGCTTTATTTGGTTACATGTACATCCACGTATCGGTGGAAGGTATTTCAGGACCCCTTTAAAACAGCCTGTATTATTTTGCACTTCCATAATTGCACATTATTCTTCGCGTTTTTGTGGCACTTTGTTAAAATTTTTGGTCACTAAAACTTTTCAATCCAAGCCAATGATGAACTTAAGGCGAGCGCAATGTATAATGGCAGTCCATGACGACACAGACAGCCTTGATGTGACCCGCATAGACGCTCGCACCAGATTCTTCTTTAGTGTATATTGTAAGAAACTCTATGTGAGCAAGTAGTTGCGTTGCATTTTTTTATTGTACATTTAAATCTAGTGGTCGGTTCGTGTGCTGTGATTTTAAATTGTTTCATCTGAACGGGAGAGTTGTTCGTATGCACCCGCCACAAAGGGTTCACAACCATTCGGCTACTTTGCTACCTGAGGTGCTCATTCGCACGTTCGTTTCGCCATGGAGATTCTTTCTGTTCTCCCTCTAACCGACCGCTTAGGAATTATTGCTGCGCTAAAAACAAAACTTCATGGCTCCGTCTTATTTCGCAACGTCGCCTCTGCGTTGTAGCAGCATGTACTAACCACCATCATGAGATGAGATTTATACAGTTTTCAAGGGGCCCTGAATGCGCTTCCGAAGGGTGTAATTTTCCGTGCGCAATCGTCGGCCAGAGGTGCATCTTCCCTCAGAAATAGTTTGAAAATGTTAAAAGTACCAAGCAACATTTTCTTAAACTTCTTTCTATAGCGAAAATTCTTTCAGAACGTAGTTAACAAACACAATCAGCACTTGGAATAGAAGGTAAGTACCTCAGCCATAATTTACTGCTCGATGCTCAAGATAACCTCGAAACTATCTCTACAAAAGTTACTCTGTTTCTTGGTCTTGGCTTTCTGCGAGTGCTCGATTTACATCATTACTGCGGTGTAGCTGCTTTTGGTTTGTTTTATCCCAGTTGCAGCAATCAACGTATTTAATACCTGCTTAAAAAGCCACTAGAAAGCAAAGGCAAAATGAAAGGCGGATGAGCTGCGATGAGCCACTTACGCAGTGCTGCTCTTTGCTGGCGATAACTACAGCTTTTAAATGTCTCCAGAAGCGAAGGAAATAGTGAAGGCCTTTACCGGAAGCGTTCAATGGTCCCCTTAGGTATTAGCCATTTTATTAGCCAAGTTATCGTTCTCCAAAACCTGCAAGCTATATAAGAGCTGAAGCTTTTACTCCTTCCCCGCACGGCAAGTTGCTGTGGGTGCCACGATCACATCAGTTCCGAGCAAGACAACCTAGATATACCGGCCGAGGAGCTTCCGTTTAGAGACACGCGTTGCCGTTAGGCAGTTATAGCAGAGCAGAGAAGCGGTCCTGGTACGGTTCCCGGTAGGCGGCCTACGCTACTGCTAGTGCAGAGATGTGAAAAATACTGGTTATGCGCATACACAAGTGTACCGGGTAAGACAACTGCACCGGTTCCCCACTCTGCTATAACGGTTTATTGACTCCACTCCGCGGTACGTCACCCGTTTTTTTAGCAGCGGGCACGCAGGACACTATTCCCTGTGCCACGCGGTGGCCGCCGCGCTCTGCCGGCGGGAGCGATCGCACTGTTTGTGTCGTCGGTCATGCTGCTAGTCTCGGCACGTCACATTTAGAAAAGGGGAAACGAGCGTTTGAATGTGACGTGAGGGGGCATTAAACGCAACATGCTCGCTCACGACCATAATTAGATTTCCTCCAACAACTACTGGACCACAAGCGTTTCCTGTGGTCCAGTAGTTAACTACGTTAACAGGTAGTTAACAGGTAACTACGATGCCGGGTCTCGCAGTCATCCCCCAAGTTATCCAGTTAAGGCCCAACCACATGCAGCGCACTTTCCGCGTTTTCACGGGCCGTCGTGGCGACGCAATAGCTGACGCGCTAGCAACGCCGATTTCTACGCTCGCCAGATATCGGCGATCTTGCGGTTTGGGGTCCTTCCTTTGAGGACAACACAATCAGTTTTAAATGCAGAGCATTTCTTTAACTCACGATGTCACCCCGCGTTGGCGTGCCTCGGCGTCCGCAACAGCCGTTCCAGGGGCGCCCTCTCCCTTACTCCTCCTCTCCCGCATCACGCTACCCTCCTCGCTCTCAACAACAAGTCCGCACCCCTCCCCCTACACTATATAAAAAAATAATACTTACCGGCGCCTGGTTTCGATCCCACGACCCTGCGGGCGGAACGCAAGGTACATGGTTCTCTACCCACTGCGCCACAAAGCCGACACAGAATGGAAGGCTCGAACGCGCCTTATATCCTTGACTCATTCAAACTACGTCAAGAAGCTGCTGATACAACGCATTCACTACCTGTGGGCGGAACGCGAGGTACATGGTGCTCTTCCCACTGCGCCACAAAGCCGACACAGAATGGAAGGCTACGAACGCGCCTTATATCCTTGATCCATTCAAACTGCGTCAAGAAGCTGCTGATACAACGTATTCACTACCTGTGGGTGGAACGCGAGGTACATGGTGCTCTTCCCACTGCGCCACAAAGCCGACACAGAATGGAAGGCTACGAACGCGCCTTATATCCTTGACTCATTCAAACTACGTCAAGAAGCTGCTGATACAACGCATTCACTACCACCAACTCCGCAAACACTAAACGTTAACGCAATACACCCACCCCCTATGCGACGCATTTACTCGAGTCCCCCTCGCGGGGAGATGCGCCCTTTTTAACTTGCAGTGATCGGCTGCCTTGAGACAAATTGCAAGCTATTTCTGTTCAAACACGGTCATTAATTTGTGGCTGGTTTGGCTTTCATCGGGGAGATCTCGTATTTGCGATGGCTTTTTGTGAATTACATAGGAGAGCTGTGGCTACGTCACTTGTAGTATTAGCACGATGGGGCTTGTCTGCAAGATTGGTGCGCGGCGACGAAGCCATCTCAACGCCAGAATGCCTGCGCCGCATGCCATTCCATTCGTGGCTGCAGTGGCTTGCGCAGGGGAGACCGGGGATGTGCGATAGCTTTTCTCGACTCAAGCAGGGGCTTGAAGAGGGACAGGAAGAGAGAAATCCCTCGCATGCAGTGGGCATAAGTGTTCTGTGTACATTGCAAGATGGTCTCTGACGAAGGATGTTCCACTTTAGAAACTGTTAGACTAATTCATAATAAACAAGTTAACCGCAAAGTTGTTCATACCTTTTACCTGCATATATATATATATATATATATATATATATATATATATATATATATATATATATATATATATATATATATATTAATGAAATGAGGGGCTCGATGAGGAAATACAGAAAGATAGGGCAGCAGTCTACAACGCCAAAGCAGGCATAGGGGTGTGGTTAGGCTCTTTTCTTTTTCACTACGGTTATGAAGTAAACATTTTTTTAATATACAGAAGAAAGAAAGAAAGAAAAACACGCGCCCAGAGTGGGGACCGAACCCACGCCTTTCGATTACATGTCGAATGCCTTACCAATTCGGCTATCTGGGCGACTGTGTTCTCCTTCACTTTCTAGGCTATTTATATTTACTAGAAGTGTATCTGACGCTTGAGGGTGGTAGCTAGCGCCACTCTGACTACACGGGGAGAAGGGGACCTTCTTTTCAACCCCCGCGGCGTGACTCGATCGTCTACAGCCTGTCATGAGCGGGTAACTGGTGGGAAGCCCTCTTATGCTACCTAGGCATGAAGGCTGCCAGAGCCGACACCCTCGCTAGGCTTTCGCAGAATAATATAGTAAGGAAATGAGGGGCTCGTTGACGAAATACAGAAAGATAGGGCAGCCTAGCGAGGGTCTCGCCTCTGGCAGCCTTGATGCCTAGGTAGCATAAGAGGGCTTCCCACCAGTTACCCGCTCATGACAGGCTGTAGACGATCGAGTCACGCCCCGGGGGTTGAAAAGAAGGTCCCCTTCTCCCCGTGTAGTCAGAGTGGCGCTAGCTACCACCCTCAAGCGTCAGATACACTTCTAGTAAATATAAATAGCCTAGAAAGTGAAGGAGAACACAGTCGCCCAGATAGCCGAATTGGTAAGGCATTCGACATGTAATCGAAAGGCGTGGGTTCGGTCCTCACTCTGGGCGCGTGTTTTTCTTTCTTTCTTTCTTCTGTATACTAAAAAAAAATGTTTACTTCATAACCGTAGTGAAAAAGAAAAGAGCCTAACCACACCCCTATGCCTGCTTTGGCGTTGTAGACTGCTGCCCTATCTTTCTGTATATATATATAGATATAGATATATATATATATATATATATATATGTATATGTATATATATATATATATATATATATATATATATATATATATATATATATATATATATATATATATATATATATATATATATATAGAGAGAGAGAGAGAGAGAGAGAGATTGGAGAGAGGGAGATTGTGCAAAGGAATATTGCCAACAAGCACTGCATGAGCGCTGCTCTAAAAAACTCACGGGAACATCAAGCTGCCTGGAGCCTTCAGCTCCTATCACGATGTTTGCGCACTGCTGGCTTTGCCACGGAATTTGTTGTCTTTCGTTGAAGGAAGCCTGTTTAAAGAAACCAATTCGGCGAACCACGGGTAGTTGCACCATCTCGAACACAAAAAGGTACAGCCGGCAGTGGTGTCATCAGTTCAAAACCTGCCCTACCACCTCGAGAAAGTGGCGGGAAAAGGCGGCAATTGCGTTGCTCTTTGACGCCAGCGAGCATGCAGTAAGTGCAAAACTGTGAACAATGAAGCTGAAAAGACTGGGTTCGCCATAAAGCACGCTAGGCGCTTCACGGAATGTAGTGTCAGTGCGGATTTCAGGATTCCGGTAGATTGTAGAAAATGAAACGTCTGGCAGACCTGACGCTACTCTAATGCGGCATAAAGAAAGCATCGTGCTGCCGGTGATTTACTGCCTGTTTGGACATTTTTCAGATCATTGCCGGTTGTGCTCGTTTACGCCTGATTGCCAAGGCACACGCATTGTGCGCAGCCTTGGGATGCAAAAATAAAAGTCTTCGAGGACTTTTCTACTAGCAATAAAAATTACGAAGGCAGGACCACACCTTGTCTCGCCTTTCAAACAAAAGAAAAAAGTCTTTCTACAGCAACCACCACATTTCAAGGGAAAGCGTCGCCATCGGACTAGTCCCTGACGTGCTGCGCATTTGTATCAACGTTGCTCTTTTTGCCACTAAAGCGCCAGCTATTCTCAAGCGTCTGTCATGTCGCGTTTTTACTGCGAAGGAGTATACCTCTACCCACCAAGTGTTCGGTCGCGACCGTCGGCGTCAACAGAAAACTCCCGCGAACAACTAAAAGAAAGTGCTGAAACCTCCAGGAATGGCGCTTGGACCAGAAAAGAGTAACGGAGCGACAGCCCGTCGTCTTACCGACTAAGATACGCCCACAGGAGAAGGGGAGATAGGCGGCGCATTCAAAGAGCACACTCAACGAGCCCACAACGAACGTGTCTACCACCTTGGCTCATTCAAAGCCCTTGTGGGAAGTGCAAACCGCAAAATGTATGATAATGGTGTTCACGTGGTTTGGATTAGTGCTGAACCCAACAGAATTAGGAGAGAAGGAGGGCAGGGAGGGCGCTCTTTAGCGGCGCAGCATTAAACTAGAGCAAGGAGAAGGGAGTGAGAGATATGAAACCCAAGCAGTGCGTGCCACGCCTCATCTCAACCTTTGCCAGGTGCTCGGCCGTACCTGGTTTCGATCTTTCTAGAGCCACGTGTGTAAATTCAAGTGACGTCGCATGGGTAATCGTTGTTGGCCTCGTTTACAGCTTCGCAGTAAAGCCCCTTAACAGCGTGGATAGGAGCCTTTTTTAAATATGTCGAACTTGTTTCACCCACTAGCTCAAAATTCTGCGTTGGCATTGTCCTGGTGATGTGGCAGCTGAAATTGCAAGTGGGCTGTTTACAGTATTTAGAAATCAGAGAATGTATTTTCCAAAAGAATTGGTCGCCGTCCCACACTGCGAAAGTGGATGTCTAGAAAAGCTGTTGTAAACCACTACAAATAGTGATGGACGGGGGTATGAAGTGCTGCTCGTCGTCTCGGTGGGCTTGTCGGTTGCGTTCTGTTAGTGTCACTAGATAAGGGTACATATTATCGGCACTCTTTTCTCCTACTGTTCTGTGGAACCGCCTAGCACATTGGTTAATTCTCAATACGTGACATTTGTTTACATTGCCCGGTCCACGGGCGCCGCCATTTTCTTAGTTATGTTTTCGTCGGTCAACTCTAAAAGGCTCAGCCTGTACCCCCCTCGTCTCCGGCTGCACGGGACTAGCGTCCTTCCGAATGCGAGTCAAGGATAACGCGTGTAACAGCATTTTCGTCACAGAAGTGTGTCTAAATCTGCGGTAAATACTGGGTCCTGCCTACCCCGGCACATGCTCTCGGCGTCTTGTGCAAGAACGGCTCTATTTAGCGACACTTGCTCTGCTTAGCCTCCAACGATAATCTGCAAATATCATCTTTAAGAGGAAAACATAATGGGGGATGGGTTCCGCTGTTCAGAAGTGTCTTATCATCCATAATGCGATTTCGATGCTTGTTTTGTGGTTTCCTTAAACTCATTCTGAGCTTTATGCTGTATGCCTTAATACTGCGACGCATGCGCTCCGTGTCTTAGGCCTTGCTGCCATGGCGTCCTTGCCCACGCCAATGAAACCTTTTGTGGGTATAGGTACACAACTTTGCTGTAATAACTGTCAGAGTGACAGTGGCTGGGAGGCCGAAGATCAGACCGAACACTATCCAAGCCGCTACCGAGTGAACTTTTCCATCAGGTGATTATGACTGTGCAATCAGCGTAGCTGCTTTATACCCACAAGGTGGCACGTACACAAGACTGATCGCCGTAGAGAAGTAGCAGCAGCGTTTTTCATGTTTCCGTGTCATAAACGTTTCGAGTAAGCGATCGGTATACTCACCCTCCCTTGGGGTAGTTAGAGAGGTGATTAGGGAGCAGGTGGGGCTAATGAATGATACGACTTGACGCGGTTGACTTGAAAGGATCGAGGTGTGGGGTTTGCGGATGGTGTCGATGGAGGGAGCCATGGGCAGTTTTGTAGGTGACCGGTGTAATCATGCGCATGATACAATGAGGGATTTCGAAGGAAGGCTAAATTTCCTCTTAAAAACCAACACGCGAAGAATGGGTACACAGGAGAAATAAAAGCTATGTAATAATCATGGAGGGTGGTGTTGCTTGTCGTAGCAGTTTTTTTTGGATACCTTAAATGCGAATATCTTTTCGTCGGCGGCTTGGCGCGCGGCATCTGCGTACGCTATTGCGTCTCGGGCATGCTATGTCGCCAATGCTACCGAACCGGGAAGTAGAGCGTCAAGGGTACAGTCGGTTCACGATCAAATAATACAAAGAAGCGGGATTGGGCAGCGGTGTAATTGTAGAAGCAGTTATAAGCGAACGTATTGACAAATAACAATGAACGTTGTACGCTGTACCCTAGTGAGCCGGGGCCAATTCTTGATGCACAGTTCCTCCAAGCTTTTCGTGTTCACTGCCTCACACCAGCAGTTTCGCACACGCATGCATAAACAACTACAGGCATGGACCTCTTAGGTTCTGGACGCAAATGTTTCTCACGCAATAGGTTTGACCGACCTAGATTGCGAAATTGCTCCCGTCGTGGTTCCAATTAAATGCGACCAGTTTGTGCATGCGTGACAAAAATATGTCATTGGCGGCGGCTCGATAGTTACAACTATACAGCTGGCCCGAAGTTTGTTCGGGCACATAGTGAAGAGCTTGGACCAGTCTGCCGTGCAATATACCGTGTTTTTCCATTTCTAACCTTCCCCCCGTTTCTAAGCACCCTCTCTTACTTTGGGGGAATATATTTGAAAAAAAGCTCGCAGAAAAGCACCCGCTTTTCTAACCAACCATCAAAGTTGATTTCAAATGCCTGGAAGCGGGCCCCGGGTGACGATGTTACGAAGTCGCCACCGTCGCAACTCGGCTAAGCGACGACATTTCGATTGGCAGGCTTCCTGGAGCTGCGTCGTTGTCGGGCGTGCAACTGCACAGGGAAGGACAGCGCTTGCGATGAAAACCGGCCACACTTGGGTTACAAGGATTCGGGTAACCGGGCACGTGTCTACCAGTTTGAGTGCTACTGCACTTGCTTGTGGATCACCGCCCTCGTGTGACGTAGACATCGGAGCGACGCAACATACAGCACCACGGCAATTTCGGCTATAAGTACTTCGCTCCGACAACTGATCATCAAATTGCAGCAGCAGTCGCCGCCGTCGGAACTCGGCTAAGCAACGACATTTCGAATTGCAAGTGCGCATTTCTTGTATCTTTTATTTTACTTTTGCTGGTGTTTTGTGGCGACTGCTGCTGCAACTGTTTTTGCACCAGTTTTTGCAACGGTAATCCCTTTGTTGCAATGCCAACCAATATTTAGCTATCTAAACACATTGACGAGCTACAAAGCTAGATCGCTGGAATCGTCGATAACGTTACTAAAAGTGTCATTGCTAAACTTGAGACCGGTTCAAAGAAAGTCATTGAAGACGCGCAAAAATAAATCGATGGTTTCCATGCGAGCTTAAAATTTATGAATAAAACTTTTGAAGACCAGAAAGCCGAGAAGCTACAACTGCTTGCGACCAACAAAGACTTGACTGCACGAAACCTAGCCTTGCAGCGGAAGGTTTCCGAATTAGAGCAGTATTCACGAAAAAACAATGTAGAAGTAAAAGGGATTCGATGCACTCAAGGCGATGACTGCCTTGCGATCATCAAAACCATTGCTTCCAAAATTGATTGCCCGCTTGCGGAAACAGACATTGACGTTGTGCACCGAGTGCCATCAACGGCAAACTCAAAAAACGTAATTGCAAGGTTTGTTTTTCGCACAAAGAAGGCTGAATCTATCACGAAGGCGCGTAAGGCTCGTCTCCAAAACCAAGATATCGGGTTGTATGACGCAGAAGCCAAGCCGGTCTACATAACCGATCACCTCGCAATGTAAAACAAGCAGCTCTTTTCTAAGGCCCTTGCTTTGAAAAAAAAATTACCCGACCTCCACGAGGGGGATTGTGAGGATGCAGAGCATCTTGTTGTTGGACCGGCGTTAATTACGTTGTCATTACGGTGTTAGCGTTGTTTGGTTGTTAAATTGCGTGTTAATTGCGTGGTCACCATCACACACACGGACGAAGGCGAAATGGTTAAGGAAGAACGTCTTTATTGAGCCAGCGTCAGTCTTAGTCTTCTTTTGCGGTTCTGTTAACGATCTGACTGGCGCTGTTTGAAGGTGCGCCAGCCAGTACGTTGACTGATTCGTTGGCGTCCATTCAGCGCATCGGACGGCGCTACGCAAATCAACCGAGAACGAAGAAGCAACTGAGCCAGCGGCGCACGCACGGGGGCTTATAAAGCAGCTGCCGTGGAGAGGAGCACAGAGAGAGTCGCGCATGCGCGCTTTATCTTACAGCTGCCGATGAGACACGGAGAGAAAGCGAGCTAGCGCGCAGACGGCGTGGAGAGGAGTAGGAGAGAGGAGGATACGAGCGCGCGTAGCGGCTGGCGAGGAGAGAGGAGGATGAGAGAGGGCGCGCGCATGCGCGCTTATCACAGCTGGCGGGGGTGGAGACGCGGAGGGAGGAGCGCGCCAGCGCACAGACGGCGCGGAGAGGAGGAGGGGAGAGGAGGGTACGAGCGCGCGTTATCGCACAGCTGGCGGAGAGAATGAGGAGCGGTGCGGACGTACGCCACGCGCACGCCGACGAGTGACAGGCCACCGCTATGAGATGCTCTGCATCTAAAAGAACATAACTGGCAGTTCCTGTGGACTCCTCATTGTCACATCGAAGCCCGCAAGACAGAGGACAGTCATGTCTTCTGAATTAGTGATGAAACAGACATTCGCGGCTTCACTTACACGGCAGAAGCTCTATCGTTCATTGTGTTATGTCATACATTACCACTACAGAACTTGGAACCCTAGCATCTAATCTTCATTATTCTGTCATACATTTTTGCTCCCGCAGCCTGAGAAAACATTACAATGAATTCGGCGTCCTGATATCATCCGTTACCCAGCCCTTTTCTCTCATATGTATTTCTGAAACTTGGCTTGCTTACCCTGACAGAAACCAGTATACATTTCCCTCTTATTTATTTATTTATTTTATTTATTTATGAAATACTGCAGGCCATAAAAATGGCCCAAGCAGGGGTGGGAGGTGGTACAACGATAATGATATGACCAATTACACAGTCGTACAGGTGTAGAGAAAAAAAAGGGAAAAACAGACAGGTATACAAAATATTCACAAGTCACATTAATCACACTTCAAAGTAATTTTCCAAAGATTTTAGTACATTTCCAGACTCAAAAATATCGTGCGGCAGTTCGTTCCAGTCTGTTATTGTGCGTGGGAAAAAAAGAGTACTTGAAGTTGCTAGTGCGTGGAAAGATAGGTGTGAATTTGTAAGAATGGTATCCTCTAGTAGGGCGTGAAGATAACGAAGTGAGGACGTGCGAAAGTTCCATGTGCTGTTTTTCCTGGATAGTTGAAAAAGAAATTTAAGTCTCGCTAGTTTCCTTCGGGATTCTAAAGTTGGAATTTTGTTATTAATCATTAGTTCTGTCGGGGAGTCAGTCTGGCGGAAGCGATTGTAGATAAACCGAACAGCTAATCTTTGGACTCTATCAAGATTGTTAATATCTTTTTTAGTGTGCGGATCCCAGACTTCAGACGCGTACTCTAAACAAGGCCGGACTATTGTGTTAAATGCGAGGAGTGTAGTTTTAGCGGGAGAGCTTTTGAGGGTGTGCCTTAGTAACCCTAATTTTCTACGAGCAGATGAGCAAATATTTTCAATGTGGCAGGACCAAGTTAAATTATTGGTGATTGTGACGCCAAGATATTTATAACTTTGTGTAAGTAAAAGGGGAGTTCCTTTTATAGTGTACGAGTAAATTAGTGGTTGCTTTTTGTTAGTAATGCGCATAGATACAGTTTTCTCGGGGTTTATGTGCATGTCCCACCACTCACACCAGTTATTAACTGCATCAATACTTTGGTTCAATAACACTTGGTCATCTGTGGATTTGACTGAACGAAACAGAAGGCAATCATTGGCAAACAGTCGCATTTCAACACCATGTTTGGCACAGGATGTAATATCATTGATGTAGATTAAAAACAGTAGTGGTCCCAGGACGCTACCCTGGGGAACTCCGGAGTTAACAGGAAGAAGATTTGAGTAGGTACCATTTATATCAACAAACTGTGTGCGAGAAGATAGATACGATGTTACCCATTTAACAATGGTCGAGGGAAACCAAGCAAGTTAAGTTTGTGAATTAATTTGGGGTGGGGTATTTTATCAAATGCGTTGCTGAAGTCAAGGAAGATAATGTCAGTTTGACCGGATTTATCTAGGACTGAGGAGAAAGAATGTATACAGGAAACTAATTGGGTTGTAGTGAATAGACCTTTACGAAAACCGTGCTGGAATGGTGATAGTATGTTGCGCTCCTCAAGAAAAGTAATCATATAGTTAGAAATTATGTGCTCTAGTAGTTTACAACAAGTGCTAGTTAGGGATATTGGTCTGTAGTTAGACAAAAAAGTGGTATTTCCTTTTTTAAGAACGGGAATTACTCGAGCAATGCGCCAGTCGGAAAGAACAATGCCTTGGGATAACGATAAGCGAAAGATTACTACAAGGAAACGGGAAAGCGACTCGGCGTAACGACGTAAAAAAGCATTTGGCAGGTTGTCCGGACCACAAGAAGATTTTGTTTTAAGGTTCAGAAGCATGGAAAAGACACCTTCAAATGTTATGAAGTCAGGATCAATTTCTGCAGAATTACTACCAATGGCACTATTAAATGAGCATGGATTGGAAAAAACAGAGTGAAAGTAACGGTTAAACTCTGTGGCCATTTGTTTCTCATCTTGAATATTTTGATCGCCAAGCACAATGCAATCTGCAGTTTTCTGTTGATTAACTTTTATGTGGCGCCAAAACTTGGCTGGATCACTCTTAAGGAATTGGGGTAATTTAACAGAATAAAATACGTTTTTGCTGGACCGTATTTTTTCTGAAAGCGTTCTCTTTAATCTCTGAAATGGCAATCCTTTTGAGTTGCGCTTTCTCATACGCTTCATTTTCCGTGCAATTTGAATGATTTCTCTAGTTATCCATGGATTTTTGGAATGTTGCTTTTTAGTTTTGTTTGGAATAAAATTGTCGAGGCAATAGCCACAGAGTGACCGGAATATATTCCAAAGATAGTTTACATCATCACCAGAAAAGCGATCGAAGGCTACATCAAGGTAATCTAGAATTGTCTCGTCATGGGCTCTAAAAAAATTTTTAAACATTTTTTGTTTCCCGTGCATATTGTCAGATTGATTACCAAGACGGCATGTAAAGAGAACCAATTTGTGATCAGATAGGCCATCATCAACCGATACATGTATGTCTGAAAGGCATTTGCTATGAAACACGAGATCTAATATCGACGATGTGTGATCCTGCACCCTTGTCGGCACATTCACAGCTTGTTCAAGATCGCATGCCAGCATTAAATCAAAAACAACCTGATCACTTGAGGTGGAAGAGCTTAGTTTGGACCAATTAATATTAGGTAAATTAAAATCCCCTGTTAGTATTAGGCGGCTTCCAGAATATTCTACACAGAAATCATAGATTTTGGACAAAAAATTGTCATCTGAAGTCGGAGAGCGGTAGGCCGCTACTAAAATAATAGAATTTCCAAACACGTTTAGTTTCAAACACAAGCTTTCATGGTCGTCTATTTGTTTCAATGGCGTAACCATCACATGAGTGCTCAAAATAACGGCGACACCTCCACCACGCGACGGTCTGTCCCTTCTATACACTTTGAAGTTGCGAGGAACAATTTCAGCATCACTGACACCTTCGTGCAGCCAAGTTTCAGTCAAGACCGTGATGTGAGGAGAGTATGCTAACAATGTGCTCTCTAGTTCAACGACTTTGTTGATAATGCTTCGCGCGTTGATATTAAGAAGACGCAAGGTTTGATTACGTGGAGGCGGGATTTGTCAGGCATTTTCCGGGGGCTTAGGTGCCGGGGATGAACTTAGACGGGTAATGGTTGGAACCTTTACGCGACAATTGGTGCTGTCATCCCACATGAACGTGTCGTCATCGATACGGAGCTTATCGTGCAAAAGATAGGGTTTCTTGCCGTTTGCCTTATCAATTTTAGCACTGTGCCACAGCAGTTTACGCCTGCGGAGCGTGCAGCGGGAGTAATCATTTTAGATAAAAATTTCGGTGCCTTTGAGCGTCTTGGCGTTGGTTAGTATTTCTTGTTTTTCGTTGTAATCCTGTAGGTACAGAATTATGGGACGATTGCCAGTTTTCTTTCCAAGTCTGTGTATTCGTCCAATCGACTTGCACTCTACGCCAAGCTTTTTGCCAAATAGTTCTTTAACGACGTCATTTTTTAGATGATCTTCCGTTTCATTCACTTTTTCTACAAGGCCATATATGACTAAATTTGAACGGCGGCTACGGTCTTCTATGTCAACAATCTTTTCTGATGTCCCCACTACGGAAGTGTTTATTTCTTTTAAGCTTGAATCAAACTGATCGATCTTGCTTGTTGAGTCTTTTGTTTCGGTGACAAGTTTTTCTACCACAGAAATTTTTTCAGTGATAACCGCAAGAGAGGATTTTTGGACAGCCTGTTCGCTTTTCAAATCGACTATGCTTTTCAAAATTTCACCTTGTTGCGCCAAGATTTCAGCGAGCATCTCTTCTATTTGAGGACCGGGATCCAGTTCTACATCTCCACAAAGCAAAAGTTTGCAAGCATGAAAACAATCATACACAATACAGATGCAAATTTGTGGGCATGGCACAACAATCAAAAACCTATTACTTGAACGTACGCAGCTGTGTTTGCTACTAACCTGGATAGCAAAGGGAACAGACATGGTCAGCATTGCTGTTGTGCTCACTTCGCCATGCCCACTGAAGTGAAACCGTTGAAGGCCAGGCTTTATAGTCCGCGCTGAGGCTGACGTCACAGGCAGGAGCGCCATGGAGCAGTCGACGGGCGGGAGACTATACAGCACGTGCCTTGGTTCAGGCATGCGCGGTGGTGTGGTAGGCTGTGACGAGGCAGGCCAGGGCAGGAATATGGGCTTCTGATGACAGACGGGCTCGAAGAAAACGCTACCAAGCAGGATTGCCTGGATAGCAAAGGGAACAGACATGGTCAGCATTGCTGATGTGCTCACTTCGCCATGCCCACTTATTCTGCTGAGTATTCCCACCGCGCCACATATACCTATGGCGGCTCCCCCATTTTTGTAAAAAAAATTCCCCCGAATTTTCCCAAGGGGGAGAATGTGAAATTGCGAATGCACGGTTGTCGGCCCGCTTGCGGCGCTTGCGCTCGGCCCCCGCAGCCCACCGCCTCGCCGCCTTCTCTTCCATCTCTTCCATCGGGTTTGTAGTATCACGTGTACACCACGCAGTTATCAAGCCGCTATAACGCCGCTGAGTCGCCAACGCACGCCGCTGACGACGTAGTTTGAATGCGTTAAAGATATAAGGCGCGTCACTAACACTGATATCAGCGTCGCGTCCGTGGCTTGGTCGGTAGAGCGTCGCGCTGCGGCCGCAAAGTCCTCGGATCGAAACCTGGCGCCGGATGCTGTTTCTTTTTTAAATATAGAGGAGCACTGCGGACGCTGCCGCCGCCGCCGCCGGCGGTGGATGGTTTGGGGTCGCTTATAAAGTGCATTCGCACTTAAAATGATATTTTTTACACTCGCAGATTAGACCTTTCATTCAACATTGCTTATTGCTAATCTGTTTGGGTGGAAGCTGATCACTCAACCTTCAAAATTGACGTGAAAAACACAACTTTGGGTAATATATACAGATCGCCTAGTTCCTCTGTATCCAACTTCTGCGGCGCTCTAGATGCTTTACTGCACTTGATAACCCGTGAAAACAAAATCATTGTTATTCTAGGAGATATTAACATTAACCTTCTGGATTTTGAGTCGGCACAATTTTCGGTATTTATCAGTTGTTTTCAGGGCCATAGGTTTGAATCACTCATTAATTTACCTACGCGTTGTGTGGGCAACGACAATGGCTCGGCAATTGATCATGCCCTTAGCAACGTTTTTTCCCCACCAGAAGCTTTCGTTGTTCGTAATACCCTTATGGACCATTGCCCAGTAGCTCTTCTTTTATAGCGTACAAAATGTGCCCAAAACACCCAATTCCTCAAATTCGTTTTCAACAGGCAACAATTCACTTACTTCATTAACAACGCATCTTGGTCTCCAGTAATTGGTTCAAGGGATGCTCAAGTAGCTTACAGTGAATTTTCTAATAATATAGCTCATAGAATCTTGCACCACATGTACGTTGGAAAGAAAAAAGTAACTTTTATCCTGTGAACCCTTGGCTTGCCAAAGGATTGTTAACAAGTTTAAGAAAAAAGGACTATAGATATCGCAAAACAACAAGGCAGCAATACAACCTTCCCGCTACAAAACTACTCCAACCTTCTAACATACTTGCTAAAAAAGGCCAAGAGAAACTTCTACAAAAACAAAATTTTGCAGACTAGTAACAACACGGATAAGCAGTGGCGTATTTTAAATTCTTTCCTTAACAGCCAGTGCAAAAACGAGGTAAGCGAAATACGACTTGGTTCTAGTCCGTGTTCTAATCCCTCTGACATCGCAAATGCTTTCAGCACTTTCTTTTCTGAGAAACTCCTTCCTTATAAACATCAACGCACATAGTCAATAACATTGCACGCGATTCGCTTTCTTTCTTCTTGTACCCGGCAGCCCCTATAGAAGTCCGTGCAACAATCATTGATCTTAAAAATACCAGCCACGGACACAATAAAATTCACGAAACTTGCAATAAAGAGAACGTAGATGCCATAAGTCATACCTTCACTCATGTAGTTAACCTGATTTTCAAACCTGGAGTATTGCCCCGTGAACTCAAAAAAAGCTTGATAATTCCTGTTTTCAAAAAAGGCCATAAGGCAGCATATATAACTACCCCCCAATTTCCATTTTACCAGTTTTCAGCAAATTCTTCGGAAAAAATCGTAGAAAAGCGCTTCTCATCACATCTACAAAAATTTAATTTGCTAACACCTAGGCAATTCAGATTTAGGCCCGGTTTATCCACTAACCTTGCACTGATATTTCTGACAGACTGTATTAAACTCGACATTGACCAGGAAGAGTTTGTGGGGGTATTTTTATCAATTTTTCCAAAGCATTCGACACCATTAATCATGGCATCTTGCTTTCGAAACTCTCCTTGTACGGCGGTAATAACGGAGCACCGCTGCAACTATTACGAAGTTTCTTATTTAATCGTGAATAAATTATTAATATTTCTTGTACACTCCCTCACTAAAACCACCAACTTAGGCGTTCCGCAAGGTTCCATTCTCGGCCCTGTTTTACTTGTCTTACACATAAGTGACCTTCCTACCTGCCTCGAATTGTCTAATTCACTACTCTATGGTGATGACACCACTCGTCACACTCATCCATTGACGTTCTTACTACAAACCTCAACATCGATATCAGTAACATTTTCTTATGGTCTCATAGCAATGGTTTATTAATAAATTCTTCCAAAACTAAATTTGTCGTATTTTAATCTAGTTTGGAAACTCTAACTTCTATTGCTCCTGTTTACATTAACTCTGATGCTTTTCCACCATCTGATCAATGCTCGTTATTGGGGGTTTAACTTTACAGTTCCTTAAAATTTATTAACCAAATGAACTCACTAAAAAATAAGATGGCTTATGGGATCAGAGTGTTATTAGGGCAAGAAATTATTTCCGCGTGCCTACGCTTCTAACGCTTTACTATGCTTTTATTTGCAGCCATATCAACTATTGCATTTCATCCTGGGGTATAACTTACGATATTCATTTAATTCCTTTGAAGCGCATTGAAAACCAAGCAATTAGAATCATGACGTTTAGCTCTTTCAACTCCCATGTCACTTCTTTATACCGACACTTAGATCTCCTCCCGTTGGATAAACTTATTTTATATAATCTTGTTACTGATAAGAGTGTGCTTTTTATAATCGGTAGAAGTGATCTCACTAACCATAACATAACGCCATTTGCATCACAACATACCTTTTTACTCGCAAAAGTAGAACAAACTATGGTAAACAGACAGTTGAATTTGCCCCCATACATTATGGAATAACTTGCATAATAATGCTAAAATTCAATTAAGTAGCTCATCTTACAAACAACCAATACTTAAATTTATCCTCGAAGACCCCCGCTTTCCACTTGATTAGTTAGCACAACTTTGATCTTTTGTTTTTCTCACTTTTTTTCTTTTTTTGTTCTCACTATTTTTTTGCCTCTTTTGTCTTTGCACTTCTTTGTAAAACTGAAACGTGTGCTTGCTTTGTGAACAAATTTATTCTGTTTCATTGTTGCGTAATGTTGCAGTAACCTTCGCATAAATTCTTTTTTAAGTTCCATCTGTTGTGATTGCTTGAACTGTATATTGTAATACTGTTCATTTACAAGAGGCCCCGCCGCAGTCCCGCACTTCGGGACCTCTTTCTGTAATATCAATCCCAATGCACTGTATCCTTGTTATCGATTACAATAAACTGAACTGAACTGAACTGAAGTCTTCGATAACAAGCCACTTCAATGGAACATAAGACGACAACCTGGGAGATACTAAGAGCGGCGCCCCAATCGGCACAATGGACTTGAATGGTAGTAAGGGTGACTGAGTATTAGACAGCGTTAACTGAGTACCAGACAGGGTTCACAAGGTTCTATGTCTGCACCTCTGTTTTCTTTTGAATGCTTGCCAGATAAAAGATTATTCCTTTCGCCTGTCTCGTCGCGATACGGCGGTGAAATGAAGTAGCAGGGAAGTGGGGAATTTAGGGGCGAAGCTGGGTGAGTCGGTAAGGATTCATGATTGAAACAGCGCAAGGGGCAGGACGAGAAAAGATGACGAGGACACCGCTCGTCCTTGTCAGCCTTTCTCGTCCGATCCCTTTCGCAGTTTCATTAATGTAATTTAGGCTTGTCGAATTTAGGCACTCCCGTCACTTTGGGTATCCTGATTGGAGGAAAAGGTGCATGCTTACAACCTAGTAAATATAGAATAGACCTTGCAGAAGATGTATTCCTAGTGTCGCATAGTTTCAAGGTTTACAATTTTTTCCGTTTGCAACATGGAAAACATACGTGAAGCGTTGCTCCACAGCAGCCCACATTAATTGAGTCATGGCTCTCTGCCCATTTGAGGACCTTATAAGAAGCTAGGTCCTGTGTAATTCCATATTTTCAGCGGACTAAAGGAATGCCGTGAGCCGGTGACACTGCATTTGCCTGTTATATAACATATAAGTTAAGCGTTGACCAGGCATTTAGTTTTTGTCCTCGTTCACCACCGTTCAACCGGAGATCAACTTAGCATTGAAGAGATTTCCGGGATGTGGTTTACACAGTGGGATAGAGAGACAGTTTATTCTCGAGCATTTTACAAAATTCGGCTTCAGAAATTGGATCTTTAATGTGTCACGAATATTTCAGTGGCACCAAGAAAACTTGAGCTGAGCTCTTTTGAAACTTCTCGCCAAGTCCAGGTTCAAACGTACATGTATTGTCTCGTGTTTTGGTGTCCAACAGTTTATTGACAGGCCAAACAGGGCACGTTATGAAGGCGGTTCTATTTGCGTGCTGCAATTAGCGAATGTTTAATCCAGTAATCACAACCAAGACCCGGCGTTCAACCTCAAACCTGCGCGCGAAACAATCTGTTTTCCTCTTTCGTCCCGCTATCCGCATATATAAACTTCTCCTACGTTCATCACGTAGTCTTCCTTTTTCTTTTCGGTCGCCGAAAGAATTCCTTTTTACGGTCGTTTATATCGCTTTTTTAAACCCAGTGGCTTGTAATGTGTAGTTTAAATAGGAAACGTCTCTGAACGGTAACCAGGACCGATATGAAAGAAGGGGATTGCGAATACGTAATGAGGTGTTATTGCATTTCTGTTGATATTAAGCCACTGCCAAAAGAAAAACGATTTATCATAGCATTATTCAAGCAAGAGTGAATTTAAATTTAAATTCCTAAATTTACAAATACTTGAAATTTTAAAAAATTAGCCTCTGTCGCTCAAATGGCACAGCTTTAGGTAGCGCGAAACTGGAAAAGGAAATCATCCAAAGAGTGCACAAAGCCTAAGTTCTCCGTTTTTGAAACAGTAACGCGCAAAAGGTAAGAAAATGAAAGAATAAAATGACGTAACAGGCGCCATGAGATGGAAAAATTTTCTTGCTCGTTTGATTTGTTTTTTGGGAAAGCAAAGTTTCAAGAATAGAAAAAGTACGCAAGGGTAATCACACCCTCAGTCTGCCGTCCGGGCGCTACTTTTTTGTATTTCAACTCCATCTGATGAGCTAGAAAGAATTCGGGTGCGTTCGGTGTCGGATGTCGCGCTTATCGGTTCTTCATTTAAACCTACAGTAACGAGCCCAACGAAGAGCAGATTACGCTGTGGTTATTCCAGCGTTTTCTTAAGTATTTTGTGCTAGTACATTTCAAAGTCACTGTAATCAAGGAGGATTCCAGCGAACGTGAATTTTACACGATGAGGCGTCATTAAACGACGGTAATTTCGCAATACGTTTCATCTGAACGGTCATCGTCACCATTAAGGGATATTAGGGCCCATTCTTGTCACTTTTTTCATGGCTGGCTGCTATTATTATCGATCATTATTCGAAACACTTCTTGGCTGTATTGTGTTGTCCAAATGAACCTCATTTCTGAATGAAGATGAGGAGAATTCCTGGAGACAGGTTGTGTTGTTGATGTTATTGGTACTGGTCTTTTAAAGACCCTACTGTGCGTAGTCTAATAGCGCTTTCCATTGGGCGAACAGGAGCACTTCTAACTGCACTCAAAGTGCTCTCGCGAGTTCTGGCGTCTTCCAGTGGTCGGGCAGGAGCAGGGGCGTTGTGTTTCATTGGTCGATGAGGAGCACTTTTTTGGCGCCGAGAGCAGCCGAGAGCAGTTCTCGGTGCTCCGTCGCCAGCGGCGGAGTAACAGGTAACAGGGAACGCCGAGGAAGTCACATGACCTCTTTTGCGTCACTTCTGGTTTTATCCCCGGGTGGCGGAGGAAAAATGGTGGAATCCAGCAGCCGCGGTAGTCGCTCAGTGCGTACGGCAGCAGCTAAGCGCGGCCGTCTGGAGAAGGAATTGCTGCTACTTTTAGATGATGAAAGCACCACAGATTCAAGCACAAGCTCATCATCGGACAGCAGCAGCAGCGACGACGACGACGATTTGACATTGCATGAGTTTATGTTCGAGCACCTCTTCACCCCGCCGGAGCAGCGACCGAAGGTAGAGTCGTATCTGGAAAAGACGGTGGACGCTGTTATCGTTCGCAGCTAATTTTTGGGAGACACGATGGTGACCCCTTTATCATGAACATGAACATCCGCTCGGCTTCTTCATTCGTCGCCATGCGGACGGCAGACACAAAACCACCGGCACGAATCTGGCAAAACTGGCGAGGAATAACTGCGTGCGGACATCACGAGCGCGCGAAATGCTCCGGGAAGCGAGCGCGGGAAACGTTTGGTCACATGACTCTTGACATCTCGCCCTCCCCCTCTTTTCACTGCTCCCGGAGCAGCGCGAATGTTTCATTCGCGGAACGAAAGCACACGTCCCCGTTACTCCCGTGTGCTGCTCTGGCTGCTCGCTCCACTTGCTCCTGTTCGCCCAATGGAATTCGTCATAAGAAATAATTTGAAGGCACACTGTAAAAAGCGCTTCTTCCTCTTGCACCTCAGTCTCGGTTTACATTTGTGCTGCAATATGTTTATATTGGTACGAACGTTTGTCAAACGTTCCCCTTTCCACTTGATTCCCACACTTGTAATTGCAGTATTAATTTTGTTTTCCACACTTAAAACGTGCATTGCCAGTGGTTTTGACAGGTTCCGTTTAAAACAGAAACTTTTATCCCTCACGTGTATTCTTTATCACAGGTGTCCTAATAATTCTGTACACGTTCTTCACTCTTGTTTGTGTTATTTGCCACTGATTTCCCGCATGGCTTTCTGGCGCGACCGTGCGCGGAAATGTCGTAATAGTCCTGCCGTTTATCTCCCCAGTTTCTGCTACAGCTTCTTCGGTAGGTTCTTCTCTTGCAATCGTTTCTCTTTCCGAGAGAAGCACCTGTTCGAACCCTCACTTGTATTTCCTGAATCCGCGCACAGCAGCTACTTGTCCCTCGTTAACGTTTTTTGCGCAATTTGTTTTTTTTTTTGTTAATTTGCCGAACTATTCCGGATTTCATTTCTAAACAACATGGATTGCTATTCCTAATTGGTTGACAAGAATAGTAAGCAGCGCAAATTTGGGTTAGGAATTGGTGTGTGAAAAGTGAATATATTACAATACACATTTCTTTTATGTACAAACGCTTCTGGCTTTCCCTCACAGTGGTCTGGTGTAATCCTTCCGGGTGTGATACGTACACAATACATAAATACAAGTATTAATGCTGAATGAATAAACTTAGCAAAGTACTCTCCGTAACGAAGTCCCACCATAGCATCGTTAATCTGGGCCTAACTCTGATTTTTTTAACCACGTCCATCGGTTTCTGAAGGTGTAGGGGCTTGCGTGCGGACCAGTTTTTTCTGTTCGTATTTATTTTAGTGGTATTTATTGTACCCAAGTCCTGTGTTTACAAAATATGAGACATCTCAAAGATCCAGCCGATCCAATGGCACTTTCATGACCCCCATGTATAATTCTGTTTCTGTCGCAACGCGTGGTTGCATCATTCCTATAAAAATATACCTTCCTTTTCAGAAGCCCACACTGAAATGTTTAATAGATATATAAAATTTTTGCGATGTCTGCAGTGTCGTTTTTATCTTGTTCTGTCATATATTTAATTGATTTTTTAACCGATTCCTCTATTTAAACCTGTACCTTGGTTTTTTTTCACTTTATTCATGTATTCCTTTTTCTGCTGCCATTCGAGATATGAATTTGTAGTCGGAATTTCGTTTCTCATTATGGCTTTAAGCCAAGACTCAGGACTGTTTGGTCAGGTGTCTGGTTACTTTTAATTTATCAGCGGTATTGGCACTATATTCGAGTACAAAGACGTCCTCATAGCGTATGATAGTATTTTCTCATTATTTATCATTATCGGAGTAGCGGCTCGTGCAGCGTCTTAACAAAAGTGCTGCACTTCGTTGGAGTGGGCGTCAATTTCCTTTTTTTCCACATATTCCTCTAAGCATGTCGGAGTTACGTGCCTGTGCAGCAGTTCGATTGAGGGCTCCCTTTTGTCGGCGTCGGCAGGTTTGTTAAGTTGCCGGTTGTGTTTATTGGTTTTTTTTTCTATCCTATGCAGTCAGGGTGGTTGCTCTACTTGTTAACCTAAACATGTATGCGCGAAAGGTTGTTGAAGCGTATAATCATTACAAACTATGATCCAGGTCTGACGACACAAAGTTTGTCGCAATTTCAATTTGTTGTGCACGCTTCATTGTTTTTGACACAGTGTTTCCCAAATCCGTCCAAATTAGTGTAAGACATTTCAGGTACTTATCCATCGCCCTTTAAATCAGAAAAGTTGACAGTTCCCCCGTGAGGGCACCTTTCTTCGGTTATCTTAGAGTCCTCTTGCCCGAATAGAACGATGAAAGTTATTTTACCTCCCTGTTCATATTTCATAAGACAGGTTGAAGGCACGTCTGCTTATTGTGAAAAAAAAACACTGATAAAAAGAACAAGTGTTCTTTACTAAATGATTGAACACATTGAGTTAAATCTGCTGGAACAACTGATGAAGACAAACAGTATCAATGCTTGCTACGACGGGGTACTTCCGCAGCCCCACTAGTTAGTGTTCTCGAAGGAAATCCAGCGTTCAAGTATTCCGCGCATGCGTATTTAGCCTCACTGGTATGCATAAATGCTAAGCATGAGGTAAGACGCTTCGCTCCCGAGTGCTCCTGATAAGGCTAAAGCACCCGTTTTTCCTTAATGCTACGCAACAATTTAAGCTATAGAACGTCGAGAGGATTGGTGAAATGGGACCCGCAGTGAGACTTTTTACCTCTGCGGTTAAAACGCTGTTAAAAGATTCAATTATGAACTGTGGTAGATCTCGCGCTGTTATTGCACCAATTATCATCAATAGCATCATAACAATTCGTTTCTATAAAACCTTCTAGACCATGTCACGAGGGCATAAGACACCAAAATTTCTTTATACAAGCTTACTTCTAGAGCGAAACCGAAACGTTTTGCGCTAAAATGCTACAGAAACCACGTTTATTTCTTACTGTCATAATTTGGTCACAGCTAAACTTTAGGCATTACTTTGATTTAGTTATGGTCCACAAACGCTTTACGTGGCCTAGAAAAGTATGAAATAAACGGTACCTATGATTGCTAGCAAACCTGAATCTTGTCGGAGGACATCGCATACAGCGCCAGTCAGAATGACCGGCCGCTAGACAAGCCCTAAAATATCGATCAATAAGGTCTCCATCGATAAAGTTCCAGCAATGACAAGCTTCTCCAGCTCGACGACAAAAAGCTCCACAAACATTCCGTGTGAGAAAGAGTATAAACTGCCATGAGCGATCATCAGTCCTTACGAAGAAACTATCCTAATTTTGGATAATTTCTACCTCAAATTTGCTTCCTATGCAACAAATCTAGTTTAAAATAGCAGTCTCTTCGTGGTACAGACAATTTCTGCCATTGCATAAGGCTAGGCTATGCGAAGCTGCCATTGAGCTTGGACCGAGTGCAGTGCTTCAATCACGTGTCTTTTAGGAGTGGCGAGTCCGCAGATTTTTAACGCGATCACACGTCTTATAAACGAGTCTGCTACACAATTATCGCATTTTGGGACGATTTTGTATATTGTGCCACATAAGTACTGCAACAATTAAGCTTTGAAAGTAATAGCAGACGCAGTAAGTACCTCCAACAATTAATAGGTACCAGGCGAGCCGTAGGAAGTAGCATGGAAGGCTGAGCTTGAAGTACACAAAAAATGCGCGTCTTACTGAGCATGCCAAGAACATTTCCGCTTGACAAAATGGGGTTTTGTTTTTTGCCTCTGTGCTCGAACACAGTGGCTGATGGCCTCCAAAAACATAAAAAAGCCTGCTTCCAAAACATTGCAGTTGGCGACAAATTGCTTCCACATCCGACAACAACGATGGGCTGTCGGCTTTTGGGTTGAGTGAAGAAGCACGCAGTTATTTCGCCCCGGAAGTCGCCACCATCCAGGCTGTACAAATAATAAAAAAGGTCTGACAAGCCACTTTATCCCCCGACACTACGAAGGATAGCTTTGACATTCAAAAACTATGGGCACTCAAAAGCCCTGCGCACTGACGGGGAGTCTTGTCGCGTGAAGAAAACTGTTCATCCTTTATGTCTGAGGTGGCCACCATTTATCATTTCGACGAACTCAGGACACTGCTGTTCAAAAAATAGAAACTGTTCCTTGAAAAACGTACTTGGGCGCTTTATTTTGAACTACAGATATTCTTGGGTACCCCCAAAGCAGCAAGTTCCGGAAAAATATTCCTAGGAAAGAAGGGCGCGTTTATGTATTTTAGCTGCAATGTGGGATGCCCTGTACGTGGAAGCACTAGACGTGAGGTTACGATCCAGCCTCTTCCAAAATAAATTTAACCAATAAAAAAGCCCCGCTCAAATACCTCAACCTCGATATTTTTGGGAGTACTAACGTCTTCCACACGCATTATATTATAACTTAACCAACAAAAAATGATGGAATTTTGATTTACCTTTGCATCTATCCCCTTTCGTCGAAATCAAAGATGCCTCAACGGTGACGAATTTACCCCTTCAATCACACACCAGTATTTTTTTTAATTGCAGTGCACGATGAGATTGTAAAAACTAAAAGAGCTGTTTATATCTTTACGCACCTGCTTTCAGTGCAAATAAGTGTAGTTATACCACAGCCATTAAAAAAGTACTCCTGTTTGAGCCGACAGCTCATTTGTAGCTGCTCAACATTCGGGCTGCGTTACGTATGTACACGAACAGCGCGAAACGCACTAACTTGCCCGTGTTCTTTCAAAATGCCAAACTGTGAATCATCCATTTTGTTCCGTTTACTCTAAGGAGTTCGTCTTGGTGGTCAAGGCTCTCACAAAAAGTGATGGAGGAGGGAACACGACAAGGCGCTGTCTACTTTCATGTCTACTTTGTGAGCAGTTTGACAGACAGAATAAACAATTGCGATGTAGCCCAATCCCTCCTTCTGTTGAAGTATATTTCAGAGTAACTTTATAGAAAGTAGGCAAAGTAAAGCACGTCTTGACGTGGCTCTCAATTACGGTTATATGCAGGTTTCGGCACTTTTGAAATAGGACAGTTTTCTTGGCATAATTAGATTTAAAACTATGCTTTTTCTCACGCTACAGTCGAACTTTTAGCGGACTTTGATTGCACAGATTTTGAACTTGTTTCGGAAGAGATTTGCTTAAACAAGAGTTGCAGTCGTTTTCTCTCTAGAAACGTCCTCCGTAGACAACCATCTGTCAAGAGCAGATGGGAAAGTTCTAACGTTTGTAAAAAGAAACTACGCTTAAGAATGCCCCCGTCAAGGCTGCAAATTTTATTGTAGTTGATTTTGGGAGAGTTTTCATTATTTGGAGTTACAACCATTTTCTCACCCTCCACCTTTCGTAGCGGTCTGCGTACTCACAGTGGACGGGATATCTTTAACACTTAGAACTTCTCCGTGAACTGATTACGGCAAGAAATCAAACTCGGCCTAATGACAGGAACGTCAGGAGGGTGTGTAGCTTAGCTCATTGGTTCATTGCATGAATGGACGTATTGCACGACAAGAAAAGCCATAATAACGGCGAATACGAAACCACAATTGGTGTCTTTTTTCACCACAGGCACAGTGACGCTTATGCATCATTGCTTATCCCGCGGGACCGCCCATGGGGATTGCTTGTTTTGCGTAAACACCACGCCCCAGTTTTTGGTCCTAATGCACGAAGCTCGCTCTTTGAGTGCGCCGCGTATGAATGCTTGCAAGTATTTTATTAACCAAAAGAAGGTGGAGAGGGGGCAAAAGGAAGGGAGAGGTGACCAGGAGGTGATGCTCACATGAAGATCCCGGACAGGACTAATCACTTCTTGAATGCACAGATAGGCGAGCAGGGCAAGGATAAACTACTTTTGCCAAACCACTTTCGATAGCGAAGCGCCCAAGTGCAGTAAGGAAATCGCGGTCGCTAAGTTTCTTAGGGAGTATGCCTCTTTGATGAGGTAGGGTATTCAGAAGGATAGGTTGGAAGGGTTGGTTGCAGAGGAGGGCCAAATAAGGCGTCATATTTGCTATTGCAGGTGTGTTGCAATATGGGCAGTAGGGCGGAGAATCGGCGGTCGGTTTAAGCTATTTGCGTGTGATGTGAGCAGTCAATCCAGCGTTCCCGCAAAATTTGTTAAATAAAACTTCGGCAGGACGAGTTAGTGATTGGGCGTTCTGCAGGAAACCTGCAGGAGTGGCAGCGGCAACGCGGTTATGCCTAACCTGACCAGCATGATCCTGCTGTTGCCTGATGGAGAGCGGGGGAGCAGGGCTGTCAACAAGTGGAGGAGTAACTTGAAGACTCACGTCCTCGCCGAATAAGCTACTTCCCTATCCAGCTAAGCCACGGATGGAGGTCTAACGCATGACTGTCCTGTACTAATAATGAACAATGCCTTGAGATCTCACAGTTGCGCTTCCTCTGTATCTTTCGGCCCCATTTCGTGAGCCCACTTGGAGGCATGCGGTGTCTTTAAAAAATTGGTCGCCATCTCGGATGGCGAAAGTAAATGTCTAGCAAAATTAAAGGGTTTGGAAACCCCTAAAATTCGGGACGGAGGAGGATATGAGATGTTTTTCGTCGTCTCGGCAGAAATGTAACTTGTGCTTCACTAGCCTCACCTAATAAGGGTAGAGTATCGGCTCTCTTTCCTCCTATAGCTCCGTGCCGCCGGCATGATAATTGCTCAGGTCGCAACACGTGACATTTTTAATACCGCGGTGGTTCGTGGGTGCCCAAATTTTTCTGTTTGTGTTTCAGTAGGTCAAATCTGGTACAATTTGCTTGTCCTCCCTGCTCTCGGGCTGCGCGCAAGTGACTTCATTCTGAATGATAATAGAAGCCAAAGCGTGTAATATCATTCCGGCAGCAGAAGTGTGTCCAAATATGCCGCTCTGCTGCATCTTCGATAGTGTAATTATCAAACGACCCTATCGTAATTAACGAGGAGGCCATAGATGGGGCAATCTCGATACAGTTACGAACGACAAAATGGCCGCCGTTGCCGCCCTGCGTGCCTCAGTGGTGATTCTCCAATACCTTATCTACAGCCACTATGGTCGGCTTCCCTGACGGCAACTAATGTGTCCGGCCTAGCCTGACGTATGCTATCGGCGTCTTAGGCAAAAACTGCCCAATATATAGTGCTACTAGTCCTGCACACCCTCCAAACATAAGCCGGAAATATTGTCACGAAGACAAGGACGATGCAGTTGTGTTGAATGAGAAACACGTTTATTGGAGCGAACTTGTGCTCCCCTAACAACTCAAAAGAATACAGAGGCGGCGAAGCAGCGGTCAACAAAGTGACTTGCGTCAGCGAGCGTCGCAGAATCGAATGCCCCGGCGTCCGCACTGCAGGCCTTTTATCTTCCGGCGCGCGTGCTTCTCGAAACGTCGATTCGCATCGAGAACATAGTAGATCAAAGAAGATCATTCTGGGCCGTTCACGTTAGATCGGAACGCTCTCCCCATCACAACAGATAACGCATGCGGCACAGAAGGAAAGAATGGAACACGCGCTTCCCTTGGCGCAGAGATAACGCAGACCGGCGCAGCCGGGCGGTAAAAGCAAAACACAAATAAGCAAACCCAATGTATGGTTCGCGGCATTACCCCCCCTCTAAGAGTGCATCGACCCGATGCTAACATAAGCGACAGTCCGAACAAATGAAAATAAAAGTTCGTCATCGTCCGTAGAAAGGTTTTAGGCGAACCACGTGGACGACTTCAGGCAGCCTGCGTTGTCGTGATGTGCCGGAGTCACCATCAGGGATCACTTCGTAGGTAAGTTGGCCAACACGTCGTAGAATCTGGTAGGGTCCGAAATAGCGTCGCAGGAGCTTCTCACTGAGTCCGCGTCGTCGAATGGGAGTCCAAACCCACACACGATCCCCTGGTTGGTACTCGGCGTCTCGGCGTCGGAGGTTGTAGCCGCCCGCATCCACCAGCTGCTGGTCCGTTATACGAACTCGAGCGAGCTGGCGGGCCTCCTCCGCACGTTGAAGATATCCGTGGACGTCGGCGTTGAGGTCGTCGTCTTCTACGTGCGGAAGCATGGCGTCGAGCATCGTAGTCGGCCTTCTACCGTAGACAAGCTCGAACGGCGTCAGCTGCGTCGTCTCCTGGATAGCCGTGTTGTACGCAAACGTGACATACGGGAGCACTTCGTCCCAAGTCTTATGTTCAACGTCAACGTACATTGACAGCATATCTGCGATTGTCTTGTTCAGACGTTCTGTTAGTCCGTTCGTTTGGGGGTGGTACGCCGTCGTTCTTCGGTGACCCGTGTTGCTGTAGCGTAATACTCCTTGCATCAGCTCCGCAGTAAATGCCGTTCCGCGGTCTGTGATTAGGACTTCCGGGGCTCCATGTCGCAGCACAACTTGGCTTATAAAGAACTTTGCCACTTCTTGTGCAGTCCCCCTCGGAAGAGCGGCGGTCTCTGCGTAGCGCGTCATGTAGTCTGTCGCTACGACAATCCACTTGTTCTGTGATCGTGACGTAGGGAACGGGCCTAAAAGGTCCATTCCAATCTGTTGAAATGGTCTCGATGGGACGGCGATCGGTTGCAGTAGTCCGGCGGGTCTTGTCGGCGGCGTTTTTCGTCGCTGGCAGTCACGGCAGCTCCGGACGTAGTGGGTGACGTCAGAGGTAAGGCCGGGCCAGTAGTACCTCGCCTTGATTTTTCCAATAGTGCGGGCTGTGCCGAGATGTCCGGAAGACGGGTCGTCGTGACACGCTTCCAAAATTTCGTCACGAAGGTCCGCGGGGATGACGAGAAGGTAATTCGCTCTTGTTCCGGGGCTGAAATTCTTCTTCACGAGGACGGAGTTTCTCAGGCTGAATGCTGGTAAGCTGCGTTTGAAGGGCCTAGGAACGGCAACGTTGCATCCCTCGAGGTACTCGATTATGACGCGTAAGTCGGGGTCGGCACGCTGCTGGGCGGCTAGGTCGCTCTCCGTCACGATCCCGAAGAACGCGCTGTCTTCATCAGAGTCTTCTGGTGGTGGGTCGACGGGGGCGCGGGACAGGCAGTCGGCGTCGGAGTGTTTCCTGCCGGATTTATAAACGACTGTAACGTCGAACTCCTGCAGGCGCAAGCTCCACCGCCCAAGACGGCCAGAGGGGTCCTTCAAATTAGCGAGCCAACACAGCGCATGGTGGTCTGTTACAACCTTGAATGGCCTTCCATACACGTATGGGCGAAATTTTGAAATCGCCCATATAATAGCCAGGCACTCTTTCTCAGAGGCAGAATAGTTTTTCTCCTCCTTCGACAGACCACGGCTGGCATAGGCGATTACCCTTTCGCAGCCGCTTTGCTTTTGGACAAGGACGCCACCCAAGCCTATATCATTGGCGTCCGTGTGCATTTCCGTTTCGGCATTTTCGTCGAAATGAGCGAGCACGGGCGGGCTTTGCAGGCGTTTTTGCAGCTCGGAGAATGCTTTTTCTTGGTCGTTTTCCCAGCTGAAAGGGGTGGTGTCTTTCGTCAAGCGCGTGAGTGGCTCTGCAATGCGTGCGAAGTTTGCGACGAAGCGCCGGTAGTATGCGCACAGCCCGAGAAATCTTCGCACGCCCTTCTTGTCTTTCGGCCTAGGGAAGTTCGCGATAGCTGAAGTTTTGCCGGGTCAGGTAGGACTCCCGCGGCGTTGACGACGTGGCCCAAGAACTTGAGTTCCTCGTATGCGAAACGGCACTTTTCAGGCTTCAGCGTCAACCCCGACGTACGAATGGCCTCGAGTACAGACTCCAACCTTGCAAGGTGTTCGTCGAAAGTCCGGGCGAATACCACTACGTCGTCGAGGTATACGAGGCAGGTGTGCCACTTAAGGCCAGCTAGCACAGTGTCCATGACTCTTTGAAACGTCGCTGGTGCTGTGCACAGCCCAAACGGCATCACCTTGAACTCGTATAGGCCGTCTGGGGTTATAAATGCAGTCTTCTCTCGGTCTCTCTCGTCCACTTCAATTTGCCAATAGCCGGTCTTCAGGTCCATCGATGAGAAGTACTTCGCGTGGCAGAGGTGGTCGAGGGCATCGTCGATTCGGGGGAGGGGGTACACGTCCTTTTTCGCGATTTTGTTCAGTCGCCGGTAGTCAACGCAAAACCTTAATGTGCCGTCTTTTTTCTTTACGAGTACGACGGGCGCAGCCCAGGGGCTTTTCGATGGCTCTATAAAAAAATCATCGCTCAGCATGTCGTCGACTTGAGTCCGGATGGCTTCCCGTTCGTGTGAAGAGACGCGGTACGGTGACTGTCGGGTAGGTCGGGCTCCATCTTCGGTTATTATTCGGTGCTTCGCTAGAGGGGTCTGACGTAGTTTTGCTCTCGACGAAAAACATTCGCTATAGCGACGCAGCAAAGCCAATAATTTTTTCCGTTGTTCTTGCGGTAGCGCCGGATTCACGTCGAATGGCTGCGGGAGCTTGAATGTTTCTACGGGTGTGCGTTCAAAGTCGGCGACTGCGATCACATCACTTGCTTCTTGCGTTTCTTCGAGGAACGCAATTGCAGCTCCCTTGTTTAAATGCTGGTACTCCTCGGTGAAATTCGTAACCAAAATGTGGGATTGGTGTTCCTTGAAGTGCGGAATGCCTCTTGCGACGGAGACACCGCGGTCGAGAAGCAACCTTCGATCACTCTCTACGATAGCGTCGATGTCAGAAGCAACATCCTCACAGTAGACGGCGATCATCAAGCTTGCGCGGGGTGGCAGGGTGATGTGATCGTCGGCGATCCTGACAGCAGCACGGTGATCGGGGTTCGGCTGCGGCGTCGTGGAGTGATTGGAGGAAAATGTTATCGACTTGGTCAGCAGATCAATTATTGCGCCGTTGTCCGTCAAAAAGTCCATTCCGAGAATCACGTCGCGGGAGCAGTTAGGCAGAACGACGAACGCCGCAGGGTACGTTGTGCCGTCTATGGTGACGCGCGATGTGCATGTTCCACTTGGCGTCACGAGGTGGCCTCCTGCTGTGCGTATGTGCGGACCGTCCCATCTGGTCATAACTTTCTTCAGTTTAGACGCAAATGGTCCGCTCATTACCGAATAGTCAGCTCCCGTGTCTACGAGGGCGACTACGTCAAAGCCGTCGATGGACACCTTGACGTCAGATGCAGTCGTCCTCGAGTTCCGGGTTAGTCGGAGCGTCGTATCTCTGCTTGTACGTGTTGATGGTCGGGCACTGTGCATCGTCGTTGTCGTCTTCTTCTCAACGGACGTCTCGGTCAGGTCGGGTACGCGTCGCGCCATGTAGCTGTCGTCGTGTTCGGGAGTTTCGTCAGGGTTAGGTCGGGTCGTCGGGATGAGGGCATGTCGTGAATCACTGTCTTCAGCGCGTCCTTGCGTCGCTGGAGGGTTTCTAGTTTTTTGCCGTAGAGCAACTTCACCTCCAGAAGTTGCCGCCTTTAGTTTCCCCCGCGTGGGCTGGGGGACCTTCCACGGGCGAAGTCAGCGTTGCTACGCCGGTTCGGCGATTGGTAGGGGTAGGGCGACGGCGAACGGTTGAAACGCGCTGGGCCACGGCTGGTTTCAGATAGATACTCGTCGATCTCACGTGGTCGTTGGCCAGGGAGAGGGCGAGGTGCGTCGACGGAGAAACCACGCAGTCCGAGTCTCTTGTATGGGCAGCGACGGTAAATGTGGTCGGCCTCTCCGCAGTGGTAGCACAGAGGACGGTTATCGGGAGTTCGCCATATGTCTGTCTTCCTGGGCGTCTGGTTTCGGGCTACCGGGGGTCGGGCGGGTGACAGTGGGCGGCGGTACGGCGGGGCCTCTTGACGGCGTGTTGGAGCAGGGCGGGGTCGACGAACAGCCGCGGAGTATGTCATAGCTTGTGGCTCTCGTGGTACCTCGGATGGCGTAGAAGTTCCCAACGCTTGTTGCACTTCTTCTCTAATCACGTCGGTGAGGGAAGCGACTTGGGGCTGCGGCGGCGTTGGGAGAAGTTTCCGCAGCTCCTCTCTCACTATTGCGCGGATAGTCTCGCGTAGGCTGTCGGCCGGGATCCGCGTGCTGCCAAAGTCGTTCGCATTGGCCGCGCCAACAAAGTTGCGGTCATACTGCTTAGCACGCATTTCGAGGGCTTTCTCAATGGTGCTGGCTTCGGTCACGAATTCGGCGACGGTTTTGGGCGGATTTCGGACAAGTCCAGCAAGCAGTTCCTCCTTCACTCCGCGCATTAAGAAGCGCAACTTCTTTTCTTCCGTCATTTCGGGGTCCGCGCGGCGAAATAGCTGCTTCATCTCCTCAACGAAGATCACGACACCTTCGTTGGGGTGTTGCGTGCGCGTTTCCAACAAAAGGGCGGCTCTTTCTTTCCGCACGACGGTAGTGAAGGTCTTAGTAAACTCGCTTTTGAACTGAGCCCAGTTTGTCAAGGAGCTCTCGTGGTTCTCGAACCAAGTGCGAGCCGAATCTTCCAAGTAAAAGAAAACGTGCCGGAACGTTTCTGCGTCGTCCCACCTGTTGAATTTCCGGACGCGCTCCAGTTTCTCCAACCATTCTTCTGGGTCTTCTGCGGGGGCTCCTCGGAACGATGGCGGTTCCCGGGGCTGCTGCAGGACGATTGGCGACGTTGTTTCTTGCACCATGGTGTTGGTTGCAGCGTTCCTTTTCTTGGGCCCTTCTGGCATCAAACCGAACTCGGGCGGTAAATCTTGCAGGCGGGGGCTGGCTCTTGTTGGACTGGCTTGGCGGCTTTTCGAGGTTGTAGTGGGCATGAAGGGTTCGTACCCCGCACCTCCACCAGATGTCACGAAGACAAGGACGATGCAGTTGTGTTGAATGAGAAACACGTTTATTGGAGCGAACTTGTGCTCCCCTAACAACTCAAAAGAATACAGAGGCGGCGAAGCAGCGGTCAACAAAGTGACTTGCGTCAGCGAGCGTCGCAGAATCGAATGCCCCGGCGTCCGCACTGCAGGCCTTTTACTTCCGGCGCGCGTGGTTCTCGAAACGTCGATTCGCATCGAGAACATAGTAGATCAAAGAAGATCATTCTGGGCCGTTCACGTTAGATCGGAACGCTCTCCCCATCACAACAGATAACGCATGCGGCACAGAAAGAAAGAATAGAACACGCGCTTCCCTTGGCGCAGAGATAACGCAGACCGGCGCAGCCGGGCGGTAAAAGCAAAACACAAATAAGCAAACCCAATGTATGGTTCGCGGCAATATTATGTATAACACTAACACGTGGGTTGGGGGGGCGGAAGCCCCGCGCGGAAGCGCTCGGAAGTCTCGTCACGTGGTATTTTTCATATTTCGCGGATTTTGTTTCGCAGTCAGAAAAAATGAGTACGCAATTAGTTCGACGCTGAAAATACCGCAGTTAGATGCCCCTTGTGGGTACCTACAAGTGCCCCTTTGACACTTCAGTGATTAGGCCAGTAATTATCGAGTTTGATAGTTAATTATACATAATTAGTTAAATATCATTAACGAAAAAATCACTGTCCTCATCTCCACAGTACTGCAAACATTGTGCACTAGGTTTTCTTCGAGTAACGCCATCGCTCTTTTTTTAAATCTTGGTGCATGATAGCTGGGACCCGGAGTCAACGGTTTGTTTTGCAGCGAGTCCACCGATTCACGAGAGAAGCGCGGGCTTCCCAACAGTGTGACAGGTGTGCATCTTTGTGAGGAGTGACCTTGTTCGTGGCAAGAACCTTGGTATGCTTATCAAGAGCATGCATAAGTTGCTGTGTCCACGTAGGTACGTCTGTGAAAGGGGGGTTGCAGCGCTGTTGTCGATATTTATGCCAATCGGTGATGCGAACAGACTTCCACTTGATTCGTTTTGGAGATGCGGAGAGCATGAGGCGTCAGATGGCATGGTCACTGCTCATATATTCTTGAGTGTGTTCCCATCGTAGAAGGAGAGCTCGAGTAGCGAAACTGAGGTCGGGGTTGGTATTGCGTTCCACGGAGTTGCCCATACGTGTGTATTCTTGTACGTCGTTATGTAGTGTGTACCCAGCTTCTTGTGCTGTACCATGCACCCGGCGGCCTTTCCTGCATTCCATGATATAGCCCCAGGCAGGATGTGGGGCGTTGAAGTCGCCGGCCAGGATATGCTGAAGACGAGTGTTGGTTCGACAAGGATGGAACAGGTCTTCAAGCTCCTGTAGAGTATTGCGCGGTGGACTGTAAACATTGGTAATGAGCAGAGGGCAGCGCTTAAGAGGAACTGAAACAGTGAGGCTATAGGCGGTATCATGTTCAAGAGTAGCCTTGAGGGTGGAGTGGACCAGCGTGGCAAGGCCGGGACTTTGCTGAAACGGGACATATCCAGGTAGCGTAGGATTTAGTCCTGTCTCTTGGAGGAGCAGGATGTCTGGTAGCTGAGGTTGTGACTGAAGCCAAATGAGGAAGGCATTACGCCATTCTTGAAACCATGACAGTTCCATTGAATTATGACTACGTGATCTGCCATGCTTATTCCGTGAGAGGTGTCGGTGCTGGAGGGAGGGGATAAGTGGACTGCAGTTGAGTGACAAAGCTGGAGAAGAGAGATTGAAAGTGTTTAGTCTGCTCTTCAAAGCGCATATTGAACTCAGTAGAAAAGTGGGCAACCTGGTCAGTGTATTCTTGATGTTACTGCTGGGAAGGCGTTTGCTGCTCGTGTATGAGGGACAGTTGGTGAGTCAACTGCTGTTGGAGATGCGATATTGCCGCATCAAACTTCTGGGCGTATTCTTCAATACGATGGGAGAGAGAGGCGTAAAGGTCGTCTGGTGGAAGGGTCACTGGGGTGGACGGTGAGCCCTCCGAAGACCGGCTGCGTTTGGTTGCCGGAGTCAAAGTCGGGAGGAGGGAAGCGTTAGGCGGAGGAGGACGAGGAGACTGTGGGGAGAGGGGAGCATTGGTCATGTCTACGTTGGGTGGGGCAGGAGGACGAGGCTCGGTGGCTTGTGGGGCAGGAGGTTGTTTGTGGAGGATATTTCGGTAGATCAGTGCAGGAGATTTTCGAGGGTGTTCAGGTGTGTGGGAGAGTGGCTGGCTTACCTGGGCAGCTGGGTTACGGCTGTGGTGGACCGCAGGGCCGTCGTTCGAAGGGTTTGGATGAAGACTTGCAGACGAGCTAGCGGAGCGCCGAGGGGGCATGGTGAACCAGGTGCGACTGCGGCTGCGTGACTTGCGCGGTACCGTAGAAGTAGTGGCTGCTGAATCAGCTGCCACTGCAGCTGCGCGATGAGCGACACGTTTGTTGTACGCTGTCTGGAGAACGGCTGCTGCGCGGCTTTCCTGTCAGAACATGTGGCGTCGTGAGCGCGATGGGGACCACCGCAGCGGAGGCAGACCGGATCTGCTGAGCAGGTGTGGCTGCCGTCTTCGGGCAGTACTTGGCCGCAGGTCGGACAGGGGGGTTTGTAAGTGCAGACGTCAGCACGATGGCCAATTTGCTGGCAGCGGTGGCAGTATTGGGCTTTGGGACGATGAGGGCGGCAGCGAAAGATGCCACCGGCATAGCAGACCTCACGGGGGATGTGTGTACCTTCGAAGGTGATTATGGCCGTGGGCGTGCGGCCCATCATTTGTGCAGCCAAGATCTCGGTTCTTTGAAGAAGTGTCGACATGTGGCGCATGAGATGGTCGGGGCTTGTACCCGCTGGAATGTTGTGCACAACCCCTTTTCAGGTGTTGGAAGGAGTGGCGGGGTAAATGGTGACGTGACAATGATGGTCTTCGAGGTCAATGCAGGATATTTCCTGAAGTTCTTTGCTGATGTCAGCGTCTAAGCAGAGCAGAAACGCAAGGTGTTTGACATTGTCGACACGGACCATGAACTTGGCAGCTTCGGCGAAGAGTAAGGGACGCCTTGTTGCGGAGCACTGCATGGAGGGTGCATGGGTTGTACTTGGGGAGGTTGAGTTAGTCACCAGGACGTAAGACAAGAGTGGCTTGCAACTGAGGAGCGGAACTTGAAGAGTGTCGAATGACAGGATGGTTCCAGCCGTGTTTGTCTTGAACGTATTTGGGAGCCATGTCGGAAGAATCAAGGGGCTTGCCGGTAGCCGGTCGAAGGGCGCGCCGCCGCTGGAGGCGAGCTGTAGTAGGCTTAACGGACGCGCCTCAGTTGAGTGCGGGCATAAGAGTACATCAGTTGGACGATAGCTCACCAAAATTGTTCAGGGCATTCCGGAGATGTTCCTGGAGCACGAAACAACCTTGGGCTGGTGTAGAAGAAAATTAACTGGGTTATACTCGCCGAGAATGACGGAACCGATGCGGTGGTTCGCTGTCCGAGAGAACGTTTTCTTCTTCCTTGCATCGTTTCGAGGTAGTTTTAGAGGGCAAGTCTTAAGCGCCAGCTCCTGTGGGTTTGCGTTGCCGTCGGACTGAAGGTAACTGAAGGAACGAAGAGGGTACTGAAGATAGACGAGATAGTGTGGGCAGGAAACCGGACAAATGAAGTATTGCGAATGTAGGAGGGGGTACCAGTATGCGAAGGCAGCGAGAGACAAGCCTGGTGGCGGCGGCACCCTGCGAAATAGTGTCAGAGAAGCAGGCGCTGTCGTGCGGTCGCATGATGGGGCGATCACGGCCTGAGACGCAACAGCGACTGGCCGTCACCGAGACAACTGCGTTTTGCACTGCACTCAAATTTAGTTTTAGCTAGTGTCGTAAATTCAGCCATTTTTTTATGGCGAAGCTGTTCTTCATCGAGGAATTCATTGGACCAAATGTTTTGATTTTTTTTATTTGATTGTAGGGTTTAACGCGCCGACGCAACGCAGGCGATGAGGCGCGCCGTAGTGGAGGGCTCCGGATTAATTTTGACCACTTGGGGATCTTTAACGTGCGCCGAAATCTCGTACACATGGGCGTTTTTGCTTTTCGCCTCCATCAGAAAAGCAGCCGCCGCGGCCGGGAATCGAACCCGCGACGTCGTGCTCAGCAGCGCAATGCCTTAGCCACTGAGCCACCGCGGCGGGTAGGACCAAATGTTACAACGCAGCGATGAGAAGGCATAGCCTAGCGAGCACGAGAGAAAGCGCCAAGCACACATGAAACAAGTTAAAAGAATGCTTGAACGAGACGGCTATATAAGGACCCTGCGAGAAAACTAACTGCAGCGCCGTCTCGTGGTTGCTGCCCTAACACTGTGCCAAGCAAATAAAGACGGTAACTTCATGAATGCGCACACCTTTTTACGCTTCAGACTGCCAATATTTGCTCTAATTCTCCTCTCGAATGAACTTATTTCGATTTTCAGCATGCCCAAGCCGTCATGAACATACCGTTTCCGCCATGACCACATGTGCTGGCTTTACGAACCCCGCGCCAAGAAGGCCCTTTCACCGTTTAACCCTGCGCATTCGAAGCTGGTTAAAAAAGGTCTTGTGCGGCTGTGTTTCACCAACGCTCCTGAAAAAGCATGCTCTCACACCATAAAAGAAAGTTTTAGGAATAAAAAACAAAGTGTTTCTGCCGCAGGATATTTGATTGACTGATTGTAGGGTTTAACGCACCTACGCACCGCAGGCGATGGGGCGCGCCGTAGTGGAGGGCTCCGCATTAATTTTGACAACCTGGGGATCTTTAACGTGCGCCGAAATCTCGTACACACGGGCGTTTTCGCTTTTCGCCTCTATAAGAAAAGCGGCCGCCGCGGCCGGGAATTGAACCCGCGACCTCGTCCTCAGCAGCGCAACGCCTTAGCCACTGAGCCACCGCGGCGGGTCCGCAGGATATTCGAAACCTTCACATAATTGACTGGGTGAAGAGTTGGCCGGAAAACAACATGAGGCTAAAAAAAAACCAAGGACACGCGCGCAACGCTGACGAACCGCGTAATACTGTATTAGCCCACACTATCCCATAACATTAAAAAGATTGGTGAACCCGCCGTCGTGGTTCAGTAGCTAAGGCATTGCGCTGCTGAGCCCGAGTACGCGGGTTCGATTCCCGCCCGCGGCGGCCAGTTTTCTATGGAGGAGAAAAGCTAAAATGCCCGTGTGTACGAGATTCAGCGAACGTTAAAGATCCCCAGGTTATCAAAATTAATCCTGAACCCTCCACTACGGCGCGCCTTATCACCTGCGTTGCGTCGGCGCGTTAGGTCCTGCAATCACTCAATCAATAAAAAAAATTGGTAAGAGCGCTAAGGTTGACGTTTCGTTTACCACGCCAAATAGGTTATCGCGGCTCTGCAAGCAGACGAATCCGTTTGCACCAAAACTGCAAGGGTGCTCGATAAAGCGGGAAAATCAGTTTGTACCATGCTCAGAAGGCGTGTATAATCCTTGCCGACATGTTGTTGCACGCAACACGTAGGCCAAGTCGGTCGATGCATAAACTGCCGATTGAGGAAACACAACTAAAATGTGCGGGTGAAGCACGGACACATTGGGCAGCGCTGTCGCGAGTGTAGAGTCATGCCTTTGTTTTGGAACTGCAAAATGTTGCTAACATGCAAGATCCAAACAAATAGAGAAATAGTGGAAGCGCTAGAAATTTTTAAAGCACGAGACGGATGCATTAGTCAAGCATCGATTGCTTTATCGGCAAAAGAGATTGCTTATTTGGAAGCCCGTGGCTCGGGAAGGGGGCGGTAAGAATGGGCAGTGAGATATCAAATATGCTTTTCCGTGTTTTTGGTTTGTATCGCGTAGGTTGCCTGTTTTTCAATAGGCCAGTATTGCGTCCTTCAATAGGCCAGTATTTGCAAGTTAGCGCTTTGGGCTTATGCATCATTTCCGTCATTTGTCTTTTTTGCGCTATACATCCCTTAGTACGTCATGAACAGCCAACACCATGGATTCCCTGTTTGCGTAACGCGAGTGAATGACGCGGTTGTTTATATTTGTGTGCATATCCCTGTGCGGACGACGAGTGTATGTTCTATGTTCACACAGGGCGGATGGGAGCCAATGGTAACTGAAGACGAGAATATCAACTTGCAGTGCTCTCTTCGTTGGTGGGAAACCAATGACAGATCCGACATCTCCGTCATACAAGCCTTAGATTCTCCCACCAACCTACCGCAAAACGCCTGCTATAGCTGAAGACAGGGACACCGGTCACAAACTGCCAGTCTGTACTGTATTTACTGTTTACTAGGTTATTTTCTTCGTTTTCCTAAATGTTGCGCGCCTTTCCTAGCACCCAAAACGAAGGAGCAACAAGACTGCGTTCAACTACAGTTCCTGTATATAGCTCCTCAAGGGGAGCAGAGTTTCACATCCTTTCCCCATCTTGATTTACAGGTCGTGAGTGAGAGCCAGTCGTGTCGTATTTAGGAGCTGCAGCAGGGCCGACGCGTGAGTGGCAGCGGTGAGAGGGAGTAGCAAGGAGTGGCGCGGTCAAAAACTTCCCAACGATACTCGGCCGCTTATCGGCTGGGCGGCCGCAGCGGCCGCCACTTCTGCAACCCCCGATGCTAAGTTGAGCAGAACTGAGTGAATACGGGGTCTTGTGCGTAGCACTGAAATCTGGCTTTCCTGTCAAACTGTAACCCACAGAATGTGGCAATCAGACGCGTAACTCTAGTTCTGCAGACTGCGGTGCCGTCTCGTGGTTGCTGCCATTACACTTTAGCGGGCAGTGGAGCAGATAACGCTTGGGTATTTACGTAGAAATGATAACTTTTTTGTGTGGGAACAACTTTTACGCAGCAAACTCTGCAATTAATTGCACCAATCTTCCTCTCGAAGCGAACGTAATTTGACTTTCAGCCCGGCAAATCCGTCATAAACAGCGAACACGATGGATTCCAAGTTTCTCCGCGCGAGTGAATGACGTGGTTGTTTACTTTTATCTCCGCACCAATGCGGCCTTTTTTGTGCACCGTCGGCTTTTGCGTCTTTCTGTCCCTGCCTGCCTCTAACGACTTTATAAGAAGGGCACGCGGATGTTGATGAGCGAGTATTTTGTTGACCAGTCCATGATCCTACCTGAGCCTTCTTCTGTCTTCCTTGGGTCTTATTACAATTGCACTGAATGCGCACCACGTAGCCTTTTTGTATCTACGCTTTTTTTTATCACTCGCTGTGGCTACCGCCCTCATTATTGTATCAGACCTACATGTTCATCAGCAATATCGACAAAGCATCACAATGGAGTCACCATTAAAGGTGATTCATCTAACGAAGGAACAGGGCCTCTGATCCCAACACTTCTCACCTGTTCTTCCGTCTGTTCATCGCACTTCGTTTTGCATATGAGCAATGCCCGCAGCACAACAGCAAACACAGCTGTCGTGTGCAAACATTAGCAAACACGGGAATCGCGGTAAAGAAGAGCCCGCTACACTTTTAGTGCATCGTTCACGCGTCTGAGACAGTCGCATAATAAAAACATAGTAGCCCCCTGTAGGTTGCACACGTGCGTAGTAAACAATTTTCTCTCTGAATCTCGCTGATCTCAACTGTCAATTTTTAAACCGGTCTCATAAAAACAAAAGCCAGAATTTTGTACCTGACATAAGCATGTGTCGTTTGCAAGAACCAACCAGTGGGCTGTGTGGTTTCGTGTTTGCTGAATTTTTATTCTCAGGTGGGCCTTGCTTGAAGCGGTTGCACTAGCATTCACAAGTAGACAACAATAGAGTTAAAGATGGCCGAGAAGGACAACTAGAAATTCGTTTTATTCTAGGCATCTCGCATTTTATAGTGCCCCCAAGGTTTGTCCGGCACCAAGCAATGCTTTATTTGCTGAAGAATTAAACATATTAGACCAAAATAAATTGGTCTCTAAACGATGTGTTTTTTGACGGCAGAGATGACGTATTCAGGAAATGTGCCTAAAAACACCTTTCGTATGTTGACTAGATCTGCTTCGAATAGCGAACGTCTAAATTCTCGTCATCCTTACTGTCTGACTTCATAGATGGCGGGACAATGCCGCTCAACTACAGATGTCCGCACTTTCTGTTTCTGACGGGATTTTTACCTGGCTTGCTCTGCTTCAGTCGATAGTGACCATTCTAGAAAAAATGTCTTTACCATAAAAACAGTATGTTGCAGAAAAGAGTCCGAAGCCGCCGTCAAGTAAAAATAACTCTTTTACCTTGTCATGACACCTAATACTAGTAAGTACAAAGGCGTCCGCTGATAGTCGTGTTCCTACTCTTTGTTTCCTGTCCTCTGTCATCCCTCGGCTACGTCATGCAACCTGTGCGTCTTCATTCTGATTACTGCTCTTTTTCCACCGCAATGTACCGCACCATCCTTCCGGACCCACAACAAATGAATTACCCAATCTTTCTAGAAAACTGTACCTGCGTAGGTGGTCTGATCAGTCCAAGAATAAACCGTTTACGATCTGCCCACAATGTTGACCAAATCCATTCTTGTCAAGACTGTTGAGTGAATCATATGTCCGAACTGCCAGAAGGGCCCATCTTTTGAGTGCACGACGGCAGTATCCTTCCAGGCGACGTACCCAGAAAGAAATTTGCAGCCAATCTTGTATGGTCTTGGACACTAATGCGAAATATTCAGCAGCTTGAAATGGGTCCTTTAGCGCCTATTGTTTTTTTCCAGTTGTAAGTGCATTGGTAATTATAATGTCCACGTGTTATGCATTCTTGCTATTTCAACGCCCGCTGTAACCTGTTTCCATCGACTGTGACATCCCGTACTGGCAAAAGAATCTGTGGATATTTGGCCAATCTGTGGCCGTTCACTAAAACTGTTTGCGCCCATCTGGCCTTTCCGAATTCTGGAGGAAAAGCACTTGTATTCTCAAGCTTGGGGCATATGCTGCACGCGGCTTCTGAAGATCTTACGGGGCTCAATGAGCAGGCTATGTGGTTCTTGTCATCTCTGAAGACTCTTTGAGTGACCTTAAACGCATAGTATCTTTAGTTTGGATGTCAATTGTAGCAAGAGAAAGTGACACAGTCTTTCGCTTTGCTAGCTGTAGAAAATATGATTGGAAAGAATTTTCTATCGGGTGAACCACGTCAGCAGAGTAGTTAAACTTGGGGGGGTCCCTCACACACTTTAGTTAGTGCAAAATACTCTTGGAAATTTACCGGTTCCTTCAATGGCGTAGTGATCTTGCTTTGTTTACAGGTGTCATCCCTGCCGTCTTTTAATCGGCGACAATATCAGCTCATAACGTCAATCATACGATTGCTCATGTTTAATGCCGATAGTGAATTCCTGATTGAAGTAGTCAACATCTATAAATGCCGATAGTGAATTCCTGATTGAAGTAGTCAACATCTATAAACGATTACATTTCCAAATTTACCCACCCCATCAAACTTCACTTTTTCGTAACTGGCGGATAAAACTCCTCAATATAATGCATATACCAGTGCTCAACATAACGCATGTACAAAATAAAGCATGTACCGCGATCGTTAGCTGTGCTGCGTTGTCAGGCATAGTGCTGTGGCATCAAATTCACCATCGAGAACAGGGAGGAAGGATGTATCCAATTCTTGGATTTGAAACTTATATTCTTACCTTACCATGTTTGCTGAAAGTATCGTCCAATTTGGGTCACACCTTTGTTAAGCTACAGTTGATGGCATGTCATCTAAGTAAGAAATGTTCCGTTGCCGCCTCTTGCCTTCGTTGAGCGGTAACTAGGTGGTGTTCCCATCCGATGGGAGTTACTTTTACTGGTCAGGTGCCAAAACTAAGAGAAGCTAGCTGTCCGCTGCATGCGCTCAATTCGGCCTTTCAGAATTTGGTTCAGAACTTTAAGAACGGTGGTTTAACTGAACGCGCCTCCGCTGAGAAATAGCGCAAGAAAAGTTCTGTACTGCCTTACATATATGACTTCACTCATGCCCTTAAAAAGTTTGCATCTCACGATGGTACAGATTTTAATTTCCTCGCACATCACGCTAGGCAGGTTCTGCGGAAAATTCAGACGAGGCGTAAAGAAAAACAGGATGTTTAAACAAATGGCTGCACAGTGAGGCACATTCATAGCTACGCACCTTGTCGCACTTCTGCTGTCTATTTCACTCCTCTGCCTTGTAAGCGTGTATATGTAAGGCAGACGGGGCCGTACCTTCACGTCCGATTAAGGGAAGATCATAATTCGTTAGAAAAAGCTGCAACTTCGCGCTTGTCGGCACATTGTAAGTAGCGCAATAGCACGCGTCGTTTTGCCGACACTTCAATGCTGTTTTCTCATCGGAACCAGACGCTAAGAGGGATGGTTGAGGCAGCGCACATTTCTAAACGGGCGATAGATTGCGTCAGTCAAGCTACAGTTCGCTTCCGTAAAAAGGGATTTCATATCTCGGGACACGTTAAAGTTTCTTTATAAACTGTAATGGCTGTCTCTACACCAAGGGCGTTTCTTTCCATTCTTTCTTGTCGCGCATGCCCTGTGTGGGTTCGATATCTGCATAAAATTCTGCTCTTGTTCGAATAACCATAGTTTAGATTCAGACTTGTTTGTGTCCTCCCTTTTGTTGTCTTCGTCTGGTTTTCGCGCTGTCACCCACCGTGGATTAGGTTTGGCACTTTCTCTACAGTCAACGCCTTTCCGAACTACTAAATCTGGTGGCCCGGTTTGGAATCGTTAGTATTATTGAGCGAAAGGAAATATTATACATTATCGAGGAAAGACATCAATATGTAAGTGATATTTGCATTGTTCTTTTCCATTTCCTTTTCCGTGAGCTGATCCCTGTTAACAAAGACGTGGTAGGCCCTACGTATTATTATGTATGTCAATGCGATCTGCTATATATTCATTTACAACGAATCGTGAATAGAAGCGTCGTGAAGCTTTCACGTAAGTGCACACATGTCCTTATATCCGTTATCTATAAAAGCACCATTAAAGCAAGCGCTTAGCTTGAGAGATGGTTCTTCTTCAAGCTCTGCCCTGCTTAAAAGCTTTCGTACAGCAGTTTTAGAGTGATGAATCAGTTTTGCCATGAGATCGTGTGAGACCAGAGAATACCAGCGCGGCGCTGCGCCCCTAAGAAGGCGAATGCTTCCTACCGCAGGGTTGCCTGTTTGTTGTTCCCGGCGGGGCTCGTGGATAAGAGCGTCTGTGCTTACCACAAAGCAAAACAGGACCGACGACGACACCACGTACACCAGACGGCGCCGTATCCTGGCTGCAACAAACGACTATACGCCTTTTTTTACGTCATTGAAGATAAATTCGGAGAATATTCACCATCTATGCTCAGCGCTTCTCCCTTCGTGTGCGTAACATCTCCTTGTGCGAGTGAAGAATTGCACACGAAGGCAATGACGGTTATTTGCCATTTTTCAGTCCCTATAGCTTCCATGTTGACCACGCCAATCAAAAAAACTTCAAATTAGGTGTTCCTTTAGAACACGCATATTTAATTTGCCCGTACTGTTTCCATGCGTGCATAAAGCGTCCCATAGGTCCAGCGTGAAGGCAAGCTGTGTTTAAGCGAAGCTTAGTACGACATGTCAAAAATAGAAAAACGGCCCCTTCCTCGTGTCTTCAATCGTACCTTAAAGATCTGCCACAATCAAGACAGCATATCGTGAGGTTGAACGGAGGAAGCGTACAATCGCTTATTCGTTCTGAATGCAGGGGTGCGACAGGATTACAGGAAAAAGGGTTTCGCGTGTGCCACGAAAAAATGATACAAGGAAGAAGAAGATGATTTAAATTTTCAGTGCGTTCTTCCCTACAGGGCCCACGGTGCCCAACAGCGGCTCAGCTGTGTCTTGCGGTGCAATTTGCGCGTGTATTTACTTCGTTGCCTGGGCGCAAACTTTGAGCCATCTCATAACAACCATGTTCAGCCACGTTCACTCATTGCAATCTCATACCTGCATTACTGTCAGCTGTCTTTGGTGCGTTAAAAAAGCTTCGCTGGTCTCCCACCTATATATAGTTAAAAGAGCTATAACGTTTTGCGTTTTCTGCTTTTGTGAACCTTTTGGTAAACGTGTTTGTAAACGTTTATATTCAGCACCCAAGCTATAAAAATATATTAGGGTTTCAGGTTTGAAATACAGCGGCTACAGAAAATCAAATTTTGGTATTTCCTGAAACCTACACGAGAGTGCAAAATTGACATATCTTGAAAAGTGCATTTACGTAGTTTCCCTATCGCAGTAGCCCAGTTTTAGCGTAGGTTGTATATATTCCCATGTCACCGGATATTCCAGAAATAATTACCGAGTTTACATTGTGTCCACATGCCTAAAAAAACCCTCAAGACGAACGTTGAAATATACTGATACCACATGGCGACCAAAAGTTTCTGAGCATAGTTGCTGAGAAGTGTCCGGATCTCACAATCAACTGCAAGTGCTAGGTGTCTTTTACACCGTGAACACGAACTGATCCTTTTGTACATTTTGCCCTGACCAGTGACAACTTTGAGGTAACAGGTAGTTACGATATTTTACGCAACACACGCGGCCATTACAATGCGGATAGTGGTTTTCGGCGATGGTTTTTCCGCCATCGATGCAGTGTAAGTAACCTCGGAGCCGATGCTGCCTTCTGGAGGCGTTTCCTAAGCGAATATTGCCACTACAGGAAATATATCTATAGTTCTCTTCCTCCCCTTGTTGTTTTCGTTTGGTAGTTAAAACATTGCGGGCAATCGATTGCCCCTTCTACTGCGGCCTTAGGTCAAGGCCTAGTAGCAGCTGGAACCCTTCATCCTAAGGGAACAAACACTCCTTTGACCTATTCCCCAACAACCTATGTGAAGCAAGTTAAATGTTTAGACATTTGTGCAGGATACTTTTTATGGAAAACATCCCACAGTAATGCCATCAAAGTGTGTCAAACAACAACAACGTAGGTGAACCAATTCAAATGTTTAGACATTTGTACAGCGTACTTTTTATGGAAAAGGTCTCAGAGTTATCCCATCAAGGTGTGTGAAACAACAATCCGACAAAAACAGAAATATGCTGAACCAGCACAGACATTTATCGTCTTTTTAAGGGTGGAGGGATTGAATAATATGGTCTCTTTAACGATATTGCAATAAATGCTCCAAAATCGGATTGCGAAATAATGAATAAACAAATCCATCATCAATGCAATTGATGCTCTATTTTTAGATATATTATTCAAGCATCGATTTCATCATCTGAAAAACAAATTATGTATTTGAAAACCAGCGACACTCAGAGGAGAATAGATACGTTATATAGGCGGCGATTGCATGAACTGAAAAAAAAATTGTGTGTTTTTAATCCAGCGGCACTAAATGACTGACGGTAAAAGCGTGCACTGGTTTGGTATATTTTTTGTTTGATTTTTGTTGTTTCCTGTACGTTGATGTTATTAGCGCTCTTTTCAATATACCACCAGCTGGAATTGGGCCCTGTGTCTGTGTGCTGCTTTCTCGTCCGTGCCAAGTTTCTGTCCTCCTTATCTCTTAAACCTTTGAGCGTGCTTCCATCCTTCCCATTTCTTCAACCCTTCAACCTAGGACACACGTACCTCGGAGCGAATGCTATTTACGGTGCTTGTACCCACACGATGAGCCGTCGTCCGTAACATGTGTCGTCTTTGAAACAAAATTGCGCCCACCTCCCCGCGAAGGGAACCCTGTGTAGATGCGACGCATCGTGGGGTTCACTTAGTGTTTCCGTTGGATTGATTCTGAAATCGCGTGAAACGTGTTGGGAACGCATATGATTATTATGTTTTATGATTATTATCATGTTGTATTGGCCAATCTTGGTAAATCTCTCTATGTCGTATGCTTGGGGCTTCGCTGTCGCAACGACCTTTACTCCATAATTGTTGCTGTAGATGGGAGCTTCTTTTCTCTTATTGCAAATGTTAATCTTTGTACCATCATGCGTTGTATCAGTAGCTTCTTGACGTAGTTTGAATAAGTCAAGGATAGAAGGCGCGTTCGTAGCATTTGATTCTGTCTCGGTTTCGTGGCGCAGTGGGAAGAGCACCATGTACCTTGCGTTCCGCCCACAGGGTCGTGGGATCGAAACCAGGCGCCGCTAACGATTATTTTTTTATAGTCTAGGGGGAGGGGTGTGGTGTGGATGAGAGAGGGGCATCGGAGAGGAGAGGGGGTGAGCGGCGGAGAGCGCATCTCGCGCGGCGAGGAAAATAGGGGAGAGGCGAACGACAACAACGCCCACGCTGCATTGACAAGGCGAGTGAATGAGATGCAGTCGCAATCAAAAAAAGAATATAAAAAGGTGCGCATTTGCGACAAACATTTAGGAATCCGTCCTTTGGCTTTATGCCAAAGGACAGATTTATGCTTCTTTAATGGTCATAATGATGGCTTTATGCTGCCTTTTGTGGAATTTCGGCGTTGAGAAAGATAGTTTATAATTATTGGTTGACTGTAGGGTTCAAGGCGCCGACGCAACGCAGGCGATGAGGTACGCCGTAGTGGGAGACTCCGGATTAATTTTGACTACCTGGAGATCTTTAACGCGCGCCGAAACCTTCGTACACACGGGCGTTTTTCCTTTTCGCCTCCATCGAAAAAGCGGCCGCCGTGGCTGGGAATCGAACCAGCGACCTCGTGCTCAGCAGCCCAACGCCTTAGCCCCTGAGCTACTGTGGAGGGAAGATAGGTTGTAATGATATCTCATTCTATCCATTCAGATATATGCTTGCCACCGGCTTAAACTGCTAAGCAGTTTTGTACTCTTGATAGATAATGGGCGTACTGGCAGATTTCATGCACTGGAATAAATAAATGCAGGACGAATATTTTTATCCCAATAGCTCACACCAGCTCGATGTAATGCCTATGTTTATTTTTCAACGCAAGCCACTTTGGACGAGCGATATACACAGGCGTTCGCGTCCCTAAACGCAAGACGTAGCTGTGCTATATTTATGACTTGTCAGTTTCTTGTCCAATTTTAGAGGGAATGGTTGTCGTCTTGAAGTCAAAGTCAGAGTCATTGTTATTTCAAATAAGTGGTTATGCATGAAGCGCAAGCGTAAGGTAACCTTCAACTTGACGAGACATCTGCCTCGTGTGCAATTCAAAGCAGCAGTTATATGATAAATTTATTTTGGAAAGTTTGCAGACAGATTCTGAAGTAATGAAGAAATAAGCTGTTAATACAAAAGCAATATTCTGGCACACGCACTTATAGTTACACATTCAACTAACGAGTCATAACTATGTCCGAACCGGAACAACCTTGGCAAATAACCAGCACAAAACAGACACGTTTTTATACAAAAGAAGCATCCTGGCACACTTAGCCATAGGCTGGCGTAGAACGTGGGAGAAAAGGCGCGTGCAGCGAAAAAGCCTGTCTTCCCTTCTTCAGAAGGAGGATGCGCCTGTGATTGGCTCGGAGTGCGTCGTGATCTCCTACGCCAGTTACGAGCCGCCAGCTTGGTTCAAGAGGAAGTTTTGTCGTACGATACCAATAGCAAGACCGAAGGCGAAGGTGACTCAGCCAGGTAAGTGGAAATAGATGTACGGAAAATCTGGGGAAAGTAACAAAGCACTTATAGGGAACAAGGAAGTCGTATTGTGACAAAAGATAACGAGCACCTTTAAACAAAAACATGGTGATGCTTAAACGTTCTGGGACAAGAAAAGTAGATGAGCAGAAGAGTTGAATCTTGAGCTGGTTAATACGTCACTTTGAAGGAAAGCGACTCTGCGACAGGTGGAACAGGAAGAGAAGGAAATCGATGTCCACAGAAGGATTAAAGAAAGCCGGAGGGGAAAGAGCATGCGGCACGGGAACAGAAGTAAAACCGCAAGTGTTCATCCCTTCTCTTCTCGTCTTTGTCTGATGCACTGCCGCTTATTTTCAAGTGTAAAGTATGGGTTCTTCCAACAGCGTAAACGACCTCTTCTTGAAATAAAGTGCTCTTTGGTGATAACGGAGTGTATTGTTTTTTCTGAAATCAAATATGCATCATATGCATGAGTAATCATGGAATAAATAGGCATCCCAGTAGAGAAGAGACGTGGTACTGTACTTCAACGTCTTTTCAACAGCGATCGGAGTGATACAGTCCGCCGCAAACCGATAGCTGGTAGGACTCTCTTGTTTGAAAAAAACAAATGTTACGTATAAATTCGTGGGTAGAGTTTGAGACTACGGCAGCGTTCACAGACGGCAAGGATTCATTTTTATGCATCCAAGCTCTGTGTATCTACCATTGATGCAATGCGTGCTATCGGCGTTGGTTCACTTCAGCGGGCAAGAATGTTCCCTTCCGTCATCCAGAAGGATTTCCCCCGAATTCCTGCTTGCGATCTATTATCCCGTCAACAAAGTGCCTGTTTGTAATGCGAGGTTTTCATTCACGAATGCCGGTTGACTGGGGCTGTTGAAGCCGAAGAATTTTGTCGTCCGCAAAGCTTTTTGGGATTTCGCTGCAATGTCGTTTCCATGTGGTCACCGTGTGAAACCATCCCCTTTTCTGTGCATTTGGTTGTCCTGATTCTTCGGCATACATTGATGGCATTGGAATCGACCGGATGTTCAAAGTGTTGCCCAATTCTCATGTTTGTAATCAGGACGAAGCCGCCTAATGTTCATATTATTCAACCCGTGGTATTGTTCCTGTTGGTTACTACGATGCCATATCAGTTCGAATTGTTTGGTTTGCTCCGTCAGCTTTTTCATGCAAAGCTTCTTTCTTTTTCTTTCAGGCCTTCTGTCATTTCGAAAAGGCTGCCGGCAAAGTCCCAAGATTACACTACGCTGTCCTTGAGACTGCGAATTTCACGCCGTAAGTCTCTCGGAAAGTTATCATGTTATTTGTATTTTTATTTGCAGTCATTAGCCAGCCTCGAACAATTTATAGGGAAAAAAACGCTTAACTCAAACGTGGTGCAATGCGGCTCAGATGTTTGCAGAAAGACAGCGAGATTAAGGCAATCTGGAAAATGTGAGAGAATTGTGAAATAATGCGTACTCTGACAACGCAACTTGCCTGCAGCGGAGGTTTTTTACAGCCAGACTTGGCTTTGAAAAGACAAATACGATGGGGTATTGCATGGTTTTTGGTTCTTTAAATGCTTTTCACCAATCGTTTAAATTTACACTACATGACAATTAAGTGCCATTTCTTCGCCAATTAAGTATTTTTCCACAGATTTAATGCGTAGTGAAGTGTTGGTACATTATCCCTATTCTCTTTGTGTTTCGTTATTCGTATCGCGGATTTTTAAATTAACATTTTTTTAGTTCATTATTTTCCTTTCGTCAATTCGTTAGGGGAAAATCTTAGCTTTTTTTTGTGTTTGCCCTTTCTATGGAAATATTTTCGCTGCTTTATCGCAATTTACCGTGTCCTAACGATTAAACGCGTTACTTTGGCCAAATAGGCATTTTTATGAGTTGGCGTGGTGTTAAAAATTTGGTTTATATTTGCTATTTTTCGCAATTTGAGAGTTCTTATCCGTGTTTTTATTCTAACCTTTGTTTTTTTTTATGTATAAGATGCATATTTTTGTTTTCGTCAGTTCCTTTTCGTACTATTTTTGTTATCTCTTTTTGCATTCCTTGGTTTTTTGAAATTCAGCTCTTGAATTGCCTCTATTTACGCTGTAATAACGGTTAAACATGTCACTTGCGCCAGTTGTGCATTTTAACGTGCGCCGAAGGCCATTCGTTACATGCTGTGCTCATTTCGGCTATTTTGTATTCTTATTACTAGGCCCTTGTGGGATATATGAGGGGTTCCTCGGGGGCCTTGCCAGCACTCTGAGGTAGGCCCCCACGCTAGCTCCCGGCGTGTCAACCACGCGGGCTCCCATGGCTACGGCAGCCCAGCGAGGTTCGCCGATACGAGAACACAGTAGACAGTAGTGCCGAAGCACAGCCGTTTATTTGGGGAATCCCAAAGCAAGCGAGCACAAGGCTCGACGGCGTTCACGAATCACGCCGTCCGGGTCGTGACCGCGAACGGGAGGTAGGCACTCACGGCGCACGACAAACAAAGCTCCCACCTGAGATGCATGTATCCATCACCACCGCGTTCCGCCGATCTCGCCCCGACGGGTCTCCGACGAGACTCTCCCGACTCCCGTGCGCGCACGTTCGCGCCGCCCGCCCCCGCGTGCCTATCCCGCGTATCCCCGCACAGATCGGTGGTGCCATCTCTCGGGGGACACCGACGAACCAGCGGAGCGCCGGACCGGTTTCAGCGCACAAGCGTCTCTCCCGAAGCGCGCGCTGGCTCGGGATCGCAGGTCGCGGTTCTCCACGATTTCCACACCCTCTACCCGGCATTCTCAATGTCGGATATGTTTGCTGAATATATATATTAGGTGCATTCTTCGCTTTTCATCAGATCATGTCTGTTGAGTTTTTTTTATCTTTGTGTTGTTGGTTTTCCGGCATAGCAATTGGGGATTTTTTATCTACACTATTATGACAGTTAAACTAGGTAATGCCGAAAGTTCAGTATTTTTGTCGACATGCAGGCCGTTACATGTTGGTTCGTTGTCGCTACTTTTATTCATACTTCCCCTGTTCTTTTACGGGCTTTTTGAATGCATATGCATCTAAGGTTCTTATACATATTTTCCAGAGAGCGAATGTTTCGGAGGGGTCTATAGGATCCATATTTTTGAATTAGCCAGTTTTATTTGGTAGAATTATACTGTTTATATTTTTTTACTTTCCAGGTTTTGAAAAATTACGTTCGATCAATTATCTCAGTCTAAACTATTATAACTATTAAATGTTATGAGCTGCCTGGAAAGATAAAAACGATAGAAAAAGTGAAGTATATAAATTTTGCGCTGCGATAAGCACTGCATTCGAGTTCTATTACGCTGTTTAGATATGAATAATGCGAGGTTTTAGGTATCGCTGCACGGGTTTGGTTTAACGCGGGTGTCTTAGTAAAAGTAAATGGATGGGGATCCGAGATCGCACATGCATATTCGAACTTCGGGCGGACAAGTGATAGAGAAGTAGAAAGTTTATTTATTGATTGATTGTCGGCATCACGCACCGACGCAACGCAGGCGTTGAGGCGCGCCGTAGTGAAAGGCTCCGGATGAATTCTAACCACTTGGGGTTCTTAAACGTGCTGCGAAATCTCGCGCACACGGGCCTTTCGAAGTAAGAATTTTAGCGTGTGGCGGAGCTAGGCGTAACTTTCTTGGAAGATAGCCAAAAAAGCGAATAGCACCATTGCTAATGTTCATGCCATGGGATGACCAAGCGAGATCTAAAGTTATGGCACTGCGAAGGCGTTTACACAAAGTAACTGGTGTAATTTCAGATTTCCAAAGAGTATTTAGCGGGTGAGTAAGCCAGTCGACGGTGCATGGACAGGACACATTTTTCCTTAAGATTAAAACACATTAGCCATTTATCGCACCATGGTAGAATTAGAGAAAGATGAGGTTGTGCTGAGTGCAAACTGCAGTACCCTCAGCCACGGGGCACAGCTGCTGCGTCTCTGGAAGTGATCCCGTGATCAGCGATCACACAGGGGCGCGCGCTACTTCACCGTCATCTAGCAACCCGTCGCCGCAACCGAGGATGTTGTTGTAAACCGCGTTTGAACCTCCCGCGCAAATGTCACGTGGTTCGGATGAACCACGCAACAAGGAAGACGAAGCGACTTGCTTTATTTAAAGAGAAGGGGTAATGAGGAGGGCGTCGAAGGACCCATGTACGTGCATCACGCCACGCGTGCGAAGCTTCTGTGGCGTCGCGTCGACATTACCGCATTGCCCCGTACGATTTCGCAACTTTCCTCCTCCGTTTTTTTTGTTTGTTCGGTGTTTCCTTCGTTGTCTGGGTTACGAGCCGGCAAATTCGCCGAACCACAAAAGCGGACGCCTAAGTGCTGTGCTCTTCAAGTAGCCAGATGGCACCCTTCAAGCTTTCCACAATAGTCAGGTGAGCAAACATTGTGCAAATTTTGAATCTTACAGACAACGCCATTCGAAATCATAAAAGGTGTCTGAGCAAGCGACGTTACAAGCTCTATGCTTTCGGTGTCAAGTTGTCATTTCACGACAAAAAACCGGTTTTGTTACTTAGATGAATATTATTACCATTAAGGGGAAACCGATATCACTTCGGCATCTGTTTAATTCAAGATTGTCGTGAGGTGTTTGCGGATAGTGGAGGAACCACATTAAACGGTTTTTTCATTAGACAATGTGCAGCATTAGGAGCCATACATTAACTGTAGAAGTTCTGTGGCATTTACTTTACTGAATTTCAGCTTTTAAAATTTTCCAGGCGAGAATGAATTCATCAGCCAAACTTCTCTCGGTAGCGCTATGCTTGACCAAGTACGTATGCTACAAATTTCTGTCTTGTGATCAAGTCCTCAGTGAAATAGAAGTGCTTGATATGTCACCAGTACCTGCTCATTTCTGCAGCCGCACACGAGTACCAGTACTGAAACGGGTCATGTTTAAATAGACTTGAAAATATTTAGGTGGAATTGCATACTACCTCTGCCAATGGTTCTCCGCTGGTGACTGTAACACTTTGCGGTTATCACGGTGTTGGTCAAGTTCTTCCACAGCACGAAGAGGAACAAGCTTTCGTTCCTCGTTCCTTCCCAATCTTAGAACATGTTCCCATTAATAGTTTCTTAATTGCGATATCAGCGCACTTTTACTGCTACACTGATTGATTTCCTAGCATTGATTTCCAACAAGCCCTATTGGAACAGACACGTGCCTAAATGTGCATTCGCAAGAAAAGAAAACGTCACACAAAATTTGCTATCCCCATATCGCCGTACATATTTATTTATTTATTATTTATTCAAGATACCTTACAGGCCCATGGGGTGGGGCATAGTGTAAGGGGGAGCACATAAAATCAACAGTGTTAGTTTACAAATTATATAACACCGGTAGGCAAGACTAACAACCAATATGAAGTCAACTGTATCAAGCAAATACACACGCATACCCACACACACACACACAAAATCAAATATGCGGGCGAGCCTCGAAACTTGAAGTCGCGTTAACAGACATTTTATTGATTTCCGCACATTTAGTGAAAAGTTAGTCAAAAATACGCAGCATTATGTCAAACAGCATTTACTCAAAAAATGAACAGGATCATACAGGACACGATAAGCCCATCAATGCACTTTGAAATATCGGACACTTGCCGAAGGCGAGAAAAAATAACTAGTAAAAAATACAAACAGACTAACTCCTGCGAAAAGTTCAGAAGCATAATGGTGAGACACAAGGCGCCTAAAGGTTACACGGCATGACACAGATGCGATATTATCGGGAAGATCGTTCCAAAGGCGTATAGCACTTGGGAGGGTAGATGGGTTAAAACCATGTGTTGCACCGTAAATGCGTGAAAAGCTGTAGTGGTTGAACAGTCGACGTGACGTGATCGATGGGCGTTGAAGATTAAACGGTGGTGTTGTCGACGCATAAATGTACTTATGGAAAACGGCATATGATTGCGATATAGCGACGTGTGTGCAATGGCTGGAGACAGCATTGGCGTTTAATTTGTGTTATGCTAGAACGCCGGTTATAATTTCGAGTTATGAAGCGAGCATCTCGGTTTTGGATTGCTTCAATCATGTCAATTAAATATTTTTGAAATGGTGAGCAAATGGACCAAGCGAGTTCCAGTTGTGGGAGAACAAAGGTTTGATATGCTAGTTGGCGAACATTTGATAGGGCATGCCGTAAATTTCGTCGTAAGTAGCCAAGTGATCGAGATGCTTTTGCACAAATGGTTGAGATGTGTTCGGAACTTCAGACCAAGACAAATCGGGTGTTAGAATGACACATAGTTATTTGTATGTCGACGTTCGCATTAGTGAGGTACCTTTTAAGAGGTAGGGGAAGTCGGAGGTTTTATGTTTACGACTAAACGTATTACTTTACATTTGTTCAAGTTTAGTGTCATTAGCCATGTTTCACACCAGCTGGACAGGAGATTAAGATCGTTTTGAAGGGCAAAATGGTCATCACTGGAGGTTATTTCGCTACAGAAAATGCAGTCATCAGCAAACAGCCGCACACTACATGTTAATTTTTTTCCCAAGTAATTGATGAATATTAAAAAAAGTAAAGGTCCTAGGACGCTGCCTTGCGGCACACCAGAAGTCACGTCAGAAAAGGGAGAAGTTGTTGACAAATGTAAACTGTTGTCGAAGGGTGATAAAGTTGCGAATCCATGATAATGTTAGCAAATCTAGGCGAAGGGCTGATAGCTTTGATATTAGACTAAATGGGCAACCCGATCAAATTCTTTCGAGAAGTCGAGAAACACGCATGCAGTTTGTAAGCTATTGTACATGTTAGAATGCAGATCAGTGGTGAACTCGAATAACTGCGTGTCGCACGACAACCCTTTCCTGAAGCCATGTTGGTTAGTAAAGAAAAACCTGTTTTGTTCCAGATGGCTGAACACGTGAGTTGCAATGATACGTTTGCTTTTACTTGTTTGATGTTTGATTTATCGTTTTTGATCGTTATTACCGGTACATGTTTGCTTACCAGTTCTATTATTTTATTTTTGAAACTTAGCTAGCTTTCTTCAACATTGTGTAGAATAAAGGACGGTAAGAAAGTATGGTCGAGAAACGTTTCTAGCTCAGCATTGATAAGGTTAAAATTTGCTCGATTATAACCTCGATATTGTTTAGTGCAATCGCCTGTGAGAGAAAAAGGCATTTTAATGGTAACTTGAAGTAGATTATGGTCAGAAAGACCATCTAGGTTAGACAACGTGTTAATCGTTTCAGGGCCGACGTAAAAATTAAATCTAATAGGTTTCGTTCGCGGGTGGGTTCTTCAACAATTTGGGAAAAGTTGAAATTTAACCAAAGATTAAACAATTCTTGGGAGGAGGATGAGAGAGTAGCCGTGTTAATGTCCGGAAAATTAAAATAGCTGATAAGGTAAATGAAATCTGAGGAACACAGCTCATTGGCTTTGGTAATGCAGCTCCTAAGGTTATCTACGAAGAAATGGTTACAGTCGGGTGGGCGATAGCAAACTCCTATTATGTTTTCGCCAGAACGTGAGTAGCGTGTGGCCCAAACTATTTCTAGCTGCGAGACAAAATGAACAGCATTCGATGAAAGACTGTTCCTTATAGCCAGCAAAGCACCGCCTCCTTTTCGGCTAGCGCGGTCTTTGCGATATATGTTGTACGCATTTTTATCAATCAGAATATCTTAGTCAAGGACTTCCAGGCAAAGCCAAGTTCCGGTGAGGGCGAGAATATCGGTGCAACGGTCTTCTAATAAGGATCTGACATGGTGGCGTTTTGCCAGTAAGCTACGGATGTTAGTGTACGCAAATGCGATCAACGGTGCCGAGAGACAAGGCACATTTTTCTGCTAAGATAACGGAATCTGTGGCCCTATCGTAAATGTATGTTTCGTTATCTGCACGCAGCTTGTCGACAGACAGTTTCCGTGATTTGGTTAACGACTTGGTGAATTCAAGCATTTTTTTTCTTCCTTGTCTTGTCGGCAAGGAAAAGTCTTCGCTGATAGAGAAAGTTGTCCATTTCATTTTATGGGCTGAGGAAAGAATATTTTGTTTGTCTTTGAAAAAAGTCATTTTATCAATGATAGGCCTATTCTTATCCGCATTGAACCGACCTATTCTGTGCACACGCTAAAACTGCGCCCCAGTGACAGCAATCTAAAGTTTGTCTCCACAAAATTCGATTACTTTCTTTTCGGACGCACTCCAATCTTCTTTCACATCATCTATAAGTCCGTAAAACAGCAAGTTAGAGCGTCGTAGCCTTTTTTCGGAGTCCTCACACCTTGAATATAATTTTTTGTAGTTGGTAGGCAATACCAAGCGTAGTCCTATTTTGCTGTATTGTGGAAGTACCCAAGGGTGAGGAGTTAGGTTCCAGATTAGAAACTCTTTCAGAAATGCTCTTGATATCGTTTTTTTTTTTTTGCTTCTTGGGTGTCCTTAGGCGTCTTTACATCGGCCAAAACTGCAACAAGTCCTGTTTCAAGCTTGCGAGTCACTGCCAAGGCGCAATCAAACGCTTTTACTTCAGCTTAGCTCATCGGGCCAGGGTTTGCTTCAACGTCGCCGCACTGCGAGAGCAAAATGTTTAAAAGACGACAGGCGGCGCTAGAACACACTGACATCAGCGTTCTCTCAGCAACAATCACTTCGTAGGGGCACGACACCGCTAAAAGACAATAATTGCTACTTCAAGCGCAACAAGCACCGATCTTGTAACTAACCTGTAACTACAGCCGGTTTGAGCATTCCATTTCGGTAGCGGTGGCCTGCCCAACGCGCACGCTTGCTGGGATTGGAGTTTATATCCCGCGCGTCCGTGCAAGGGGTGGTAGTGCACGGCCCGCGTTGCCAGACGAACGAGGCAGTAGCCTCCAACGTTGGCGGAAGCGGCGGCAGAATGTGCCAGGGCTCCAAAGGATCCACGGTGATAGGTAGCCAGAAGTTGGGCGCCCAGAGACTTGACGCCAGCAGCAGAGTAGCCTGTAAGTACGGCTGATTTGAGCATTCCATTTCGGTAGCGGTGGCGTGCCCAACGTGCACGCTTGCCGGCTGGTGTTTATATCCCGCGCCATCCGTGCAAGGGGTGGTTGTGCATGGCCCGCGTTGCCGCAGAACAGGGAGGATTTTAGAGAAGCAAAGGTCTAGCTTTGCCTGTAGTGCCAGAAAAAGCGTAGTGGCGGTGTCGTGAACTACCGAGTACGCCCGCTTGATGGCGCTGTAAACATGGCTTTGTAAACATGGCGGATGCTTTTTGCACAGGCCGCTTGAGCTACTTAATAACATGGCTGCCCTGGCACGGCGGCCGCCGGGTCGCTGCTCCACGGCCGGACTCGACTCTCCTCCTCCCGCGCGCGAAAGGAGCGTCGAGTCCGGCCGTGGCTGCTCCTGCTGGTTCCTGGCTGGCACGCTGGCCGCGTGTTTACTTGCGCCGCGCTAGTGAAGTGATGTTACGCCAGATGACCAGATGGCCTCGACTGGCACAGACCACAGTGAGCAGCAAGTGAGAACAAATCGTTTATTGAGACCCGCAAGTTTACAGAGGACAGGACATCATTTCATTTCGATCGCTGCAATTGTACGTCGCTTTCGTGACATTTTGTTTTGCCATAACAACTCGTTCACTTGCGCTAAGATATGGAACGAAGGGCACAAATGAGGTATTGACGGCGACAACGGTTTCGTTTGCACCGTCTTTCTAGCGGAGTGCGTAACACTCACCTTCTGTTGGAACAATCAAATATTCTGGCCTCGACAGCTGTCTTCCGATGCGGGATTTTCCACATTTGTCCCTCCACAAGCACTCAATTCCCGTGTTTTGCCAGTCCTCTCTACAACCGATGGACGCAAAAGCACATAACAGCAATAACAATCACGAAACAGTGCTCCGCGCACATAGAAACGGTGGGCCGTTGCAGCGGTTTCAATTTGAATTGACGGCTTTGTGGTTGCGAATTCAGAAACGAGGTGGTGCACCAGTCGGCTGTTCGTAAAAAGTTGCGTACATTTTTGCTCAACGGATGTTTGATGCGGAACTTGTTAATAATATTTTTAAACAACACATTGTAAGCGAACTGTGTTGGCTCTTTGAGTCACGGAATGAATGTTTTGTATTCTATACCAAAAGTAACTTTTTGCTTGCGCCGTATGGTGGACTTGATGGTCGAAAACTGCGCTGTAGGTTGGTCACGTGGGGCGTCGATTTTTACGCCGCCTATAGGGAAACCAGGGAACGTCCAAGCTTGAGAGGCGTGGCGTTGCCCGACGAACGAGGCAGTAGCCTCCAACGTTGGCGGAAGCGGCGGCGGAATGTGCCAGGGCTCGAAATAATCCACGGTGCAGGTAGCCAGAAGCCGGGCGCCCAGAGATTGACGTCAACAGCAGAGTAGCCTGTAAGTACAGCCGGTTTGAGTATCATGAGGGCTGCATGAGGGCTGCATACTTTTATTTAACGAGTGCGTCGTGGTTCACCGTCCTAATTGCGTACTAACACGTCAAATCATTGGGGCAGAACAAATAGTTAAGCAGGGTGAGAAATGCATCAGTGCGCCTTCCATCGTATTATCACAAAAGGAGATAAGTTATATAGTGTCTTCAGCTATCCGAGTTAACCTAAATGGTCACTTCTCTGACACTGCCACGTTGCTCAGCGCAGGGATGTGGCGTGTTCTATTGTTTTGTTCCAGAATTTTTATCTGGGGTTCGTGAAATGGTAATATCAAATTTGATTTAACGCTTTGTTTTTTTGTAAAGGTATATTTAAGAATAAGACGTTTCAATTAAAGTTAGTTGGAATTCAGCGCTCGTGCGTGTCTCTTTTCTTCATCTTTTGTCGTTTTCTGCGCTGTGTAGCGGTAAGGATTACACACTAGCCGGAACCCTAACTATTTTAACTGAGTTCCAGTTAGCCTTGGATAATCAAGCACGTCGTAACATAAATTTTCTTTTTGCTTTCAAGCAAGTAAAACTCAGCATCGAGCGAGCCTGGTGCGAAATCAAGTGCGGAATTTAAATGAGTTACTCCGAACACGGAGAGGCCACAAGGCGGCATTCTAGATTATAAATTCGACAATAGTTCTGCTGTATTTTCAACTCACACGAAGTGCTTATATTTCTTCAAAGTTTTTATTCACCCGATGCACGAGGCGCAAACCTCAAGAAAGTTCTTAAAAATGCACCATTCTTCCAAAATTGTCAGCGGTAGTGAGCAGCCCTCTTGAACAAATCGCAGAACAATAGAGACGACGGTAATTTCACGTTGCACCTGCCTAACTTTAGACACAGTAGTGGCTACGCCAACTACAAGGGAAAATATTCGTTACCAAGCGCCTCTTGCGTACTAGTTAGAGACATCTAACGCGCGTGTATTTGCCTCCTCAGTCATCAGAAGAAATTCGGCTTCAAATGGCACCAACCCATAATATATTCCCCAAAATACTGCTATTCCCAAGCTGTGTTACTTGAGAATAAATTTTGGGTGTTTAGGGCAAGGTGTAAAAACTCGCCGTTTAATCAGTGTTTTAAAGCTCCTTTCTTATAATTGACTCGCCAACGGAAGCAGGCTCTTCAAAGCAGGAAATTGTGTAAAAAAAGTAGTAATATATGTTTTCTACTTCCGCAATTAATACATGTAGCCCACTGGTCCTCCGCAGAGTCGATAATTTAGGAGATAGGTGTGACCATTTACAGAGACTGCAAAAATGTTTTTTTTAATTTTATCTGTGCATTGTTAAAGTAAGAAACATTAAAGTGTCATGTACATTTAGATCTGAATACCCAAGACGCGATAGTGTTATCTCGATGCCAAAAGAGCTTTTCGATAGGAGTTGCGACGTTTACAAATTGTGATTACCAACAACTGAACGTCAGTCTACAGTGCAAGACTGACCTCAACAGTTTTAAATCGCCCGGATAGAGGAATGCCCGACGCCATCTAAGCTTGTGTGACTTAAGATGCGGACGTGAAAGCTTCCTGCTGCTTTTTGTTGGTCATTCCAAGTGGTAATTCCAAGTGGTAAATCCTCATACCATTACTGGTCTGAAAGTTTTGGGTTTTGCTTATAGAGCGCTCGAAAGAGAATGCCTATGTTAAGTAAGACGTTGTGGGTGTTTTGGCAGAGGGGGACCCGAGGTTCATATTCCCAAATGCAGCAGCTCGTTCCCTGCCCTCTCAATGAGCTCATGCTGACTCGGGATGATGAGCTAATCACAGCTGCTTCAATGTTCTCCAAAGCAGTGGACTGTGTAACGTTTGATTTGTTCCCCCCCAAGCATTGTGTCACAAAGCCAAAGACGACGCAGAGGCGTGAAGTGACCGCAAAGCATCATCAGAAAAAGGCCGTAATTCTTTCCCATTCAACGCAGGTAACCTCAAAAGCCGCGTTTTGTGAGGTGCAGCCGTTAAAGGAATACTGACACCAAATGTTGACGCCTAAAAAATGATATAATTGGCTTCAGTAGTTTGTACAGATTCCTCACAGAAATTTGTGCAGCGATCCGAGGCCGGAACCACATCAAAAATCAATTTGATTGTCCCGGCCGCGAGCTTCCACAAATCGGCAGCAGTAGCGAAATCGCTTTCGGCGTGACAAAACATCGACCGGCGTGTCTGGCCGGTTCAGGGTGACGTCATATAGTCGTTTTCGGAACTGGAAGCGTTATCCTGCGCTGCTGTTGTCGGTGGTATTCGTTTGGGCAGGAGACGTGGGTGTAGCTATGTGAGCAATGCTTGTAAACTTTGCGTTTTCAACGTCTTTGCTCTTCAGTTCCTGGCCGGCGCATGGTGTTCCCTTCCGCTGGTGCTAAAAACTGTGTGGTGCCGGCACCGCGCGGTGCGCGATGTCGACGAGCACCGCGGCGACACGGCTGTGCGCGTCGCCGAGCTCGCCCAAGTTGTGCTTTGGCAAGCTCGCGGAATGCGAAGTACTGCTCGTGGAAGCCTGTCCGAGTAAATCGATGACGACGCCAAGATGCATTATTTTCCACGCGACGACATGCAGCGCTAAACGTGGACTGAGTTTGTGCGCGGCGGTGGCCGCAAGAACTCTCGCGCAAGCCAGCGGGCTTGGCGTTGCTCGGGTCAGATTGGGTGTTGGGAACTTTAGGCTTAGTATCGTGGCGACTATTTGATCGCTGGTATCAGTACAACTGAAAATGACCATCCCTTACACAACTTCTCACCACACTATAACCCCTTTTTCGGATATGTAGCTTTATTTTGGCGATAATTTCCGTTTCAACGATTGGTGACCAAGACGTCTGCCGTGGCCTGTTTTGATTCTAGTGCGCAGGTGGCGCCACGTTTCGGCAGCTCACCGCACCGCGGTGCCGGCAGTGCTGGGTCGGAGCGCCGAACCTCCGCTGCCGGTCAGCGTAGGTATACCATCGCTCGCAAATATCTGAACGCCGCTTTTAAATTCTGCGCTGATAACAACCCCTAGCACAATGTTTCAACACACTAACATCTATTTCTCGCATGTGGAACTTCTTTTTCGCGATCAGATTGATTATAAGAGTGGCGACAAGCTGTTGCTATCACGGTCTGCGCCGGTTCGAGCCACAGTGATTTTAAAAAACTGACAACGGCGGAGACATCAATGGCCTAATCGCCTGGCCAAATAAAGTTGTTCTATCTGTCGGGTTGCAGCGACTTACCCGAGTCTGACGATTCAGACGACATGTCGACTGCGCGGGCTTGTGCGGACCATGTGTAATCGTAGCAGACGATGCGGTGAACGTCCCTGACGTCACGGGTGAGATCGTGACGGAAGACTGGACCGCTTGCAGGCTGGCCATCGAACGGCCATTTTCCCGCGTGGCGACCGAATTTGAAACTGGTTGTAATAAACGGGCTATAATTAATTCTATGTTGGCGGCTGACGGACTTCGGTTCGATTTTGGTAATTACTGGGCCAACAGGTATTCTTTACAGCATAAAAACTTTAAGCGAAAAATGTAGTGTCAGTACTCCTTATAACTGGTGTTCCGTCACTGTCCATCAGCGCGTGTCTCTGGGCTCCCATGGTTTAACTGAAAATGCGAAGTACCTGAAATGAAAAATAGCCCTACCATTGAAACATTCTACTCGAGTCCTAGCAAGGGCGGCCAGACTTCAATAGGTGTAGAATAAAAACACCTAGCCTTACCATTATGTAGTACAGAAAAACAATATAGCACTTACCATCGCAACACCATCCGCTAGAAAGGCACCAAGAAATCATATTTACGCATCAGAAGCTCGAACTCTGCACACATTATATGGGTCAGGGTTTCTGCAGAACTAGAATATAAATTGATTGCGCAGACTTACTTGTGCAGCACCATTGCCCAATTAACATATATATTGAAAATTCCCCTCACTGCATGCAAATTGCACAAGACAACTCTGTATGTGGCTGGCCGCACCCAAGACCAGAAAAGAGTAGCTCGTTTTTCCAGAGGCTTGGATAGAGACCGCCAGAGTTCACAAAGCCCTACAAAATTAGCTGCACCTCCTGCTCTCTTTTTCTTTAGACATAGTTTCTTTTCTGTTGCTCTCTCCTTACTGAGCCCCCCTTTACTAGTCCCAGAACAAACCTTATTCCACGTCGGCGTAGGCATTCTTTAAGCGTTGTCTCTGCGGCCTTTAGAAGTAAGTGAGAAGGCGAAAAATACAATGCAGCAAGTTTTCTTTTTTTATCACATGGTGCCGTCTCTTCGCCTGGGTAAAGGAGGAAGGCAATTTGTGTGACCCAGTTGAGACCTGTACTCATAGAAACGGGAAACTCTAAAGCATCGCAAAGAGCTGTTCCGACGAGCGCTGGTAGAGTGCCGAACGTGCTTGGAGGAAGAGTCGCGGAAACCGCAAATCACTGCAGAGGAGGCCACTTTGAAGGAGAGCAGAGATAAGGGCGCACGTACCACGTTCCTTGAAAGTTCTAAGAGCCCCTAAAGATGCGCTCCCAGTTGCCGGCTAGAGGGGCAGAAGTGACTCAAGCGACCGGCGCAGAGGTGTTTACATGTGCCCTCCACGTGGGCAATGGATGGAACTCTGTCGGTTTAGCCTGCACGGCGGTCTAGATTGAAAAAGAGGCATTGATGGAGAGCACACGATACATCGGCTCAGCCTCCCCTTTTGGATTCGCGTGCGCATTCTCTCACGTGTTGCCGGCGAGAGGTATGGTTCGGTGATTGCTTCTGTTTATTGGTGCTAAAAGTTTCTAAAGTGGGTAGAAAACTGGCCATGAAATGCGGGTTTGAAAAAAAGATGACACGTGTGTACCTACTACTCAAGACCCTCAATTTTATTTCGATCACTTCATTTTTTTCTTTAATGGTCTTCGAAAGGCCCTCGGCCCTCCCGGGATTGATCATTTTTCGCTATGTTTAATATCATTCGAATTCCAACGTCATTCGACTCGTTTGTAGCAGCGCTCGACAGCGAAGCACAACTAAACTGAAGAGGCGAGGCGCACTTTCGCTTTTCTGGCGCGTTAAACGAAAGTATATTCTTCCGCAAGTATTAATACAGCGGCCGTCCCTAACTCTTCTCTCAAGGTGTTTTTGTTACTCTTTAACACTCATTGTGGCCCCTAAGATGAGCAGCGATCAATCGCTCTACGTGATGCAGCGACGGAAGATGTGAGATCAATCGCTCTTACCGCCCGTTCAGGAAGACGCAACGAGTCACAGAAGTTCCCCTGTGTCGGGGAGTCATTGTTGAGAGCACAAAAATACCAAACACGGCTGCAGTAGGTGCTTGTCAGTTGCGAAAGTGCTAAGAGGTACATTGGAACGTTGCCCCCAAACTTTTGAAATCAAACCTTTACTACTTTCGTTCAGCGTTTTCGCGGAGGATGCGGAAGCTAACCTTTTCACCGGAGACACACCTCCGGCGACACACCCCTCTAAGCGCATCGTGTGATTCGCCGGGCCCGCGGTCGGCGCATTGCACAAGGCCCCATTTTAAGTCGTTCTGCTCACATCGTGGCGGCTCTCGTTACAGCGGCGGAGGAGCGACCGCTCAGCTTTTAAACAGCCGACAAAACCCGCAGCCTCCCACACATGCACCTCTGGGGCGTCTCTGGTAATGTTACTCATGTTGCACCGCGTTCGCTTAGAATGAAAGCGAGCATGCACCTCCTGCTGTGAGCGTTGCACGTGACCGAACTACCTTTAGCCGTGGTCGGCAATACAGCTATATCAAAGGTTAACCAAGCGAAACCAAGGCTCAACCAGACCAAGCCAAGGTTTTCATTTGCATATCCATGGTTAGCTGAGCTTAGCCGCGTCCATTATTTTGTCTCTGTAGTCATCTTCTGAAGTAGTAACTGTAAATACCAAAATGCAGTTATGCAAACAGGCGAAAACGCAGGCGAAATCAGTTTTCAAAAATTAAACAAGTTCATTAAATTTTGTCAAGCATTTTAAGTACGGGGGTCATTCCATCACAAATGGAAGTTTCCTTAATAAGACCCATCTACAAAGGTGGGCTGAAGCAACGGTATGATAATTATAGACCCATTGCAATACTACCTGCCGTGTCGTGTTTGCTGGAAAAAATTATTTATAAAAGAATGACTTAGTTTAGTGAAAAGTACAAGCTTCTATGCAATACCCAATACGGATTTCGCGAGGGTGAAAGTACAACCACACTATTTGAAGACCTTTCAGACTATGTAAATCAGGGAATTGATAATAATAAAGTTGTAGTCGGTCTTTTTTTAGATTTGCAAAAGGCATTCGATACAATAGACCATACTGTGCTAATAAATAGGTTATCTTGTTCAGGATTTCGCGGGGTATATGCAAAACTCTTTTTAAGCTATTTCCAGGAACGTTATCAGATGGTAAGGATTAATGACACTAATAGTGACATATTACCATTGAAGTATGGTGTCCCACAAGGGTCAATTTTAGGACCTTTATAGTTTAATGTTTACATAAACCATTCGGCTCAGTTATCTTTACACTCCAAAATATTCCAGTACGCAGATGACACGGCACTTTTATTGATTAGTGAGAGTTGCATGGCTGGAATAAAATTAATGCAAGAAGATATCTCTAAATTATTTACATGGTTTCACAGTAACTTTATTTTTATTAATCATGATAAAACGCAATTCATCTGTTTTCACAGCCCATACAGAAAAATTGATTCTTCGTTTGAACTGTTTCTTCATGAAAATCCTTGCAACAATTGTACATGCCAATCCCTCAATTACCTCACGAAAGTAAAATATTTAGGCCTTTTCCTCGATGACAAATTTTCATTTACCCATCATATTGAGCACGTTGCGCGAAAACTAAGAGCAGTTTTTGGGGTTATTTATAAATTAAGAACGATTTGTGATGTCCGTCTACGAAAGATGCTGTACAAATCTTTGGGTGAATCGATATTGAAGTACGGGATAACAATTTATGGGTGGGCTACAAACGAGAAATTAAATAATCTTAAATACCATTATTCGTAAAATAGCAAGAAACTTTGTTTATGGATCAACATGCAGTACGGCAGCCATTGGAGATCTACTGTGTAGTCACTCTATGATGACAGTGCAAAAACTTCTGGTGGCTACATTGCTCACAAAACACTTTTTTTGGTAAATACAAAATAAAGAACCAAAAAACCCGGACCATCCGTCATATAGAACCTTTTATCAAAGCTAGAGTTTACACAGGGTATGGTAAGAGAAGACTAGCCTTCTATGTACCTTTATATTTTAATAAATTTCTTACAGACTCTTCAGTGGCTTCAGCTAGCAAACTGAAAAAGTGTATAAATGATTGGGTGGAATCAAACATAGAGTAGTGTGTATTGTCACTCTGTAATGTTATTTCAACTGTGGTGTATAGAATTGCCTGTTCTTTTATGTGTGCTCTTTTCTTGGTTGACACTCATGAAAATCATGGTATTAGTCATTCACTTCTCCTATATGCTTAGTTATGTATGCACTTTTTCTTCGTTATGTAAGGGCTTTACTGCTCTTATTTTTATTTTTATTTTTATGCGCACAGTTCATGCCCAGTTTTGTTATTCAATTGCACTGTCATTTGCTTTCTGTCTATTGTTATCACACGATTGGGTGATTGATGTTTGTGGGACCACTGGGCTGCTCCGTCCGCATACAAGCTCCTTCGAGTGCTTCTGCGGGAAGGCAAGAAAATATATTGTATAATTAGCGAAATAAACTCAAACTCAACTTCTCCTGTTATATAGACGAGATAAAGGCGAATATGTTGAATGAACACGTCTATCAATATTCCCATCCCCAAATATTGCGATGACGAAACCTAAGCTAGTAATCGTATATTTATAGGGCCGTTTATCTCGTTGCTTAGCTGCCATGTGCCCCACTTCTTCCTCCTCTCCTTACACTTCTCACGCTCTTTCAATTCCCTTACTTTCCTCCCACAATGAATGCGACGGAAATTAATTCAATTTTTTCCCACTATACGGGTTTCGCGTTCTTGCGCGGAATCTGTTCGCACAGAGGGGAACCGTTTTTCAGCTTTGTTTTCATTGTGCTTGGAGCCGCAACACGCAAAACGCTTGCTTTTGGCATTATCTTTTACTTCCCCTTTCTTCGATAACACATAAAGATGTTGTTTTTTCCTTCCCAAAGCAAAACAAATACAATATGTTTTTCTAATTAAAAAAACACTTGCATTTTCATGTATTTCCTTTAACATATCCCCCTCGGTTTTACCTACCTTCTTTAATGGCGACCTGCGTGAGCCATGAAATTGTTTACAGTTGTTTGTAACGATCACGACTTTATCTACGTTCTCTTTAGGTAATCTTTCACCTCTGTTTTCAAGGGTGGGAAATTCCTCGGCCGAGTGACAGACGACAGAGTGAGCGATTGATTCGATTGTGACAGTTTGGTTGCCCACGAGAAATCACCGCCTTCCAAAAGCCTAAAGGACAAGAAGGCACAAAATTTGTCGGGTTTATAACCCTCTTTGTCATTCCGTACTGCTCTTCCCCTCTTTCATACACGAAACATTCCAGAAATTGTTAGGCCATTGACTCTATTACTTCAATTACTGAGCCGTTGAACAAGGCCTCCTGATAAAACTATAAATGAGGGTATTTTTCTAATTTCCGTCCTTTGTTTCTATCGTTTTTACAAAAGTTGCTAAATTTTTGTGTCCATTAGGGCGAAGAATGTGTTTCTTTTTGACACCCAGCCTCTGTATATTCCAAGTTTAGCGGCGGGAGAATGAATTTATGAATGGTATCACCAGCGCGAACATGCTGGTTTGAAGCTCTGCCAGTTCACCGCGTGGCTGCAACGTATAATTGAAAGGTTTGAGTGGCGCGGCTTAGGCTGCCAAATTTGTGCACCCGAGCAAAACAGCTGAGAAGCGAAAGGGAAACACGCCAAACGTACAAGTTGATATATTTTTGCGGAATAGTAATTCATGAAAGATAATACCAAGCATAAAAGAAAATTATGGTCATCCCGCAATAAAAAACAGGGTCGACCACATTTTTTGGAGAATTTTATCGACGCGGTACAGGTTACGATTGCATCGATGGGCGCGGAATTGTAATGGCTGATGTTCCACTCACGCTACATGAGACAGTGGCCACCTGGGAACTTGAAGTGGTCGAGAAGGAGAAAAGCGAAAAAAGCAACCATTTAAAAATACTTATGCCAGCAATGCTAGCACTTGGCGGCAACTAATATATAAATATAGTCAGTATGCACTAAAGCAAGGAAGTAAATTAGTTGTTTCGGGCGCTGCTTTCTAGGGTGAGCTACATGGTGTTGTCTACTACGTAATGTCTGAACTATGCACTTTGCGCTTTCAAATTACATTTGGGCTCAGAAGAAGATAGGATTTTCTTTAACACTTCCAAGTATGATGATTAGTGTGTCCAAAGTGTAATAAAACGTAAACGGGGACTTACTGCGTAGCATAGCGGAGATCTCCCTCCAAGGGTTTTGGAGTGCGTTGGTTTCAAGATGGGTAGTGCGTTCTTCCGTCGGTCTGCTATGGCCGACTGATGGTCTCCACCGGGAAATGGCTTAACCCTGGGCCGCTGTTTTGAGTAACCAGCTCCCTCAACTCCACGACTAGTGCACCTCTTCTTTTGAGTGCGATAAATGTCTTCAGCACAGTTGTTATAAATATAAGTGGTAAAGCCCGACAATCTTGTCGTTTTCGCCGGAGCCTTGACGCTCACTATTCAGTATTGAAGTCGGTACTGCAGTGAATTATAACGACCGGTTTAATGCTAAGAACAGAAAATGGCCCCGTTGCGTACGAGGACATAATTTTGGGCCGCAGCGTCAACGCGGAGGGAGTCCTGCTTGACCAAGCGAACACTTCACCCATAGCCTATTTTCCAAGGCAGAATGACAAAAAGGCGTGCCATGACTACTTGGACATAGCGCGAACTACAGAAGCTTTCTTTGAAATTTCGCAAGAATAGTCGAGCGCTCACGCGGTTTACTAAAGAGAGCGTTTCATTCTACTGCGAGCTTCATATTCGCATAAAGCGCCCGCCTCTGCTTCCGAATGTCGACCAGAGTGCAGAGGCAGAGATGGAAGTAAGTGCACGTGATAAAGGCTTGTCCTTCGTTCTTGTCTGAAAGAAGAACAGCAGGAGGAGGAGGAATAAACATTTAACTGAGCAGTCAATGTCATTGCGTTGGCCGCCAGGTGGGGGACCTCCTAAGTCCAGGAAGCCCTGGTTCGCGGCGGCCTGTATCGTCCTTTCTACCCTAGGTTATTGGTGATCCTGTTGGAGCTGGTCAACCGACCATCCCACTGCTCAAATGAGGGATTTGTATTTTGGCCAAGAGATGCTGTCATGCAAGGGGGCATGACTCTGTGCACAATTTACAAGTGTATGCGTACAATTTCGTACAAACCGTACAATGTCGGCAGTAATGTACCATGTGAAAATGTGTTTGTTTTTAGCTATCTGCAGATTACCGTGTCTTCCCCAAATATGTTGAGAGGTGGAGGTGGAAAGGTTCTTCGTCCCAAGCGGTAGTGGGCAAAGATGTCACGGTGCCTTCTGGGGAATATTTTTCATACTAGGCTTCTGGAAGGACTGGCTGATCCCAGAAGGAGGCGCCCGGTGTGTATGGGCTCGGGCTGCGGCACGAGCCGCCTCATTTCTTTCCAGTGATGAACGAATGAGCAGGTGTCCATTTCATGAAAATTCCGGTAAATCAGGGTGTGCCGAAAGAAGTTTTGCTGCTGCTCATGAAATGCGTCCGATTAGAAAGTTTCGACTCCGACCGGCTTTATAGATAGCGACCTGTCCATCGCCGCCGGAGATAATAGGAGCCGGCGCGTCAAGACACTGCCGTATTGGGACTGCGCGCCCCGTCAGATGGGGCTAATATTGTCACGGGTCATAGGCGGGCAATGTGCAAAACTGCGTGGACTCAGGCAGGAGACGACGAAGACGACAAAGTGGCTGTGTCTTTGCGGACGCTCTCTTATGGCCGCCATGAATATTCTGTAAATATATCGCTTCACCCCATCCCATTGTACGTTTCATCTATGTCCTGCCGCCACGTAACATTTTGGTGAAGGTGCGGTGTCTTCATCCCCATCTTGTCCTCCGCATCGCATCATCTCGGCCTTGGTGGAACCGTCGAGGGAACGTGGGCCGTAACGGGCAGCCCCATCCCACTGCGAACAGCGTTCGACGACGTCCCCCGCCTCATGACCCTAGCCCAAGGGTAGCCGATCAAGACTAGCCGTTAAAAGCCGAGACGAGACCAACCGAAGATGCCGGTTCCCCAGCCCTCTCGTCCGGCGTGGGTCCAGTTCCACAGACGGTCTGCTTTTGGCTTCACAACATCGCTGTTGTGGGGCAGGCATCATCATGTGCATCATCATCGGTGGCGGCAGGCGCATCTTCCCTGTATGTTTTAATAGCCTTGCCCATCCGCATCACAACCTTCACCTCGCCGCGGCTTCGACCGGGATGGTGATTTCACGGGACACACATAGGCGGGCAATGTCCCATAATGCGCGGGCTCAGGCAGGAGACGACAAATACGACGAAGTGGCTGTGTCCTCGCACGCTATCTTATGGCCGCCATGTAGATTCTGTAAATATATCGTTTCAACCCATCCCATCACTCGTTTCATCTGTGTCCTGTCCGCCACATAACCATAATAATCCTCAAACTCCCAGCTTCGCTTCGCTCGCAGTGCTATCGGCGACTCCTCGCATAAAAGTAGTGGTGGTACCAATCAATGATGATTGTAAAGATCACTACCTATAATACCAGGGAACAACACGGAAAATGGTTAAATCAATAAAACCGTTTATTTACTTCACAAATGTTAACGTATGCAAGTAAACTACACTGCTACCATTTTCGCCAGTGCGATTCGCATTCGTTATTTCCGGGAGTTTTCGTTCATTTAAGCATGTGGAAACTTTGTCAACTCCGGTTTACAGGGAGGAACTTTTGTTTGGCGTGAAGCTAGCCTATGCTCGTTCAAAAGTGCACAAGGAAGGTTCGAATTTGTTTAAATACTCCAACAAGCCATATCCGGGCGTGGAAGTGTTTCATTGTTGCCGGACAATAGTTTCACCAGCAAAGAGAGGGCTAATTGACGGCAGCCTTTTCAGCGGCGGCGGCGGTGCTTCCCCCATAACGGAGCGCCGCGTTTGTAGTAGCCCTTTCGGGGTAGCCCAGCAAATGCAAACTTGGGTATGACAGCCGTCCCTGCTAAATGCTTGAGGTGAGAACAATAGTTATCTTCGAGATATCTTTTTGAGCCACTGCATCGTACCGATGCGATCGGACCATTTACTTTTGGCTTTGTTTGTTGCCGAGCCTCCTGACACGGCCGTTCTATGAAGGGCGCACTCGCGCTCTCATCCAGGGGCCGTGCTCCTGCCTAAATTGGCTATACCCTAACAACCTCGGTATCAGACTCACTGGAGCCACTTTACCAAAAAATTTATATTCATTTCCTCATTGCAAGTATCACCCTTCGCGACCCCACTATCATCGAAGCAGAAGAAGTGGCACTCGCCCTAGCCATAACGCAGATCCAAGCCACGACCATCCTTACGGACTCACACGCGGCGTGTCGAACGTACACGGCTGGAAGAATTTCCAAGGTGGCCGAAGGAATTGTAAACCCAAACCCCCGCACGAGAGCGGTTAAGATTATCTGAACACCTGCTCACTCGCCTCTTCGCTGCAATCAAGCGACGGAGGCTTACGCCAGAGAACTTGCTCGTCGGGCACAGCACGAGGATGATGAGAGGTCAAGTCACTCATTCATCACATACAACATCACTCAACACTACATGTTCACACACGCACATTCCAGCCGGCGCCAGGCCAGCTACCAAAAGAACAAGTCACCCTTCGACGGCTTCAAACTAACACATTTCCACACCCCACGCGGCTACACACCACCCACCCCACATATACTACCCCCTATTAAAACAGTGCGGCAGCCCAGCTACGCTCTACGATATGGTTGGGCATGCTAGTTAGACACAGACTTCGATCCAATCCCTAATGCAACTCACGAGCAGTGGGAGAGTGAGCATGCCAGCTCAGACCTAAATAAGCATCTTTGGCTCGCTGAAATGGTGAAGACGGCCAGCCTCACCAAAAGAGTCCTGCACTGAGGACCCCGCTCACGATCCCGCTCGACTTCACAGTTAATGAATATTTGCTCCTCCTCCAATTCATACTATTGCTACACTGCTTGCTGATAAGGTTATTGTTAAAGCAGCCATGAAGATTCATTCAGAAGACGGCCTCGTTAGAATCATACCGAAATAAGATTTAACGTAAACTTCGCTCAAATAAGCTATATAATTCGGAACAAAAAGAATAGCCATGCGACCCACACGCTCATTTCCTGCACAGAACCTATGACGTCATACAAGCCTGCTCCGGGGTTGGCGCAGGACGGCAAAAGCAAATGCAAATTAGGCTGAGTTTATAAGCTTACATAGCGAGCTATTTGTGCCTAAATTTAGGGCGCATTCTTTATAAAGCAATATGATTGTTGGGACAAACAGTGGAAGTTACGAAGTCACAGTAAACATAGAGGTACTGATGCGTACTGCTGTTGGTACTGCGCGCAATATGCTTGGTTAAGCTGCACAGAACTGCAGGGCTTTGGGCTTTTCCCACATGACACTGGTTGATTGACGCAAGCAAATAACGGTGTCTTACGTGACCATATTTGTCGAGAGATCACTACGTTTTACGAGCCGATTATTTTCTTCCAGAACCAAAAGAAGCCAGGTTTAAATACGGCTTTCCACGGTATGGTGCCACCATCTAGGTTCAGAAACGCCGCCGTAGGGTCCCTCCATGCCAGCGGCGCCGTGCAGTGTGTATACACCCTTTCAATGAGCCCATGCCGCCGCAGTTGGGCAAACGTGCTCTACGCGTTGTTCTTTTCATTTCCCATGAGACCCAGCAACGGGAAACAGATAAGATGATTCAAACTTCACCAGCAACAGCATTGCGGCGATAATTTCAGCGCGGTTTTGGTACAAGGACTTGCTTCGGCGGCGAGCGAGTCACCCAAATGGCTGGCGCCCGCGTTTACGTGTCTCAGCCCTGTTTGGCGGACGCGTGAATAAAGGCATCCCAGGCAGCAGAGCGGTCGGTCCCTGTGATGTGATTGGAGACCATGAAAACACACGATTTAGCGAGAAAATCAAAATTTTAACTTAAATTGAATAATTTCTCAGTGAATAAAGCATCTTTGGTATCCGGACAAGCGTTGGGGACACTATAAAACACGAAATTTTTCGAATAAAACAAACTTGTATTTGGTCCTCATGGCTCCTTTAAGGTCTACCAAAACTGCGCCGAAAATATCTGACGCACACAGTTTTTTCTTTTTATATACTCCTCGCTACATTGCGTCGCAAGACAATGGGAATCGACCGCGGATTGAATGTTTCTTCCCGCGTTTTTTTTCATTTCACTATATAAAATGCGGGCGCAAAGTGCTTTTTATTAATTTAGTATGTTCACTTTGTTCCGTTGAAACGCGATGAATATTTTACGGGCGTTTGTTTTTTGATATGTGGAACGCGCGGAACGCCAAGAAGCAGGTTAGCAAATAGTTGCTGTGGAGACTTTTTTGCAGACGATATCCCAGTTGTGCGCTCGGTGGACGCCGGCCGTGTGCGTGCTTTCGCCAGCCCAGCCAAGTAATACTTTCGCGTCAAAAACGCGTAACATCGGTGGCAGTCGGAGCAAACGCGTATGCAGCGGAGAAATGAGATTAAAAGCACCGCCAACCGGTGCAGTGGCATCGGAAAAAATTTAAAAACCAAACAAACAATAACCAATTCGTCGCGCCGAATCGGTGCCCAGGGGCAGGCAGGTCGCAATCTATAAAGCCGGTCGATGAAGCCGGTCATGGTTTCGACATGTTGTCTGGGAGTCTGATATCATGTTTACATATTCTTTGCCAGTGGTAGCTGCAAGGGCAATGACTGCTTCTTCGGCGGTGTCTACGTACTTGGTAAGTATAGCAGAAGAAGCCAGCTCCAGCGCCTGATTATTGACTGTGCTGATGGCTTGGGTGATCGACTGATGTACAGGGATGCGTCTGCGTACCTAACGTCAGGCCATTTTCCATATGCAGTTCGAAGAGCCGGAACTCTTGCATTGCGTCGTGCTTTGTTGTGGATCGGATGCATGTTTCCTGGTACCAAGACGACAGTGATGTTCTCTCTAACAGGCACAGGAATGCATTGTTTAGCGATATTGTCTTTCGGGGCGTCGTAAACCAGTTTTCGTAGGGTGTGTCTTTCCGTATTGGTGAGTTTTAGGCATTCCTATTTGCACGTTTTGTGGGCTTCTGCCAGTTCCTCACGTGTTGTGCAGGCCTAATTGCAATAATTTGTTAGTAGAAGCAGCCAGGGGTAAACGGAGAGAAAACTTGTAGGCTTTTCGGATCAAGATATGAAGTTTTTCTGTTTCGCTATTTTTCAGGGCTAAATATGGCGTTCTGTGCGAATTTTACTCGTCATTAATGCTTGCAGAGTTTTAAGGGTGTCCTGTTCTTTGAGGCCATGTCGGCGATTGGTGGTCGTGTGCATGAACGAAAAAAATAATTGCGTTGGCCAGCGGTGGCTGGTCAGAAGGAAGAACGTAATCTGGCTCCGAAAAGAGCTGCTCGTTGTTGAATCGGCCAATTCTAAATTTTCCTATTCCCCCCGAGATCGAACAAAGTCGGACCCTGGCGGGGCGGGATGAACCGCTCCTTGTGTGGAGGCGATCTCGCGGTGTCTGTTCATTCAACTTGCGCCCGGCGCAAGACGCGTGCTGCAAACTATAAAACAACCAACATGTGTACTTGTTTTTCAGTAAGCAATGACGTAGTTACCTCTACCTCCGCATTTCCTCTACAGACGCAGTAATCAGCGGCCGTTGCGGGTCGATGCGCTGGTTTAATTCCACGAAACATCTTTGCCGTGGTCACCGCTTAAGTTTGAAACGTGTTGTAAACATTGGTTCGACGCATTAAAGGGACACAGAAGTGATTTGTAAACAATGCGGGATTACAATCGCAAATTGTATTCCGGAGTCCCTAGGCCCTGTTTCGACCACTCTGAGCGCGTTTACGCGATATTATGTAGTAGAAAAATCAATTCGAAAAAGCTGTTCTCCTCTCTTTACGCTCGCCCATTTTCTGTGGCGTTTCAGTGTGACGTCAGCAGGAGAGGAGCTGGCAATTGGCTGCGCTACTGCACGGCTCGCCGACCTTCCGCGACCGAGTCAGTCGGCCCAGCGTGTAGTCCGCCGGCCGCCGACGGGTCGTCGCAATTCGCTCGATCAGTTGAAACTAAGCCACAACACGTTTGGGAATGGACGAATGTGCCTTTCTTTACTTCGTTAGTTTGTACACTGTATCTAGATCTAAGTCAAGGTCGCTTCACACAAGCGCTGCACAAGCGCACATGCGACGCTTCGCTGACTGGTACGCCAGTAGGAAAATATAAGGCCTCTTGAAGGGGGAGAAGAGTCAGTGAAGTCAATATAGGTACTAAGGAAATAAAATCAACTGATATTTTTATCGTACAGAGTAAAACTAGGGTGCGGGAAGCACTTTTTTGCGCTGGGTGAACTAGCACAGCGGTCAGCAGCACGACTACGCATCTGGAACGCTTTTCCGTCTACGAAATGCAATTGCTAGACGTGAGCTATTGTGGAAACTCGGGGGACGCTTACTGCACTTGCGCAATACAACAAATATTCACCGAAGGTGCTTGAAATACTAAAAGTAAATAAAACTGTAAACTGGTTATACATTATATAGCTTATATTTCCATCATCAGCATCGCCCGCCTCCGCAGTCTAGTGGTCTGGAGCGCTAAGTATGACACCCGAATTGTTTAGCCAGTCACAAGTTCGAATCCCCGCGGGTACATGCTTTTTTTTTATACGTTCACTTTTTCGTTTTTCGCCGATGTTTTCTATACTGGGTTCACCATTTTTGGGGCCGCATCGTTCGTTGCACCACCAACTAGTCCACAGAACTCGCGCAGGCTGGCACTGGCGCGCTAGCGAGTTCTCGTTGGCGTGCTGTTGCCATATGCACCGACTGCATGCAGGCAGTGGGCCCAGGCCAGAATCAACAGACCCTTGGACTGGTGCGAACACGCTTTTTACGATACAGGCATGAGTGAGGCAAGCTCCAAATATGGGGGAAAAGCGCATGCATTTGAGCGTCTGCGGGGACGCCGAGGGCGTTCATGCACTGCGCAGGGATCAGCCAATGAATTCTACGATTCCAAGCCGTCCTGGGAGGCTTATCTTATGCATTTTACAGTCGACAATATGGCAGGAGCGCGGTACTACGATTACTGTGATATTGAGAATGCCCATCCAACGATGCCATCGGATGGAAAACATGTTTTTTTACAGAACCGAAACCGAAACTTGTTTGATTGCTAACCTTGGGCATCGTCCAATCACGGTGCTCCCTCCTCCCAACGTCACAGCTTAGTTGGTGCGGCCGCCGCAAACCGCGCATGGTAGTTTTTCTTCTTTCGCGCTTTGTAAAATAATTATCGATTAGTCAACCAGCTAAACGATGAAAAGTGTGCTAATTTGAGCCAGTCTACGCAGTGCAAGCAAAAACGGGAGCTTGAAAAATTCACTTCAGTGTCCCTTTAAACTTTTCTTATTCATGAGTGCAGTCGTCTGCCATTTCGTAAACGTCAAAAGGTGCTTTTTGAAGTGGGCGTGGTGGTTATTTAAAGGGTAAAAGTTTAATACACGGAACGGGTAAGAAGCGACAAGATCTGTGCATACCCGTGGATTGGCCACATCATTCTAAAATGGTGCAGTGTCCTTACAGAAAGAAGAAACAAACAAGAACAGTTACAATGCACACGAACCGTTCGCTATCGGGACGTATTTAAAACCCCCAAACGCCTGTGTGATAAAATTCTTCTCGTATCTTTTCGAAAAGAAGTACCATTTTCTGACAGACGTTGCTTATACTGTGTTGCTAACTTTACATAGTATTCATAATACGTTTCTGTGGACGCGCGCGCGTATTCCAGGGAGATTTCTGGGTAAAATTAAGCAGTTGTCAGTTTCCGCCTGTCCTAAGGCATTTCGTGTATCATTTTTAGATATCCCATTTTCAAATTCCGACATCAATCACCTTGTATAAAAACGTGTTTCACTCAGCCTAATATGGTCACGTCTTAGCTCTTCACCTAGGTTTAAAGAACAAGGAAAAATCGCGTAATATAATGCACATTGCTGCCCACATGTGTGGACGGTGTGTGCCATGACTCGTTGGATTTTTTGTTATTTTTCCCACAATGCTCGCTTTCAATACAAATTTGAAAAAGGCGAGCCATAATTCCTGGGCAATCTCGGGTCCAAAAGGGGTGTGAATGTGTTTTGAAAATACTGGCGTGTACTAGTTTGTTTAAGTGCTGCGTTTTCACAGCTACGGAACACGACGCCTAGCGCACTTTCAATTGCTAGCGATACTGATAACCAACGTTTGGCTTTTCGCGTTGCACGCGTTCTCTTCTCGCTGCGCTTAGAACATTGGTTGAATCGCCGCCCCCCACTGCCGCCCCCCCCAAAAAAAACGAAATGCACCAAAAACGTTTATCCGTGCCTTTTTTCACCAATCCTCAAGAATTAAATGCCATCACAAAAAGGAGGTTCCGTTTCCAAATCACGTAGTTACCGCGAACCTGTGGCGCTGTTTCGTAACGAGAAATAAAAAGAAACGTTTTACTACATCTGCAACAGGGCAACTTCATTTGACATCTTTATGGTTCGTAAGCGATATTACGAAGAAATGCAAACACATCTCGCGGTTCTAGGCACCTGTTAGATTTTAAAAGGAACGCAAATGATCAACAGTGCAGCCGTAAGAGAAAATCTGTGCTCACTGAGAGGTCCCACAAGCTTGATTTACACACTGTACACCTGCCTGTCACTTTACAATTCTATCTAAACATGAGATGTTGAGTGTACTGCACGCGTCTGTAATTTATTTCGCAAAGTCACTAGCGACGATAGCATTAAATGAGTGATCCGCCACCGTTATTCATCAAACCTGCCATAGAGTCGCTAAATTGTCATTTAACTAAAGCTGCGCGCGTAAGACCTTTTAGGACGGCTCCATTTATACCTGTGCGCTGGTTAAAATTTCAGTACCTTTATCTTGCCTTTCGAACGCACAATAAATATCGCGTGCGCTTAGAAAAAATGTCAGGGAGTGAAGTGGTGTTACCATTTCAGGGCATCCCACAAATGCAAGATTGCGTCATGCTACCAGTGAAAGCGATTGAAACTGATGTTGTAAACTGAATTCCACAGATCGAGGCTTCCTGATCCGTTTCTATTTAAGATTTTATTGACGGCTCAAAGCCATATTCTGCAAAGATAGAGCTTGCTACGAGCAGCGGCGTACAAGTTCATTGCCATTATTGCGTCCGTTCTGAGATTCCCGATGGGTCGCCGCTTTTTTGGCGTACTATTAAAATCTTATTGCCGCTGAATGCTACAAATTGCACGTTTGAGGTAAAGAACCGGAACGAATCATACCACTCTTGTCTGTGCCTTTCGTGCGCATATACGGTGCGTGAACGGCACGAAGCCCGCCCACAGTGTGTATTCTCCCAGGACGCTCAGCGGAGCATTCACACTGGCAGCGCGACGCAGTCGCCACCTACATGTCGATGTCGCGGCGAATAGGAGGCCATTCAAGGTGGCAAACCACTATCCCTCGCTGCGTAGGCTCACCAATTTGGCAGATCACTCCAGCCGCCATGGGCGATGGAGCCTATGCTTCCTGCAATTCGAAGTCACCACCATCAAATAATCCGGCAGGACAGATTCGGATGCTGACTGACTATCAGGCGTACCAGTACTTCCACCAGCGTTTGACTATGGTGAAGGCGGCAAGTTTTTTGCCATCCTGACAGCGAGCTACACAGGCATCATCGTGCATCAAACTCGAACTGCGCTAGGTAATTGAGTACGTCAATGGACGCAGCGTCTCTCTGGAAAGAATGGCTTTTAGCGCAATACCTAAAAAATGTCGTTTCATTTAGAAAAACTATTTTACGATGAAAACAAACCACAATCACTTACAACAGAACAAGGGTCGTCATTCACACGTCGCGACGCCATCCTGGAACGTGCAGTGCACGCTCTTGATACAGGTGGGCACACACCTTGTGTGTTTTGTCCAACGGCGACCTCGACGCGAGTCTACTACAGCAGCGCAGTAAGGCAACGCCACAGGCGCGGTGCGAGCACTCACAACATTTCAGGTGGCACAAGAGTACTAACGCTTATTTATAGGTAACATTTGGGCAAGAGATGTACGTAGTATTTCACAAACACCACCACGTCGAAATCGAACCAACAAAACCTCGTACAAATGTCCAGCCACGTTTTTTTTTCAGCACACCGCACTTACTGCATATATGTTAGACTAGACAAGACTTGGTACTAGAGTTCCAGCTATTATATGATCCCCCTTGAAGCAAACTAGGTAGATGTCATTATGGTAGTTTGTTGATGTTGATAAAAGCAGTTATCACAGTACATTTTCCTAATTGCGAGCAACGTCTTTAATGTCGTACGTTGTTACGCAAAACCAAACGAAGACCGATTTACGTACAAAGCTCTTATTATCGTCGCGTACCCTACGATAGAGCCAACTTTGTTTGCTGTTTTTTTAGAGTACAGCATTCACTTATTTACTTTTGCGCACACAGAACGGGCGCATCAAAAAAATAATTATCACACAAGATAGTTTTGTTGCGCGCACCCACACCCCCGAAGGCATGTGCGCGCGCGAAAACATACACTCACACACACACACACACACACACACACACTCACACACACACATACACATGCACGCGCACGCGAACGCACATACGCGCACGCAAACGCACGCACGCACACACACACTCACACTCGCAAGCGCACCCACACGCAAACACACACGCACACACTCGCACACACGCAGAGACTCGCACACGCACACGCGCACACACACACATGCACACGCACAAACACACGCAAACATGCACACGCACACGCACATGCACACAGGCGCGCACGCACACACGCACACACAAACTCACACACACGCGCACGCGCACGCACACGCAAACACACACACACCTACCGTGCATCAAGTCCTTCCCGCAGGGAAAAAGTACCGCACTGAAACGGCGGCTAGGTGAGGCTGTGGAAGCTCGAATATTTAGCTAACTTTACACATCGCTAGATGTTGCCGCCGTTCTGGAGAGGTTGAAATCTAGCACTGTATTCTTAAAGGCCAACTGCACTCATAATTTCGAACACGCGAAATCACTCTTCCTGCATAGTATGACTAAAAAGACCGCGATGTACGAAGTATGACGCCTAAAATGTGCGTAATCATGCCGCAAGCGATCAGCAAAAATCGACGATTTTGAAAACAAAACTGGGCAAAACGCGGCCATTGCGGGCAGGCGGAAGTGACGTATCAGCAGTCGGCGCGAGCGGCCAGAAGGCCTGGCCTGACGGCTCGAGCTGTGTGAACCGGCCGACGCGGCCGGCTCGGTCAGCCAGCGCGCGCGTGCGGGGGTATGAGAGGCGCGAGGAAAAGCGAACGCTTGTCCCACCACACCGCGCAGGCATGATGTCGCGACGACACTCGAAAAGGAGAGAACCGCACGGTTGACGAAGCCTCTGTTGTCCGTGACGATGACGTTAAGAAAAAAAGACAAAAATATGCACTTTAGGTGAGCTAAACAACTTATTTAATCTAAGGAACGGAACGTTACACAAAGGGTGCTTCTTCGTTGGGGCTTGGATGGCGACTGGCGCCCGCCTCTCCCGCTGTCTCGCCGCGCACACCGCCAGGTCTGGTCCCCGTTTCACGAGTCCGCGGCGCAGCGAGCATCCGGTGAAACTTAACACCACGCGCCTGAGCGCAGGGGGCCGCAGGCGAAGCACAAACACACCACGAAGTTGGGAGAGCCGGGGGCCGTATATGTAGTTTCGTGGCGTTCCGTGCGCGACACACAGCGAAACACAACACACCACGCAGTTGGGAGAGCCGGGGGCCGTATATGTAGTTTCGTGGCGTTCTGTGCGCGACAGCCTCTTCGGAGCCACGAAGGCCAGGCGCACCGGCGGCGCGAAATACAAGTTTCCTGCATTCTCCCGCTGCGAGGCAGGCCGATCGGCCTGGACGGCTGGCATGTCACTTCCGCTAAATGGCTGTTTGCGCGACACGCCGGCAGGTGCTTAGTCGTCTGCAAGGGCGTTATTTTGAGTGCATGAAACTGAATAACCACGCATTGCACAGAGCTACCGGTCGCGTCGCAGTAGTTCTCATGGTACCTACTACACATTTCGAAGGCATTTAGCCAGGGTGAAATTTGAGTGCAGTTGGCCTTTAAGGGCCGAAGTTCGAATCCCCCCGCGTCAGTCCTGTTTTTTGTAATGGGTTTTATTGAACATTTTCTTGCCTTCGGTTGTCTTTTGGTGTTATGTATGATTGCTTTCTTTCAGCTGTGATATCTAAGGTATTTTTTACAAAACCGTCGGAGACGTCGCCTGTAGTACCTGTAGTAACGTCGGACGACACGCTAGACACAGCCGTTACTTTCTAGTTTAATGGAACCTTAGCTCAATGTCTCCAACTGGTAGAATAGTTTTTTTCTCACCAGGGATATGCTAGCTAAGAAAATGGCGGAATATTATACGTGTTCATGCTCTCAGATTTCCTAATAACTTTATTACGTGGAAGCATGTTGCAACTACACGACACATTGTATCTGCTTTTATTTTTTATTTCTTATTGAATTGATGGTATGGCACACGGATTGTGTGTTTTCTTTTGTAAGAAATTATGTAAATGTGTCAAAATCCCTCAATTTTGAACCATGTAAACAATATCTGATTTAAAATTCTATATTCAGCTAAGACAAACCCTCGTGGCAGCGTAATGAGCTCTCTTAGAAACGTGCAAAATATCATTAAAACCACAAGGAGAGCACACATGAGATGTCCTACTCTCCGGCCAATGTTCGTGCATCGCATATGAGATCGCTCATACCACTGGCGCACAGACACGGCGGGGCTCGTGGGGGGGGGGGGGGGCGAGGGAGGGGAGAGGACGAAGTTAAACGAATGAGGTCTGCCGTGGCTGTGTCCCTTTTGTAGCGAGAGCTACAATGGCCGTTGTTGCCGTCTCGCTGTTGCCGGTGTCCTCAACGCGAGCTGAGCGGTTGCCTAGCAACCGCCGCAGCTGGCAGCGCCGCTCGCCGTGCCATCTCGCATGGCGTCAAAGGAGGGGCTGGTACAGCCGCGTTGCAACAGCATAGGAGGAGCAGGCGTTGCATCGTATATATTGAAGGGACGGCTCGATGGGGTTCGTTACCAGATATGGGAAATGAGTTGGAGAGACTGAAAGAAGCCAGGCTTCGTCTTCGGAACGAAACCAAGAGGAGTCAGCGAGCCGAGGAGACGGAATAAAAACGAGCCGCATGCCTCACGAAGCCTCGTAAGTACGAAGCGGCTAGGTCAGTGGATTCAGACGAGAATAGTTCGTCATCTAGTTCGGCATCTCGTGCCAGAGCCGCGGATCAACGACGGAATGAAACCAGGGGGAGGTAACGATCGGCGGAAGAACGTGCTCGGCGTATCGAACAGTAACTTAACGAGAGGTAGCAACCAAACCTAGGGACTCAGACGTACGAAGCTTAACGATGAAATTGTAACCTCACAGAGAAGCAAGCTAAACAATAACTTTAACCGTACCTCTCACTTTACACACTTCGACATAACTGACTTAAGCCAGCAGCCATTTTTTTCTGTCACAATATTTTTCTATCGCAAGCTATGCCCCAGTAAACAATACACGGCTGATCGTTTCCCTGCAAGGATTAGCCCTTTTACAACGGCCCTTAAGGAAAACACAATGGCTTAGACAATCGGAAGCCACTTTTTAGGTTTTGTTTGTTTCAACTGCTTCGTTTTCTATTCGGCCTTTTGTTTTTTACTTTTTTTGCTAATTATATTTTTGTCCCTCCCATATTTTTTTAAGGGGAGGAAGGAGGCACTTCGAAAACCCTCGCCCAGTATATACATTGCTTCATACAAACATTCCAGTTGGTAGGTACATTACCTACCGAATTTGCAGAACTCACAAACACCAAATAACATAGACAGTGCTCCAACGATTTCCACAAACCATCGGCATTGTTTGTACCAACTGGTCAAGCCAAAAAACTTAACTTTTCCAGTATCATTAAGGCTTACATGCTCGAATTCATGTTAACTTGAATAAGCACAACCGCATTGTTTAGCTTACCATCCTTCAGCAAAAGAATTAAAGGCAATAAATAACTCTATCTGCCACCCAATGTCTCAGAGGTAGGACAAAGGAAATTAAAGTGTTTTGTCTTCGTTTTGCCTTGAATACGAATGATGGCCATCGCGTTGCGGAACTGAGAAAACAAAGAAAGTCAGTTTTAAAGTCTCACACTTCTCTCCCAAAACAAAATCTTCGTATATCGATTTAAACTTCATTTTTACCCAAGTACATACGCAATAAAACATCACGCCTGTTTGTCCGTCACTCGATTAAAAATACACAGCCTTTTATGTCCTAGAGGTAAAACCAAGTAAACATCAAAAGAAAGGCCACATAGTCAACATAAAGCAAACACAAAGTAAAAAGAAAGAAAAAAAAGTTATTTTTATGAAGGTCGGAAATCTGTGACTGCGGGAAAAACCGGGGAGGTTTTCAATGAGGAACCAACACCAGGTCCCGTCGGTCCTGCATGTAACTGGAAAGAACAATACGAAGTATTACTGGCCCCGCCTTACATCCAACCTTACCTAATACATCCGGAGCAGCCGAGATTGCCCGAAACATCTCCGACAAGACCAGCCGCTACTTCAAATGGTAGGGATTGTCTAAGCCTCTTCTTATACAGGGCCAGCCGAGCAGAGGTGTAATGTCCTATTTAGAGACCAGATGACTTGCAGCGGCGACACCGCCGCTCTTTACGCAATAGGTTGCACTAGGTTGCAACGCAATACGCAATAGGTTGCAAAACTTTTCATACACTCAGGTACCCGCCGTCGTGGCTCAGTGGCTAAGGCGTTGTGCTGCTGAGCACGAGGTCGCGGGTTTTGATTTCCGGCCGCGGTGGCCGCTTTTCTGATAGAGGTGAAAAGCAAAAACGCTCGTGTGTAGGAGATTTCGCCTCGCGGTAAAGATCCGGAGGTGGACAAAATTAATCTGGAGCCCTCTACGACGGCCCGCCTCATCGCCTGCCTTGCGTCGGTGCGTTCAATCCTACAATCTATCTATCATACACTAAGGTGTTCTGCGACGTGGAGTCCTTGAAGTTCCCCTCCCGTACCGCGGATGTGCCTTCGCTAGAGTGCTTATGCAAGAAGTGTTGGTTAACAGTAACACGGATCACCAAAAAACCATGCCGCACCATCCCCATACAAACGTACTGTACTAACGAAATGCATCAACAAGACGATCACGGATATGATGTTTATGTACATTGACATTAAAAATCAGACAGCCCTGAAATCACGTTCCCGTGCGATGCAACCATCCAAAGAAACTGCGGAGGTTACTAAATTCGAGCTTGTCTACAAAAGAGTGGCGATCAAGTTTCCTAATGCTACCCTGCAACACGTACAAAAATAACGTCACCGACACACCCTTAATACCTGTGTTAAGAATTCCTCCGTTCTCGGAAGGCGTGTCTAAAGTTTACACGTCGCTGTTGGGGAAGAGCTCGGGAGGACTTTGGAGGCCCCGGATCAAGTAACCGAAGACGAGGATCGGAACGAAAAGCGGCCACTGTTTACACCATTCGGCGCATCCGAAGTGCCACAGACCCCCGGACGGTGCGGCGCCAGCGAGCGACGTGTGTTTATATGTGTGCGCGCTTGCAGACGAACCGACGCCTACCATCGCCATTTCAGGCACCGAGACTCTCCTCTTTGTTCGTGCCCTTACCCTCTTTCAGTAGAGTATACCTGTGCGTATAATAAACAGTTCTTCAAGTGAACCCCACACTGTTCGCATCGTTCCTTGGAGATCTCCTGCGCGCGCGGCGCCAGCCGCCCCGTTAAGTTACGCGCAGTCGAGCGGGAACTCGCTAATATCTAAAGGCAAGTTCACGCCTGCGGTTTTCCGTACTGTTTTCAACAAAGAAAACACTACTCAACATTTTGGTGCCGAAACCCGGGAGAAGTCGACCAAGCGACACCGAGAGCATCATGGATCGACTCCAGAGAAAGCAAGCAGCAATTCGCAACAGCATCGACAAGACCATGGCAACCGCCAACGAGCTACTGCAAGCGTCACCAGCAGCGATCGGTGAGCTGGAAGAACTGTTTGACTTGCTTATCCAACAATCTGAAGAGCTTAGAGTAGCTAACGAGAACGTCGAAAAGAAGATAGACATCGACCAGCTTGATGAAGAATTGGCCAGCTGTAGTGCGTACAGCACAAAAATAAGCTCGATGAAAACAATCCTCAAAAGAGCTATCAAAATAGGAACAGCTAGCGACATTGCTCCGGCGGTTTCATCGCAAGTTAACACCAGTTCAACGAGCAACACACAGTCCTCGGCTCCCGCGTCAAGTACAACGTCGTTTCAATCACAGGAGGCAACCACCAGACTTCCGAAGCTGGAAATTGCAAAATTCAACGGAGGCGTGCGCTCATGGCCGAAATTCTGGAACGAATTCGAGTCGACCATTCACAAGAATTCAGCGCTTCCAGCCATTGACAAATTTAAGTATCTCTCAAGTTATCTGACAGGACGAGCTGCCGCTGCAATCGAAGGCCTTACGTTGACAGACAGAAACTACGATATAGCGGTCAAAACCCTTTTGGAGAGGTTCGGCAAAGATGAAGTGATCATCGAGGATCATATGTCGCGGTTGCTGTCGATTCGACCCGTGCTGAACATCGAGGAAACAGGGAGGCTGAGGATGCTGTACGATGAAATTCAGGCTGGTGTCCGAAAATTGGAGGCGTTGGGCGTGCCGCCGAGCGGCTACGGAGTGCTGCTGCTCACGGTCCTCCGAAAGAGCATTCCAAAGGAGCTTCGCTTGGAGTACTGTCGCAGGAAGACAGCTCGCAGTGATGAAACCGAGGATGAGCTACTGAGTTTTCTAGACTTCCTGCGAAATGAAATCGAGAGCAGAGAGAGAGCAGAGTACGATACTTGTCGGTTTCAAGAGTCTCATTCGCCACGAAACAAACAGAACCGCATGGGGAACGACCAAAATCAGGCATCGTCGTCAGTCCTGTCAGCGTTCGCGGATAAGAAGGAAAATGCATGCGCCTTTTGCAAAGCACGTGATCACCTGACAGCCGACTGCCAGGCGGGTGTTTCTCTCGAACAAAAGAGCAACATACTGAAACAAGAGAGACGTTGCTTCAAATGCACCAAACGAAACCATCGAGCAGCTGAATGTCATACGGCAAAATGGCTCACTTGCGCGAAGTGCTCAGCTCGACATGCCACTGCTTTTTGCGGCCTCAACAACAGACCCACCCAGGAACCATCGAGCCAGGTTGCGGCCCCGCCAGCGCCTACCGCAGAGTCGTCACTTCAGGTAGCAGCGACGGTTGGCGCTGTCCGCATTATGCTGCAAACTGCTCAAGTTTGGGCAGAGGGACCTCACGAGCGATCCAAAGTGAGGCTCCTTCTCGACGGCGGAAGTCAGCGCACATTTGTGAAACAAGAACTATCGCGACGGCTAAAACTCCACGTCCTGGGAGAGGAAAAACTGACAATTATGACCTTTGGCAACGAGAGGCCCACTGAGCAGAGAAAATGCCGCCGCATCGAGCTGTGGCTGCGCAACCAACACAGCGGAAACGAAGTCCGAGTGGAAGCGTTGGAGGTCCCTCATATTTGCTGCGACGTGATACCAGCTCCTGAGATGACCACCGTGGCATACCTTAATTAACGAAGTAGGACTCCTCCTAGGAGCCGATTATTACTGGGAGGTGGCCACCGGTAACATCAAGCGCCTACAAAGCGGGCTCGTCGCCGTGGAGACGGTTTTCGGATGGACGTTGCAGGGAAGTGCGTCAACTTCGTCATCCGCTGTCGTCTATCACACCAGCACCGGGGTCTTGCGCGTAAGGGTAAGCGCCGACCTGGATGACGACAATCTTTCCAACCAGCTAAAATCATTCTGGGAGCTGGAGCACATAGGCATTACGGACAAGCCAGATAACACCCACACCGAGAAGCAAGTGCTACAGGGCTTCAAAGAAAACGTCGCTTACAAGGACGGTCGCTACTGCGTTGCCCTTCCCTGGCAAGAAAACATACACGAGCTTGCGGATAACAAGACAACGGCTCTTGCGAGGCTCTCCTCTCTGACTACAAAGCTTTTGCGCAGTGAAGGCACGGCTGAGGCCTACGACAGAGCGATGCGGGACTACCTCCTTACCGGACACGCTGAGGAAGTTCCCGAAGCGGGTGAGTCCCCGAGGGGACCTGTTTATTACATGCCGCATCGCGGCGTAACGCGCCCGAGCAGTGAAACTACCAAATTAAGAGTAATTTTTGATGCTTCGTCAAGCGCACCAGGTCAGCGGTCTTTGAATGAGGTACTATCTGCTGGGCCGAACCTAAATCCGAACCTGTCGGATATCCTCATTAGGTTCAGGATGCACAATCTGGCCATCATGGCTGACATTGAGAAGGCCTTTCTCCAGGTTGGGCTTGCGGAAATGGATCGCGATGCACTACGCTTCCTTTGGTACGAAAGCGTTCCCAGACGAGGAGGAGTTCTTCCTCCGATCAAGGAGTATCGAATGACAAGAGTGCCCTTTGGAGTTACCTCTAGTCCATTTCTGCTCGCAGCTACCTTAAAGCACCATCTCGACTCTGTGCATAACTTGTTTCCTGCAACATCAGAGATGCTACGTGACCACTTGTACGTGGACGATCTTGTAACGGGAGCTGACAACCTGGAGGAGGCGGAAAAGATTTGTCGAGAAACACAGGAAATCATGCAACTAGCTGGCATGAACCTCCGTAAATGGAAATCGAACGAATTCAAGCTCGAAGAGGCATTGTCGGAAACAGATCGAACCCAAAGCGGATTTTCCGACGTGACGATGGCAAAAATTCTTGGAGTCTAGTGGAGGCCAGAAAGTGACGATTTTGTGTTTGAGATGAACACGCTGATTGACTTTTTGAGCAAGCGACAAGACACGAAGCGATTTTTTCTGCAGGCATCTGCACGCGTGTTTGACCCCTTTGGCTTCCTCGCGCCAATTTCGACTACTGCGAAAGTAATGTTTCAGAGCCTGTGGGAACGAGGAACAGACTGGGACGAAAGTCTCCCGCCCCATATAGTTGAGACGTGGGACAAGTGGTGCCACCAGCTGCCTATGCTGAGGCAGATCGAAACACCTAGGCTGCTCGCTCCTGACCTCAGCCATGCGTGCACAGAAGTGGAGCTCCATGTGTTCTGTGATGCCAGCCCAAAGGCATACGGTGCTGTTGCTTATGTTAAAGCAAGGACAGCAAATGGATGCACCACGGTGACATTGTTGATGGCTAAATCGAGAGTGGCTCCTCTCTAGCGACTGTCACTACCGCGACTGGAATTGATGGGAGCCGTTATCGGCGCACGGCTGGCAAAAAACCTGACGAAACAGTTGGTAATTGTAGGCATGACAGTTCACTGCTGGACAGACTCAATGATAGCCTTAAGCTGGATCAAAAGTTCCGCCTCCAAATGGAAGCCCTTTGTTTCAAACCGAGTCCAAGAGATACAACAACTGACCAATCCCGCAGTGTGGAAGCACTGTCCCGGAAAGGAAAACCCCGCAGACATATTAACCAGGGGTATCTTACCATCAGTTTTGGTGAATGCTAAGCAATGGTGGGAAGGGCCAGAGTGGCTCAACAAAAGCAAAACGTACCCCGCCTTCGAACCCTGCCTTGCTGATCCCCAACTCTGGCAAGAAGAAATCAGAACGCCGGTGCTAAACACCATAACAGACGGCGAACCAGCTGTTCTGATAAACCTAAGCGCAGAGTTCCCTCACTAGAGTGCTTCGGACAACAGTGTGGATCAAGCGCTTCCTCTACAACTGCCGAACCTCTTCGGAGAAAAGCATGGGGAGCCTGTCAGCCGAAGAGATGACCGAGGCGGAGAGGTACTGGCTGAGGATTTCACAGATGGAAACATTCGGAAATGAAGTACGGACCCTCAGTGCATCCAAGCCGCTCGACCGAAAATCCCCGATAAAAGATTTGAACCCGTTCCTAGACAACGAGGGTCTGCTACGGGTTGGAGGTCGGCTGCAAAACAGTACAGAGCAAGAGAGAACAATACATCCGATCATTCTGTCTGCGAGGCACCCTTACGCTGGCCTTCTGATTCGCGGGGAACACAAGCGGCTTCTACACGCAGGAGTACGAGATACGCTATCCCACCTCCGTGAGAACTACTGGATCATTCGTGCAAGAGAAGCCGTGAAATCAGCCATAAGACGCTGCGTGCCGTGTCAAAGACAGAGTTGTCGACCTGCCGCGGAAGCTCAGGCCCCGCTACCAGCTGACAGGGTGACTTAGGCGGACCCCTTTGAGGTTACGGTAGTAGACTTCGCGGGCCCCATATTTTACACGGACCAAGGAAGCATGCGGAAGTCTTATATAGCGCTCTTTACTTGCGCTACAACCAGGGCGGTACACCTAGAGCTGGGAAGAGACCTCACTACTGAGACATTTCTTATGGCGTTGAGGAGATTTATTGCGAGAAGAGGAATACCGAAAACTGTGTGCTCGGACAACGCTCTCACGTTCAAGCGAGCCTCAGCGGACATGAACAAAATCTTCCACGCCATCAAGGGAAGCGACACTCAGGCATACCTAAGTGACCATCGAATAACATGGAAATTCATAGTGGAAAGAGCAGCATGGTGGGGTGGTTTCTGGGAGGCAATGGTACGTACAGTCAAGAACGTTCTCCGAAAGGTTCTTGGAAGAAGTGCACTCGACTACGACAGCATAGTAACCATTCTCACTCATGCGGAAGCGGTTGTCAATTCTCGTCCGCTCACCTACGTGCACTCTCAGGCGGAAGAACTCACGCCTTTGACCCCGTCGCACTTACTCATCGGACGTAGGCTTACAAGTTTGCCCTCCCCCGGCGGTAATATCGTAACGACATCTACGAAAAGTACAGTCACAAGGCAATCGCAGCGACGCAGCGCCCTTATGGATTTGTTCTGGAGACGATGGAGACACGAATATCTGCTGGAGCTACGTTCGGCGCACTTCGCAGCGGGGCTCCCGCAGAAGAGCGTCAAGGAGGGAGACATTGTCTTGCTCGGCGAAGATAAAACTCCTCGCCAGCTGTGGAAACTTTGCAGGGTGGTCGAGACGTTTCCCGGACGAGACGGAGAGGCTCGGGCCTGCAGAATAGTTCTTCCTAACAAGAAAGAATTACGGCGGCCAGTTCAAGCGCTTTACCCTCTGGAGCTGTAATAAGAATGAGCAGAGGCTCATTGGGGGGGAGGATGTTAAGAATTCCTCCGTTCTGGGAAGGCGTGTCTAAAGTTTACACGTCGCTTACGGGGAAGAGCTCGGGAGGACTTTGGAGGCCCCGGATCAAGTAACCGAAGACGAGGATTGGAACGAAAAGCGGCCGCTGTTTACACCATTCGGCGCATCCGAAGTGCCACAGACCCCCGGACGGTGCGGCGCCAGCGAGCGATGTGTGTTTATATGTGTGCGCGCTTGCAGACGAACCGACACCAACCATCGCCATTTGAGGCACCGAGACTCTCCTCTTTGTTCGTGCCCTTACCCTCTTTCAGTAGTGTATACCTGTGCGTATAATAAACCGTCCTTCAAGTGAACCCCACACTGTTCGCCTCGTTCCTTGGAGATCTCCTGCGCGCGCGGCACCAGCGGCCCCGTTACGTTACGCGCAGTCGAGCGGGAACTCGCTTATATCTAAAGGCAAGTTCACGCCTGCGGTTTTCCGTACTGTTTTCAACAAAGAAAACACTACTCAACAACCTGCAGTGAGCGCAGCAGCCAGTAGATGCCCGACGATGCAACGTTCCTGGGTACATTTTTAGGGGCGAAGCTCCTCTTGCTGGGGCCCTGTCCCGTCCGTCGTTCCTGCTGTATACGGTACGGCACATTAATGATGATTGTGGCAGGATCCCCCTAGAGATTTTGCCAACCAAAAATTGGCAGAAGAGGATAAAACGTTCAACGCGTTCGTTGCTACCCAACAAGGAGAAGAGGAAGAAGACGTTGTCGTTCGTCCCCTGCGAGCTCAAGACACGTACCGGGGGCACACGACACAAGACGCTCTGCAGAAGGCGACAGCCAAGGTGGCTAAAATATAACACACCGAATTCGCCAATTGACCCAAGGAAATTCTCATCGTCCAAACCAACCCCTACATAACCACCACAAATATCGACGTCGTCGACTGGCTTGTCCACGGAGCGATGGAAAGCTTAAGGGGTCGAGTCTTTATATGATGTGGGACGAATGTTTCATGGTTTTACCGATAAGCATTTTTGCTTCGCCGCTCTCATGATCATCCACTTCGTGGAGATGGTGGAATTTTTTTTTATCCAGGACATCGCGTGCGGGTTTGGCCACGATGACGCGGCCTCAGCTAGAAGCTTCTGCAACGGTATTTCGGACCTTACACAATTCTAAGACCTGTCGTTCAAATTGTCTCCAGGTTGTCGCAGACGGTGACTTCACTCGTCCTGAGGTCCATTATCTGATTAGGCTCAATGATTAGCGCGCCACATGATGCATCTTCTTATTTTTGTAGAACCCGTTTACGCCTGCAACGTGTCGATGCACATATTTAATTTTTTTCAGCGCCAGGCCGCAACCTGCTGTCCTGTCCTTTTTTAGATAATTTCACCTTCGATATTTTGGTCACGTTCCATGCCCCTTATTTTTAAATGTAGAGCACTTTAGGGGCTCGCCTTGTCGTCATAGCGCGCTCGCTGTACCCAAGCAGCGCCTCACGGCGTACCGTCATAGCAGCTGTCGTCGCGGCGTACCCTAGAGGCTTCGAAATCCGAGCGGTTTATACAGTCATAAGCGTTAGAAACTCGTGTACCACGGGCGCTTGTCCTACATCTCCTTGTTATTTAGCGTAAAGGAATCTGCAGATGCATTTGAGGCAAAATATACGTAATTAGCCGGCAGCGCCCGTGTTCTTTTAGTTAGGAACGCTCCTTGCAATGGTTTTTGCGTAAGCGGAAAAAAGTGGCAGTGCAGCACCCGCACGTGCGGGAGGAAAAGCAAGCACGAAAGGAACACCTCCCGCCGGAGAAGTTTCGGGCAGGGGCCGCGTTAGCACTGTGAAGGCGGGAAATTTGAATTGCATTGTGTGGTAGCAGTCTGCGGATAACGGCGGTGCAGCCCATTACGTGAATAACTGCTGGGCAGTTCGGGCAGCTTTCACATTGAGTGGAACAGTTTTACTTTTTTTTCTCGTGTCTAAATGATTTGCCATGCTGCCTTTAAGATTTACCGCCATTCCCTGATCGACGTTGTTTTCGGTATAATTTAAAGGTTACTGAAAGGAGAGTCGGCATTCAATTCGCCGTGGCATGACGGCGCATGTCAATGTTGGCTACTCCGTTGTCGACTGTATTTTCCTCTGGTGTAGGGTAGTGCACAAGTTCTCCCCAATGAACCTAAATTTTCACAAAGCCTATTGCTTCGTTCTTCACTGCGTGGCATGTCAGAGCGCGAGGCTCTTCCGTCTTGTTGTAGCGTTCGCAGAAATGTTTTAAGGAGCTTCATGTGCCGTGAGGTGTCCCTCATTGAAAAGTGATCCGCAGGGATTGCACACACGTCGCTAAGATGGATCCTTGGTTCCATTGGTGGCGCACTTCCACACATTGGGTCGTAGACATTTTGTGTATCGGCAATTGATAACGTGGAAAATAATTTATGCTGATAACAGCTTCCCATACAGGTAGCAATGATTTTAGGCACGATACGAGAACATGCATAACAACGATTTTTATGTTTCTCATGAAATCGTGTAGTTAATTTTCTCCGCCGTATGCAGGCGAACACACCGGATCCCGGAAGAGATATTTCCAAGGATGTTGAGCATTCACTATTCAGTAGACGTACCGTGAATAAGCACCTTGCTGGGTCATCACCGATGAAAAGCAAAGTGCCGATAGGTGGTTGTTGTAAATCTAAGTTGTGTTACCTAGCTCGAGCGGCGCTTCGGCGGGATGTGGTCGTCGTGGCGATATTTTGAACGCCGTCAATGCGAAGAGGCAACTCATTTCTTTCGCGCCATGCAAGGCTGGCTGCATAAATTAGTGCTTCCGAGAGCTCCATCTGGATTCCTTAAGCAAGATCTAATTCTCATTTATTCGGATCACGAGCTTGGAAATTTTGAAAAGAGCTTGGTGGCTGAAGCTTGTTCTGGGTTAAGCGGTAGGCTTAATACCGGTTTCATCGGCAGTAAGCCTGGCTGCAGGGTGGCTGCCAATTTTCGTTGTGCCTTGGTGCTGAGTCCGAGTGAAAAGACCCATTCCCTTCCGGGTTGCGGCAAAGCAGGCGAGGATTCCGCGGTGTATTCCACAGTTCTGATGTACGCGAGACACCCCGCTCTCTGCAGCAGGAGGAGTTTATTTTATTTCCCAAGGGGAAACGCCGAGACCTTACATTGTACGTAATCGTCATTGCTAAAACCGAAGTGGAACTAGGCTTCGGTCACTGTGGCGAAAAATTGACCCTAAATTACTGACGAAAACATTTGGAGCCATTCAATGTGTATGACAGCCAGCAGTAGGAGTTGAAAGAAACGTTCGGGCAGCTAAATAACGCGCACAACGAACAAATGCCGCAACGTTCGGTTTACATCGGTAACGCCTGTGCGGTGCATACTTAGGCGCGTAGACGCATGACCCGAGCACCCCAAAATTCTGATGGCACCATTAAGGGGGCGCAAAAATTATGTCCACCGCTATGCGGCCTGCGAGAATGCGGCTACTGCAGTTTCATAAGAAATCTGTTGTTTACTAGCAAAATTGTTGAGAAGCGTCCTATGTATGCTGTTCTCAGCCCAGGGAAGTCTTGAAACGCCTATCGCCCATAAATAATTGCCGGCGTGTCGACATGGAATTTCGAAAGACGATTTTCTTTGCTACTGGAACGCGAAAACATCACTCAAACCACGCACTTAAAAAAATTAAACAAAAAACAGTTAGAAGAAACCTTGAACACGTGCTATGTTAGAACAGGACCGTTCAATCAACGAAAACTGTGGCCATGGCTTGTGCATGTATTTCCGAATCTTTCAGCGCAAGCAAATCTCAGAAATAAGTGAAGCAGAATTTAGTAGAGGACGGAGGGTACCGGTGTTAGCAAGTGAAACAATGAAAAGAAAACGATGTTTAGAAACTTGCCCAACACTGGCAATATACCTTTAACGACTAGTGACCCACACACTGACCGATTGATCGACTACACGACCTGCCGATCAACCAACCGACCGAGCCTCTCCCGTGGAGACCCCTTGACCCGTTTACGAAGATTGACCCGTGAAGGGAATCAAACCTGGGTCAATCGTTATCAATCTTGCGTCTATTGGATTGCGTCATTCCGGCCAGTCGAGGCAGTACGGATTTGGAGAGGGATGCATCGACGTGCAAAATTACTTTGGAAATGCACCCCATTGTCTAACGAAGGCGATGGTTGAACGCAAGGGAAGGCCGTTGAATTCCAGTAACTATAAATCAGAGATCATAATCGAAGTACCGTAAGTAATAAGCTAGCTCTGGGCTGGTATGTTTGGCGTTGGACTTGATGTTTGACTTCTTTGCGTTACTCCACCATTGTGTTTTCCACACAGGGTTAGTTGGTTTTTTATCCATTCGTGTATTGTGAAGCTCGCGAAACATGTAAGCATGATGAAGGTGGTGTTATATTCTTGTGGTATGGGGTATTTACTGTAAGCGGTAAAAACAAATTTTCTTAGCGTACCTAACTGTGCTGCCATCGATCTGATATTTTATACGTTTTGTTTGTTTCGAGGCTAAATATTTGTTCATTATGTCTAACTCGTTGAATATTTGTTGGTATTTTTCAAAGTGTCTTTCTTGCCATATAGGGATACACGGGTATTGATGAAAGCACATATTCACTTTTAAGTTCTACAAAGGTTTTCCAACGGAAAATTCGATTGAAACCTTTATCTAGCGGCTTTCATTCTTCGTCGGTGTTCGCAAAGCGGCGAAAGCACGTGTTGCGGCACTATATTTTAACCTTCCAGGTGCTTTTTACACGTTCCTTACCCCCAATAGCGTTCAATTGGATTAAATCTTATGTAATAAAGAAGAGAGCTGCAGGTCACGAGATGCAAACTCAGGCCGAAGCCCAAGCTGAACCCGGACAATCCCCACGCATAAAACACGCAGCATGCCCAGCGCAAGCGCGATCAGTTCTGGCTCCTCCGCTTATTCTGATGCTCGAGCAGGGCTGTTCTGCAGAGCTGCGGCGTGGCACGACACGTCGGCTACAATCGCTGCTTGTTCGTAGGTGGGTTTGGCCAAGTACCGGGTGTCTCATTCATTGGTTTACGTTTAGGCACATTTTCGTGATCACACAGGCTTTTGCCATGTCTATTTTTCCTCCCTGCCAGGTGTCTTCTCCCTGGTCGGCTAGTCTCTTGGCGCAAGGCTTACCCCTGCACTACATCTTGAGGAATGGTGTGACGGCTGTTACCGTGGTTTTGGTGCCTACGAATGGCGAAGCGATCCAGGTTAAAAATTTCAAAACTATTCAGATAGATTCGCAAACTCCGAGTAAGAACTTCCAGAACATGAAGGAGGTGAGACAACGCGGGAAGGGCGGAATCGTCTGCAAATCTTCGGATAAGGCCTGCTTGGTCGATCTTCTGAAGTTCTCGACATTCGCGTCGTTTCCGGTGAGTCCTTTTGTCCCCTCCCACCTTGCCTGAACAAAAGGAAATGTCCGAAGAGTAGACACGGAGATCTCAGCCAGCGAGCTCCTTGAGCAGTTTCGAGATTCTGGGGTAATCTCGGTGTAACGATGCTCCCGAGTAGTGGGAAATACCCCTAGTCCACCACAATTCATGCTCGCCACCGTCGCGGGTATATGGTGCCCATCAGAAATTAAAGTCTGGCCTCTGATGTACAGGGTAGAACCATTGTCCCCCCGATCTTGTCAATGCCGAAACTGCTGGCGCTTTCGACACAGCCCAGAGTCATGCAATTCCGCATCCCGCTGCTGCAATTGTGGGGCCGTTCTTTTGACTAGCCAATGTACGACAGACGACCTCTCCTGTTGCCATTGCAGAGAGTCTCACACCGCTGTTTATTCCAACTGCCCAGCCCATTCACCTGAAATCAGTATCCTTGAAGTTCTTCAAAAGCGCCGTTTCTATCGCAAGGAGGCCATAGCGATAGGTAAAGAGAGGACGCATGAATATGCAGCTTCGGCTGCCCGCCAGACTCCATCCAACGAGGATTTCCTTGCAAAAGCGATAGTGCTTGCTTTCAAAGAAGTCCTGCCGGAGCTTTTACGGACTACAGTTGCGTCTGCAACTGAGCAAGTGTCCAATCTTTTGGCAGTGCAAACACAGCAAATCGCCCAGGCACTCTTTTTGCCCGAGGCTCCCTTCCAGCAGCAGAGATGCTTGCAGGCCTCGTCCTCACACCCCAGGGATGAAGAGCCCAAGGATTCAGCGGAACAAGCTTTGATCTGGCAAGGAATCTTTCCTCGACGATCGCACTGCAGAATGCGACTTCCAAGGAGGCAGTAGGTCCAACCTCTACTGCGATGGCGACTGTCCAGGTTTCGGCACCTGCTATTTCTGTGACTTCTCAAGGGCGGACTTCCTCTACAGATCTCTCCCCATTCGATGAGTCATAAATAGAACTCCACATTTCCACTGCGTCGACGAGCCGCCCTGACCTTAAGCGAGCTACTCCATCCACTTCGCAACAAACCACTTCTTCCCCACAGTAGCGATAAAACAAACCTTAAAAGGGCCAAGGGGAAATTAGACTTAAAGAAAGTATCTTGGAGGCAGCTATGGCTGCCATTCTCTCTGCATAATGTCGATCTGAGTACTCCAGTGGAACTGCCGTTCTATAGTTGTGGCACTGACTGATCTGAAAGGTCTCATAACTAATCGCTTCCTCGTCATTATTCTCCTCCAAGAATCCTGCCTCTCTAGAGGCAAACCATTTACTTTTGCCAATTTTTACGTGTTTGAATATATAAGAACACACGAGGGGGTGGTCTACTTATTCTAATAACTAGAAAGTTTTGCCACAAACCCAAGCTGTCCTTCCAATTTTTGTCACAGGTTTGCGAACTAATAGTGGTGGATATAGGTCTGCGAGGTTGCCTTTCATTCTCTCTACTGAATGCCTATTTCCCCAATGAAGTGTCCAGCACAGAACACCTGGATCTGGCACTTTTTTCCTGTAATCAAAACGTCATAGTTGCCGGAGATTTTATTTCGCACCATGTAAGCTGGGGCTTCACGACGGATACTTCTGGTTGGCGTTTGTTAGACTGGACAGAGAAAAATTATTTAGTATCTCTCAACTCGGGCAGTGCTACTTTTTTTCGGTATCAAACGCGCTAAGTCTCACACCTAACATTCTCAAAAAGTGGGCTTATTTTTTCTTGGCGTACAGTAGATGGTCCTAAAAGTAGCGACCACGTTCCGATGGTTTTTGATATTGTGGTTTCCCCAACCTCACCTGATCGTGTGGTGGGAACATTGGTTAACTATGATCTCATTAAAAAGAAGTTGCGTTCGTCCGTTGCATCTCTGCCCAGTGGTTCTATGGAGATTAGGGCCCTAAATGTAACACCATTACGTAAAAGTTCACTAAATTTTCGGAGTTTCTTGTTGCGTCAACCAAGAGGGACAGTATGAGCCCGTGGTGGAATAATGATTCTGCGAGGGATTATCTGCGTAGGAAAGCGGCGTGAAAAATGTTTATTCAAAATCAGAGACCCACTTATTTTAACCATTTCAAGTATTACTCCGCGCTTTTTCGCAAAACCATCTCGACCGCTAAGCAAGACTACCATTCGCAACGGTTTGCAAGACTACCATTCGCAAAACTACACCATCTTCCCGTAGGGGAACCCTAACTAGTATGCGAACCAGACATGGGGTCGATTCAAGTACCCATTAGTTTTCAGTTCGCCGTTTCCTTGAGGTTGAGGTATGTAGCTACCGTTATATTTACCGTTTGGTTTCCATGGTAACTACCACACTTTGTACTTATCGTAAGTGCGAAATGGAAAATTGCGTTGACCCCATGGCTGTTTCGCATACTAGTAAGGTTTCCCTTACAGGAACATGGTGTAATTTTATTGGAGGAGGGGGTGTTAGAGTGAAGAGGCATTAAAGAGAGAGAGAGAGAGAGAGAGAGAGAGAGAGAGACGTTGTACGGAGCATGAGTTTGTATTTATTTAGGTGTTATCATCATCATCATGGTTATCATCATCAGCTGTGGTTTGCGTTCCGCTTTGATTATGACCGCCGTATGGTTTGTGAAATGTAATGTGAAGGGCTGTTGTAATGGACAAACCCTAAAGATGAGGCGGCTCGCAGAGGGCTACAACTGCGCAATGTAAGGAAAATTTTCTTTACAAAGCACGAGGCTGCAGCGCTAGCGAAGCAGCTTGCCTTAGAGGAACGAAACCGTCTCTGGTCTTTTCCCGAAACTCACCACCCTTTTCTGTATGACATAGACTCTGACCTGAGAATGAGGCTCCCAGAGCGAATCCCACGTCGACTTGAGACGCTCTACCATCGGCTGCGCCTCAACGCAGCGCTTACGAACTCCTACCGACATCGCCTCGGTCAAACCACAAACCCTTACTGTGATAACTGTGGTTTGCCAGAAACTACTGAACACGTTTTATTAGAGTGTCCGGCGTACAAACAGGAAAGGAACGACCTCGCCAAGAAGATCGAGTGCCTCAACAATGAACTTTTATCATTGAAAGCTCTTCTGGGACCATGGTCATCTCCATCATCCCAGCGAAAAGTGTTAGATGCACTGTTTGATTATTTACACGACATCGGCGTCGCACAGACACTGTAGAACTCCACACATCGTCATCCTGTGAGAACACCTGGACTTTTACGTGACCCACGGAACACTCCATGTAGCCTTCTTTTTTACCTCTTCTTTTTTCCCCTCTCTTTCGCCCTACTTTCTTTAGGGCCTTTACCTCCTTCACCCCATCCCCGCAGAGTAGCATGTAGGCGAATACATGCCTGCAGACCTCTCTGCTTCCTTCTAATAAAGCGCTTTCTCTCTCTTTCTCTCCTAAAGTTACTGAAGATGAGGTCGATGCACGTTCCCTGGATGGTTGTGGGCTGCTTGTAATCACGGCCCGGCAAGACACCCCCTCTACACACGCCGCTGACGACGACGATGAAGCGTCGAAGGCTCGTAAAGCGTGCTCGTCTCGTACCGGCCCAGGAAGACACCAGCCACACTGTCGCTCCAGGAGCCCTTAAAGGGCAAGCGTGCTCGTCTCGTTCCGGCCCAGGAAGACACCGGCAACACTGTCGCTCCAGGGGATATAGAAGGGACCGGGCGTTCTGCAAGCCGAGCATGCGCAGTGGGGGTGTGAACGGCGCAACAACGACGACAAGGGAAGGACATAGCCCTGACCATGAGATGCTTCGCATCTATAGATCGGCGTATTCTTTTTGCATTTTCTTGTGTAACCTCAAGACCACTGACGACAGAAGCAACGGTGTATTCATTCTGGAAACGACGGAAGAAAGCTCAGAGGCGCTCAATAAAGTCACCCGGCCCTTGAAAACAAGGTTTACGGCTACTGTGAGACCCATGATAATTGAAAATACCCCAGTTTTAAACTTTAACTCTGTCACGATGGAGGAAATGGTGGATATACCCTACTGAAACGTTGCGTATATACGGAATTATGGGAATACGGAGTTCATACGAATTATGCCGCCCCCAAGCACCCCGGAAGTATATGTTAGTATAAAAACAGGGAATCGCATTAGTGTGCGGAATAAAAACATTTGGAACAGGATTCGTGTTTTATCTTCAATAATAAGCAAAATGACGCTCCGTATGTTTTCCGTATACACCGTATATATGGAATTCATACGGACAATGATTTGGTGGTTCTTGTAAACTTACAGACATACAATCGGTGACACATTTTTGGATAAGTATGCACTATATCGTTCACGTGTGTTTTTTAAAAGTATTCCGTGTTTTGTTGAGGCTTTGTGTCATTCTAGGAAAATACTCCGTATCCGCATATTTCCGTATATAGGCCTACGGAACTTTGCAGGAGGCTAGTTATGCGCCTCCCGGCCCCGGCAGCCTCCGCAGGGCCAGATGGCATCTCGAATACAGCGATAAAGCTTCTTTTTGAGGAAATTCCTCACGATAAATTAAACATTACCAATACGTCATTGGAAACAGAATAGGTGCCCGAAGATTGGAAAATGTCAAAAATTGTTCCACTACTTAAAAACCCAGTCTTGGCGTTATCCCGCACAACATTCGCCCAATTGCTTTGACCACCAACTTAGTCAAATTGATAGAAGAAATTTTGTACGGGCGTTTACTTCAATTCATGTCTAGGGAAAATTTACTGAGTGCACATCAGATTGGCTTCTGTCCAGGGTGCCCCATTTGGTCTGCCCATGTGAACGTGGAGAACAGTATCCAGATGGCCCGAAGAAATAAACAAATCTGCCCGCTTGTCACATTGGACATTGCGAAAGCATGCGACAGTGTGTGTAGAATACAGCGTCCTTATAGCTAAACCTCAAGAATTCGGGATACCCAATTACAATATTTTACGGATTCAGAGTTTTTTACCTCGACGCAAGTTCTTTTGCACGAAAAATCGTTTTAAGACTTCCACAATACATAAGCCAAAGGGTGTTCCCCAAGGGTCAGTGCTTTCTCCTGTTCTCTTTCACATACTGATGAGATCCATTCCTAGCAGCAGTGAAACCTGCTCTTATGTGTACGCGGATTATTTAGCCATTTTCGCAGCAGCACGGGACCTCCATGAGCTTTATCAGGCGTAAGAAAAATACTTGGACTCTGTCAAAATGTCGTTATGAAATCTGAATTTTATTCATGATGCCAAGTGCGCGGTCCTGGTGTTCCCCGTATCAGTGCCATTGGGTAATAATCTAATTAGTGTCGCTTAAAGGCGGCGATGGGAGCAGTCTGTCTTGATTTTTACCCAACTGGTCACACCGCTTCTGCTCACTGACTAGCCATCGGTTTGTCCGGTTGGGTAAAAATCAAGACAAACTGCTCCCATTCAGTACAGCAAGCCTCGCTGGTGTCGTTTCGCTATCTACAAACGGATCAGTCTGTCTGGATTTTTCCCAACCGTGCAAACTGCCTCCGCTCACTGACTAGCCAGAGTCCTTATTAATAATTACAGAGACTCTGGCTATTGAGTGAGCGGAAGTTGTTCTGCCAGTTGGGTAAAATCAACTATGACTGCTCCTAGCGCCGCCATCATGCGACACTAATTAGACCATTAAAATACCCGTTACCCGCTGCCTTACATACTAGAAGGAGATTAATGCGCAAGTGACAACTTTAAAATACTTGGAAATATTTTATGCAGTTAACTGTGCTGTCAATTCTGTCCCTGTTCCCCTAACCTTTAAAAACGTTTTTCCTAATAATGCAAAAATGCTGCCTACAGGGGTACTAATCGGTTTGTTGAACGACAATCTGGCTAGCTTAAATTGATACGTTGTTGCATCGGCAGATGCGTGTCAACTTCAGGAGACAGCGGGTGTGGAGATTTTCACTCCACAACTCAACTGGTCGCTTTCGGTTCGCCTGACGGACTTCACCCCAATATACCATGCTGAGTGTATGGCAATAGGCCTAGCATTAAAATACTTACCTGCTCAGATATTAAATGTCATAATTGTGTACGATTCATTAGCTGTTTGCTCCGCTTTGATATCCCCCTGAAATCTAGCTCTTGTTCGCACATTTGTTTTTATGCTTCCATCCCACTTAAGATAAATGCGCCTGTTATGGGTGCCTGGTCATAAGGGATTATGGCTGAATGAAGAAGCAGACTCGTTAGCTCGGTCATCACTAGACGACCATCCGATCTACGTCTGTCCATTTCCCTCTATACTGGCCGGAGCACACATACGTCGGCATCAACGTCTGGCGAGGAGGCAGGAGGGTGTCACCACCTCCTTTGATGATTACGCCCGTTTGGCATGTGCGTCAAACTCCCGATGTTGCCAATCTCGCCAATGCGAGGCTACGTTATCTAGCTTACGTTGTAAAGTTCCACAGCTCAACTTCTATATGCACCATGCTGTCTCACCTCCTCTGGTCGTTGTTCTCTTCGTGATTATCCTAAACCCATAGAGCATTTTTTTTTACATTGCCGCAGTTTCTCTTCAATGAGAAGAAGATACCTCGCGGAGCCAATTCACCAACTTGAACTTACCCTTTCAATGCCGCTATTACTTTTGTTTCGTGCCACGTCACTGGGGTTTGCACACGGGAATTTGGTTGCAGCCGTCTACACCTACGTCTTAGACAAGGCCCCTACCTTGTTAGCCGGTCTTCGTTAGTTCATTTGCGCTCCACACAGATAAAAGAATAGCCTTTTCTTCAAAATGCCCGCATAGCCTTTTCTTGCAGATTCCCGCATAGTGCACACTTTTCTTCTACAAATTCCTATTTTTATTGTGGAATTAATAAAAAAACTCTAAATCTTGGTTTCCTAAATTCCGCACATTAGCCTCAATAAAATTCCAAATCCTGGCCAATCCCCCAAGTGGGTATGCAAAACACACAAAAGAATAACAACAACAACAACTATACTGCGTGATGTTTTCTGCACCTTAGCTTTCTGAATAACCCCCACTACACTTACACTAACCGCACGCTGAATATTTTCATTGTAGTGCGTTTTTTTGTGAGGACAATTTTCTTCTCTATATTTTGCCATTGTGGTATGGAAATAACGTAAGAGTGATGATATTATCCGTTTTAATTGCCTTCACGTAGGAACAAGAGCAAACTTAAATTTTCAAAATTATAACGAGGTGGAGTACTATTAAGCATACATTTACTACTTGTTATTTGCGTTACTCCTGTAGCAGCTCTTCAGGGCTATTTGTTTCCAGTATCTGCTCCCTTCTCAATCGTGTTGACACGAAGGCCTCAAGGGGCGCATTACAAAATTTTTTATCCTGAGCACAGGGAGCACTACTCGTCTACCCCCAGTGCAATCTTTCGCAAGGCCGGTTTATTTAGGCCACGACAGTAGTCAGTCCAGAATTTCACCTCGGGAAATACCCTCGTATGAAACCGAAACTGGCCGGTGAACAGCTGGCGGTGTTCAAGGCCAATTGGAAGCGTTCTCCTCGTCTGAACTGATACCCGACGACTTGGTGTTATCGTTTGACTTTCAGCGGAAGGTCCAATCGCAGAAGAAAGGCGTAGATAAAGTGGAAGCGCGAGCGGCATGCTTGTTTTGAGGAGCAGTAGCGGGCAACGGAGGCGCCATGGCAAATGAGCTTGTAGTTGGGTAACTGCGTAGTAGCGCCAAATATAAATTTCGCAATGCGAAAACGAAACCGAAACTGCTGGAAACTGGTTGAAAATGTCAGGCGCACTTGCTAGACATGCGGGGGAACATCAGAAATAAGCTTTGGGAGAATAAAGCTGCTCTTTGTCCGAACCAAAGATCATTAGTGAATAGCTGGGGCCATTTTCAAGTAATTATCACCTTTCAACGCTGTCGGATTACAAAGCTGACCCCATTATTTGGTATCTGACTTGCCAGGAGCTTTTTGACAAAAAAAAATATTATGGTAATGCAGCCTAACCACCACCTGCATCCTTTTTTGTCAAGTGCAGCCGCCACGCCCCCTTCCTCAAAAACACACGCACCTCAGCTGGCAAAAAACGCCGCCAGAAATCTCAATGTCGCCGGAGCGGGAAAACCTAAACTGATTCTAATAGGTCAGTGCCTACACTAACCACTCGCCGCATTAGATGTACGAGAAGCGAGTACAACTTGTCAAAATAGGCAATATAAATCATCGATCACCGGTAATTGATTTGAATAGGCGTGGTAACGAAAGAGTTAAATACGTAGTAACTTCGGCATATACTACATTTTCAGGGCGTCGATGTGCATTACCATATCAAGCATCAGGAAGAGTAATGTACCACTATATTCAGTCGGAATGTACAGCCACAGACAAAAATAATGCGAGCACGAAAATACAAACCCGAATACGTAAAATAAAATACTGTTCGGGGAGTCCAAATAATGGTATGCTATGGATATATTCGGAAAGCCACGATACCGATCCTTGCCATTGTACTTAAGCCACCCGTCATTTAAACTTGCATGGAAAGAAATAGCGCTATTCTTGTTCTGGTTCATATTTCCTCGACGGGTTTCATTAATCTATGACTGTTCCTGGGGCGATCCGGTTAAAACAAACACTAATACTTGATATGCATTCTTCAAACATTCGGCATTGACTTCTTCACGCATTTTGAAAACGTGTCACCCTTCAAATTTTTCTCTAGAGATTTGAACAACCATTGCACTGAAAAATGTAACGAATTTCTTTTGTGCTTAATACATGTATAGGTTAAGTACAATTGAATTGTCATGGCCTGCCTTTTCATATTGAAAATCCGGAATTGACCGTTTCGCAACACCTTCCTCTGGACAAGCGGGCCATCTCCACTAACGTGAAAACTGGGGAGGAGCGAAGCGTGCAGTGTATAAGCGCCTTCACAAATTGTAAGTCTCTTTATTGCCACACAGCGCGCGCTGTTTGGGCACCGAAGAAGCGCCCGTGGGAGAATAAATCCCTCCCTTGCTGAAGCAGTGGAACCCTATTTGGCGTTACAGAAGATTTAACCAATTTTCATGACCCGTATTCCCTAGTTTTTGGTATTGGCTGGGGTAAATATGGGCGTAGAGTAATGCCAGCGCTTCGTCCTGGGGACTCGTCCTCGATGATCAAACATGCTCCGGCGCCAGGAAAGCATGCCTTGTCTTGCTTCGACAGACCACCCGACCAGGTAAGGCGTAGCGTCAACAGACCCCAAAACAAATTGTATCCCATCTACAAACAGCTTCTGCTTGCGCTTGACGATTTCTGAAGCAGACAGGGAGCGTTCCACAAATCCCTAAATTATATTAGTTTAGTTTGAACCGGTTTTATACGTCATACACTTTTTTTTAGTAAGTGGTACGATGTAGCGCTGGTCGTTGGAAAACGAGTGTCCCGGTGTTTTAGTACCGTGACTGCAGGAGACAACGACAGGAGACGCCGACAGCACAAATCCGTAACGTGCTTTGCCTATAGAATGAACTTTAACATACGACACAATTTTCTTTTTAGCAGCGAAGTGCGAATAATTCCGAGGAATAGTACTAGGAAAACGTGCCTTTGAATGAAGTTCACGCGCAGGTCACTTTTGCAACAAAGGGGTTCGAATATAGCTCCACGGCCGTCGTCCGTTGTTTATGGCTGATTTCAGGAAAATCCAAGCTAAAACGCGAAAACAGCCATATTGGAAAAAAGGTCTGGGAAACTCGTCTTCCCTACACTACGTAATTGAGAATGCGCGGCTCACAATGCTGAGGGGCCCGCGACACCCGCCCCTGATATACTATGTAAACGAGGGACTTCACCCTAGAGGGGCGTCCTACCACAAAGATTGAGGCTCCACCGCGCTATTGTCACTTTATAAGAGACCTCGAACTAAGTTGGTCTGACCCCGTCATCTATCGCCTGGGCCACTTACCCAGCCGGTGGCCGCCTTGGATAAATTGAATTTCCGCCGAAGGCTTTCGACGCAGAGGCCTCGTACGTGTTTGTAGACATCCAGATACGGCGAGTACGGTAGCTCTGAAGGGTATTGGCGCTGGGGCTCTTGAGTGTTGCCGTCCATCGAAACATTACGCCCTGACTCAGGCGTGCGTACTTTGCTATTACATGTATGTTTCTTGTTAGCATAAGGTGTATTGGTGTGTTTTTTTCGGTACCTCGCCCTGGTATTGAAGACGCCGATGTTAGCTCATCCTAACCCTGTGGATATGAAGTAGGAGGTGCGCTGTTTTGCTCCTCGGGATCTTCACCTCAGGTAGTCGGATTATGCCCTTTCAGCGACAGCAGCAACAGAGGGCATCCAGTAACATGTGAAGCATTTCCGCGTACAACGAAAAACGAGAAATGGCACGAAATTTAATGTGGAATTTAAAGTCACATGTAACAATTTCACCTTCAAATAGTTTCCTGGCTGCATTGTTGCCGTACTAATAATTGCAGAAAGAAATATTTTCCCAGTCAGAACATGAAAAAAGCGGTTACTACAAGGAAACATTTGTCGCAAACATGTATCCCCTGAAGAGGGAAGGGGGAAAACAGACAGTTTTAGCAACTGCGGTAGAAGATTGCCTCCAAGTTTTAAACACCGGAAGGATCTTCTTACAATTTTTGTACTGTATTACTGGGTGTAAGTCGCGTGACACACTGAAAAAACGCAAGAACGCGGGAAAGAAACGGAAACAGATGCGCTTCAACGGGTTTGTTATTCAAACTGCATGGTTGCGTAGTATTTAATTAACCGCGTGAGACACGGGGCGCCGAGAACAAGCAACCGAAACGAAGATTATCATTCTGTTATCCAGTACAAAAACGTAGCCTCTCTTGTTATCTCCTGATTGACCAGTGGCTGACATAATCAGCTTTGGCTAGCATATTGTAAGATTCCACAAAGTCGCGGATCGTGTGGTCCTTCTCCTGAAATTAATCCCAGTATCATAAAGCACAGCATACTACCAGCACTCTATGAAATACGCTACCGTGTGAGCCTGACCATTTGTTTTAGCGTTGCTCTATGCACTCTTAGCCGCATAGCCAGTGTGACAAAGCACCATTTGGTAAAGGCGTTTGGTTGAACACGTTTGTGACGCACAGAGTGAAACATTGATAAGCAGGAAAACCACATCCCATTTCCTAACCAGAGCAGTCCTGCCTCAACGCTTACAGCATCATCATCATGGTCGCCCTATTAGGTCCACCGCAACCCGAAGACCTTTCACACTGACGTCCAACCGCTGCCGTCCTGAGCCTCTCGAGTCCATTCTTTGCACACAATATCCTTATTATGATCATGATAAAGGGGTAAAATAGTATTCCAATATCTCACGAAAACCATATTGGTATATATTAAGGTAATTCAATTATTTATCTATTTTCCTTTGAGAGGAGGTGGCTGAAGCTGAAATTCCCATCGAGTTATCGTCCTTCCCTTTCTTCTAAACCCGCCTCTCGGTGCCCTCTCTGTCACCCTGGTAGTCCACGGATCGTGACTCGTCCGACTACGTGGCCTGCTCCATTCAATTTCTTTTTAGCATCGAAGCTATTGGGCAAATAATTTGTGTATGGTGTCCGCGCTAAATATACAAAGAAAATGGCGAACGCTCGTGCACGCGTGCCTCGAGCGCACTTTCGTCGAGCTAAGCATACCCATTTCGGGAGATTTTTCACCATTGGCCACAAAGCAACCCCAGCGTGCATCGTAGCGAGGCAACCCTTGCTCGAAAGGAAAAAGTCACGTCATAGCGCAGGCCCCTCCCCTGTTCGTCCACGTGTCGTCGTGCACATGCGCTCTGTGCCGTATGAAGAGCCGCGATTTGAATGTGGATGCTGTCTTAGCTCGTTATTGACCCCGAATGGCCCGGCCGCGGACAGTTCGTACAGTCGAGGAAAAGAGGCCGTGCTTCGACAGGCTAGGCGTGCAATGCATCAGTCAGAGACGATAAGTCGGTTTGAAGAGTAACGTACGGAAACGTCGTCTAAAACGGCGAGCTCACTCTGGCCTTGCTCGACATAGCTTCATTGAAATTCCATTCCGGCGGCGCCAACCACGACACCAGAACGATACTAAAACTGACCTTTGTGTCCGTCGATGATCACCTACAACAGCTTCGCCAGTCAAGAATGTGCCTGAGTGCAAGCTTCTCTGAGTTGTTTCTATATTTCAACTATAGTATCAATACTCGCGGTTGCGCCCTCATCCAAGACGCTCGTTTTCTGTGCCTAAGTGTTACTCCAATCATTATCCGTTTCATGGCCGCGTGAGTAGACCTCAGTCTGCTTTGTAGTTGTTTACTAAGGCGACAAGTTTCCGCTCCGTATGACATTACCACCCGTATGCACTGTTTGTAGGTTTTCGTTGTAAGTGGTAAAAGTAGCTTACTTTTGAATATTTGGAACTGCTTTGCGAAAGTGCTTACCGGAAGCCGAATTTCTCTCTTGTGATTGGGGTCAGCTCTGATAACCTGTCTGTAATAGATATTCTACGTGTTCTAGCGTTAAGTTACACATGCTGAAGAGAACAGTTTCCGCAGGTTGATTCTTCATCATTTTACATTTATTCATTATTACCTTTATTTCCACCGGCTTCCTTTCCGATTGTAGTTCTTTAAGCATTTTTTGCAGGTGTTCCGCAGGTTCACTTAGCAAGACTATGCCTTCCGGAAATCTCAAATGGCTCAAGTGATCTTCGTTTATTCGTAATCTATGCTCTTCCTACTCGATCTTCCTGAATACCCTCTTCAGAATTGCGGCGGATACTTTTCGCGAGATGGTATCTGCTGGTCTAACTCACTTTCGGATCCGGAATTGGTTGTTTTGCTTCTGAAGAATTATCCGGCTGTTCATTGTACGCCTGGAAGTCATACGTAGGTCTCAGTTATTTCCTGGTCTTTTAATACTTTCAGCACTTCTCCGGAGTGTACTGAATCAAGCGTTTTGACAGAGTCTATAAATGCCATATAAGAGGTTTTATACACTCTGCGAATGTTTCTATTGTTTCAGTGATTACATGAATGTGATTTATTGTTGAGTATTCGTGCTCACCGCCAGCCTGCTCTCTGGGTTGTTGGTAATCTAAGCGGCCGCTTATGCGGTTATGGATTACTTTGTTAAACAGATTGTATACAAATGAGAGTAGATTGATGGGCCTGTAATTCTTGAGATCTTTGTTATATTATTTTTTGAGAATGAGTATTATGTTGGCGTTCTTCCAGGAAACGGACACTTTTAAAGTCCTTGAGCATACCGAGAATAGTTTCAAGCTTTTCCCGTACACTATCTGCCCCCTCTTAAAGATGTATATTTTGGCCGTCGTCACCTGCAGCTTTACCTGTTTTCATGTCCAAGAGGGCCTTTTCAAATGCTGCTTTAGTTATTAGTGGGGCTTCGCTCTCGCCATAGCTGCGAATGGACCCGCTTGTTGACGCGTATATATTTGACGGCAGCAACCACGTACTGGCCTCTTTCTCCGCGGCCATCACAGTGTGATGTTAGCAGGATTGGAATATTTCGTCGATTTGCTTTTACGAGGCGGCGTTTCGCTTGAGGGAGAGCTAGTCCTGTCGTCATTCTTCCGTCTCTCCCGTCTTTCGCGCTGTGATTAATTATGAGCACCTACCAACTCGTCTAACTTCAACGTTCCTACGAGAGAAAGAACACTGATCGCACATTATTTTAAACGTCTTTCGTTCATTTGATTGATTTTTTGTTTTGAACGCGTCGACGCACCGGAGGCGATGAGGTGCGCCGTAGTGTAAGGCTCCGGATTAATTTTGACCTCCTGGGGATCTTTAACGTGATCTCAATTCTCCTACACACGGGCGTTTTTGCCTTCCCCCTCCATCAGAAAAGTGGGCGCCACGGTCAGGAATCCAATCCGCGTCCTTGTGCTAATTACCACAACGCCTTTGCCATTGAGCCACCGCGGCGGGTTTCGTGCATTTGCGAGCGGCACTACCCTTTCTTTTCATCATTCTTTTTAAAGCAAGGCTTTCTACTTCTGCCAGGCAACGGTTTTGTTGTAGCATGCGCGACAAGAAACTCCCAACCAGGCTAAATAAAACTACTGACGCCACCAGGGATCGAATATGGGGCCGAAGAGAAGCGAAGCGAGGGCTACGCCCGCATTTATTTCGGTATTGCTTGCTTGGCGTCAACATAAAACGCACTGTGCAGTACGCAAATTAGTAGCTCAAGTCACCAGTCGCTGGAAGCTCGCGTGTGTGAGCCGGAGTACAGACGCTGGTTTTTATTCAAGCGATTGGGGCGAGGGAGGGCGCTTTGGAGGAGACACATGAAACAAGAGAAGCGAGGAGGCAGTGAGCGAGATTGCGCAGTAGCCGCCCTCCTTCTCACCCTTCGAAAAACGCTCCTCTCGTTTTGTCTCTGTGGCCGCACGGCCACGCTAGAGCGGCGGCCTCCGCCGCCTGAGCCCCGCCGTGGACGATCCTGCTGCGTTCGGAACACAACCCTGCGAATCACTGGTAACGGCTCCCAGAATCTCTGGTTGCACTCTTTGTAGAGCCACGTGTGTGAATTCAAGTGACGTCACATGGGCAATTGATATGGGTGTCCGTTAAAGGGGCCCTGAAAGGCGTTCTGAGCACACTAAATGAAGTAGCGCAGTCGTTAGATTGGGTCGTCAAGGTCATCTTGGCCAAGTATTACTCTTTTACGCGCAGCGGAAAGCTCAAACTTTTGTTGCAAAGTTTGTCGCTTTTTTCTCCCCCTTTCCTTCGTGTTTTGGACGCCGCAATCTTCACATGTCTACATCATCGATTCCCAGCTGTTCGTCATGAGCTAGACATCCTGCTATTGGGCGGCTTTTTCACGCACTTCCGGAAAAGAGGTGAGTCGTCTGCTCAGCGTTGGCTCGCCGGCTGATCTTCTAGCGGAGTGTCGGAGTGCTTGGACATTTTACGACAAACGAAACAAGTGTAAACAAACGCTTAACCGCTCGTATTGAATGCAACACGGCCATAACACGACATGGATATTCTCTTACCTGAGTACGTTCCGTAAAGAAAGCGTTGAAGCCCCGTGGCACTTCTTTCGTCCAATCGCAGAGAACGCCGTGAGCCGAATGCCCGGGTTTGACGGATACATTTTATTCCACTTCAAAACAATCCAGAGATGCGTTTCGAACGAACACAACGTCACAACATGCGTTGCAAGTCTGAACCGCGATTGACAGATGATAGGTTGCTTCCTCCTGCCCGTCGTAAATTCGGCACTCACATCGCGCGCGGTTTGCGGGGACGAACAGCAAGTCACTTAACTCTGGCCCGCAAGCCGAGATGGCTTTTAGCCACGCACACTGCACATACCCCATGCGAGGTTGAGTCGTACGTCGCTCGAGAAAGATAATCCAGACCATGGGAAGCACTATCCACCCGCAGAAGAACAACGTCGCATTTCATCGCGAAACAGCGGCGTCCACAACACACACACCATCGCCTCTTGTAATGCCAAACGCATCTCACACTTCCCAATGGGAGTGAGTGGTACGCCTGCAGTGTCCAAATGTCGCGAGGTGGGGCCCCGAGCTGAACTGGGATCACGGAACGGTAACTGACCTTTAGAGTGGTTTGTGCCTTGTTGCCAAGGCAACCGATGTTTGAGATTGTCAAGGAAATGGCGCTCGCTCCAGCGCTAGAAAGCTCAGAGCCGCAGCGCAGCATGTTTTGCCAATGTTGCCGCTCTCCACCACGCTTCGCCCCAAGCTTAACTGGTCACATGATTGAAGCGTTTTGTGCACGGGTTCTGTATCGGTTTAAAATGTCTTTTTAACATGCCGCCGGCAGGAATTACCACCATCGCAAAATAAGACCCGGCACCAGCGGGGCCACATCTGATACGGCGATTTTTGGATAAACAGTGCGCGGTGGATGAAAGGGACCGAGCGCACGATCCACCCCGAGCCCGCCGATTAAAAGTCACGTGCTGCCCTGCAGCAACGCACACCGCGAAAGGGCAAGGCCATGCCGCCGCACAAATGCGCCCAGATTTTTCGTTCGCTTTTCCAGCCTTGAGTGGAGTGCGGGATTCATGGTGTCAACAAAGCTTGCCCGTAGCAGACGGCAGTATGCGGAACGCCATAGCGGAAGTACGTCACCGCTGAAGCGCGCAGCATCATGGGAGGGAAGGCTCGCGCGCCGTCAACAGCGAAAGGAGGAGGAAACGCGGCGCGACGATAATGCGCGGTTTTTGATTTACGATTTCTCAGCTAATACGCATCGCTTTAACAAAATTCTTGCGGGAGGAGATTGCTAATACATTGCCTCATTTGGTTACATGTACATCCATGCATCGGCGGAAGGTATTTCAGGACCCCTTTAAAGCTTTGCTTTCTACCCACCTTCACAGCTTGGATTGGAGCCAATTTTTTGATTCCTTTGTCCCTTTCCTTTTCCTTTATTTCATTTGTTTCTCTTTTTTCTGGCTCGTCCTTTCCTCGTTTAGTTCTGCTCTCCTCTGCGAGCTCTCGGAGCACAACTCATGCATGTGCGGAGTGCTGCTTAAGGAAGGAAACATCATAGCGCACACCTAAGAGGCTAAGTTAAATGGGTGCAACCACGCTAGGAAGGCTCTTAGGTAAGAAAACAGCTCTCACTCACCGGAGGAGAGTCTGGCCACCCTGGTGTTATATTTGCCCCCCCCCCCTCCCATGACTTACTAATGCAACGCTGACGTACAGCCGTGAGCTGAAGTAAACGGACCACGGGAGCGGTGGCCAAAACTAATCGCTGCGCCGTCTGGTTGCGCGGCGCCTGTTGTCGAGACCGCGCACAGCGCAGGCGCGGCCTAGCAGTACAGCACACATGCCGCTATCACTCGCTGCTTCGCGATTGTCTCACGCTCCGATAAATTGACGCCAGGGGAGCCGCGCTGCGCTTTTACTGAGGCTCCCTACTTTTACTGCCTGCGGGTCACACACCTTCAGTGGAAATGGCGCGCTGGCGCAATCGGCGGCAACGCGGCTCCGCTGGCAGAGTTGGCGCGCTGGTGATTATCTCGGGCTTCAAGCTTTTTTTTTTTTTTTGCAACACCCCCCCCTCCCGTCATATATTGAAATGAAGCAGAAAAAAATCACTCGACAGTCGAAGAAAATAAAACACAACACCATCTTTGTCGGTTTTGAGAATAGATGCGAAATCACAGCCTCCCGAGAATATCAGCGAACTGGGGAAATTATTGATGCTAAACTTACATGCCAAGGTTTTGACAAATACTGCTGTGTTTAGGTATGTACTGCATTGCTTTATGAAACTTCGTTTGCCACATGCGGCATATGTGCCATTTCGCAATTGCTCGGGAAAATCCAGCTTCGCAATTTTTCAAGTTCGAGGCACCGACACATACATTTTATGTTCAAAAACTATATTGCGATATGAGATACCATTGAACCACGCCTTCAATTCCCAGCGACTATCGAACTGCATGCAAACTACATTTTTCGATTAGATTTATTTGCACTTGAAAACGTTACTGACAGTTCTTGCGCACTTCTGTGCCATGAGTTGAAATTGAAGGATTTGATCCAAAGAGGGTCGTTCAGTCGACGATTGAAGATAAAAAGATTACTAGCTTATGGTCGACGGCATGCGGCAAACAAACGACGGTATACTTCAAAACAGCCAAGTTTATTTACACGTAATATTTTACAAAGCATTGCACAGGGCTGTCGTTCATAGATGGGGGTCCGCAGACATAAAGAGGAACGTGGGAGAAGAGGAACTCCGTGGATCCCTCCGCGATACTCCCAACTTCCTTTTTAAATGCGGAGCATTTCTTAGGCTCGCCTGGTCCTGCGTCGTTGATGGCGGCGCCGTCCACACGCTCACTGCGCATGCGTAACTCTCCTCCTTACACCCACAGCTCCGCGATACCACACTATAAAAAAAAGAAATAGTTAGCGGCGCCCGGTTTCGATCCCACGACTCTCTGGCCGCAACGGGAGGTACGCGGTGCTCTTCCCACTACGCTACAAATTTTTTTTTTATTACATGGGAAAATACGCTCGGACGTTGCAATACGACGAATACAAGCAAACAAAATTATACCCTGAAGTTATGAGAAGCAAATATACATCAAAATTCAGGCAAACACACACAAGCGTTCAAAAGAGGGAACCAGTCAGGTGGTTGATCAAGCGAACTATACACACTATGTACAAATGCCACAGTTTCTCGGAAATAAGACTTAGTTGATCTTGGTGGCTTAGCATGCCTATCACATAAGCGGCATCGCCATTAACTGTACAAACCAATCAACACGAACATGTCATAAGGTGGCTCACCAGGATAGTCGAATGGCAAAAATCGGATAGAGAAAGGCGTAATATCCATGTCTTTTTTGAGCGTTCGCTGTAGAATGTCCCAGAAAAAGACAGCATCTCTGCAGTCTACAAAGCAGTGATCAATTGTCTCTGGTCGAGTACAGAGCCGACAGTCTGTCGACCAAGCTATAAACAGACCCCGATCTTTCATCCAAGTTTTAACAGGGAGCGTGTCAGTGTGTAATTTGAAGAAAAATGTTTTAACACCTGGCGGAACACACATTTTACACACTCTATTGAGGACATCCTGGTACGGACACTGTAGGTACAGAACACGATATAGAGGTGTGGGAAAAAGCCCAGAAACCAGGGCATCAGAAATAGACTCGCGCGTAGCAGTAAATATGTACTCAAGGCTAAACCGAGCCTGTAAGAAGCGAATTGTGTCAACCACTTCTTTGAGGAAACCTCGCGGGCTTCGGGCTGCGTCCACAGGCAGCGAAGACACCACAATATCTGGGAGAAAATGTGCAAGACGTATTTGCAGTACAGCTTTCAAAAAAGGATGTTGAACATCTCGAAAGTAGAATAAACGAGAAAGAAGCTGCCAAAGAAACAGGTGAACAAGCCCCAGTCCCCCTCGCACAACCGGAAGAAAAAGGTTATCTCGACGCATTGGCTCACTACGCGAACACCAAATGAAGGTTGCAAAAATCCGGTGAAAAGCCTGGATCTTGAGTCGTGAGCAATGTAACACCTGTAGGACATAAAGAAGTCGGGTCACAAGGAACGTGTTACACGCCCGAGCACGAGAAAAGATGGACAGCTGCTGTCCCCGCCAGTCATTCACTTGGCGCTGTAGCTTCACCGCCTGCTCCGACCAATGCGAGTCAGTATTGCGAAACTGCGAGAGGGGTACTCCTAAATAAGCTAGGTCTCTATTCCAATTGATTCCGGCGAAACAATCGGGTGTGGTTCCCCATTCTCCTAACCAAAATCCGCAGCTTTTCTCGAAATTTAGGGCCGCACCTGAAACCTCGCAAAATTCTTGTGTAATGGCAGGAGCATTCTCCACACTGACCTTGTCAGTACAAAATAAAGCGACATCATCGGCATATGCTAAAATTTTCACTTCGAAGGACGATAGCGTGAACCCTCTAACATTATTGTCCTCTATTATGCGCATGCACAATGGTTCCAGATATAAGCAAAACAGGAGTGGTGATAATGGGCACCCTTGACGAACCGATGAAAGAAGGTGGATTGGTTGGGTTAGTCGATTGTTGACTATCACTCTTGTCGAGCCATTAGCATAACATATTTGAATACCTTCGGTAAGCCAAGATCCCGCGTTCACATGCTGTAGAGCATGAAACAGAAATTGGTGACTGACGCGATCGAATGCCTTTGCCAAATCTAGTTGTACTAAGGCTACCTGGGCTGACGTACCCGAAACACACTCCAATATAGACCTTGCTATGTGTATGTTAGTTTGAATAGATCGCCCACGGATGCCACATGTCTGATGGTCACCAACTAGTAGCTCAATCACATATTGAAGACGGTTGGCCAAAATCTTAGCGAAGACTTTATAACCTACATTACATAAGGAAATGGGACGATATCCTTCTACTTTACGCAGTTTGTCAGGATCATTACTTTTGGGGATTAGAACAGTGTGGCCTTCGTACAGCGTAGGTGGAAGAAATCCAGTCTTGTAAGCCTCGCGGTAAACCTCAAGTAAAAATGGAGCCAGCAGAGAACAGAATGTGTGGTAAAATTCTGCAGTGAGACCATCAGGTCCCGGGGTTTTGCCTTTCGACAATGATTCAATGCTAGACACCAATTCTTGAATGCCAATCTCCTGGTCAATGAATTCACACTCGTCCTGGTTTAATTTGGGCAGCAAACTAGTGAATTTGTCAATGGAGTCCTCGCTCACTGCTCTTTTGGGAGTTTGAAATACAGTTCTATAGTAATCGACGAAGGCCATCATTATCACAGTAGTGTCATCAGTAATTTTCTCTTTATACTCAATTTCAAGTATTTGTTTAGACAGAGCATGACGGCGCTCATCACCTAGTGACCGGCGACACGGTTGCACTTCAGCAAAGCGCTGTGATCTCGCTCGCACTAGTTCTCCCCGGTATTTCTCAACATAAAAAGCCTGTAGCTGCGCCTTGACATTCCGAATGTCATCCATATATTGACCTGGACATCGGCCTTCAAGTTCATAAAGTTCTCTCAACAATTTATTTAGGTGATTTATGTTGTTTTTCTTTTCAAACGTCATCACTGTAGCCTCTTCAATTGCCGTGACTTTCACTTCTTGCTTAAATAATTCCCACCGTGCGAGCATTGGCAGATCATAGCGATTTCTTGCATTTTGCATAATTTCTGGCACACGATTTAAAAAGGGCTGATGGGATAGTAAAGAATTATTAAATTTCCACAATTCCCAATTCAGGCGACGACTCCGACACTGTTGGCTACCATGCGCAGCAGATACAAGGCAATGATCGCTAAAAAATACCGGATGAACCGAGTAGCTATGGACACACGGTAAAGAATCTAAAGAAACATAAATACGGTCTAGCCTAGCGTGAGAGGCTCCCTGAAAATGTGTAAAACGATTTTGCAGTCGGACATTTTCTCCTATGTCACAAAGGTGAAAGTCACAAGCAATGTTTTCCAATGTTTTGGCGCTTAAGTCCGATCGTTGGTGCTCACACGACCTGTCACTCGGGTTACACACACAGTTAAAATCCCCTAAAACCATTAAGTGGCGGTTAGTACGCAGGTGACTCTGTAATGACAGGAAATATTCTTCCCGTTCGCGAGGTTGCGACGGTGCATAAACGACAATAAATCTCCATGACTGTCCCGCGATCATTAGGTCACATACGATAAGGCGTCCCTCCGAATCAGTGGATACAAATTCCACACAGCATTGGAGGCGCTTGTTCAGAAAGAGCATGCACCCAGCAGATAACCCGTTGGCGTGGCTAACGCACACTTCGTACTCTGATTGAAAAGGAGCTAGAGCTTCCGCAGTCCCTTCATCCGACTGAATTTTTGTTTCTTGAATGGCCAATATATCAAGCTTCCAACCCCGCATTAGGTGAAGAAGCTGGCCTTGACGCCTCTTGTTACGTAAGCCACGGACATTTAACGTTCCAAACTGAAAAGAAAGAGCTCCCACCATGACAACCTACAGCAATACTGTAGCGTCTCTACCGCGCCTACCCACAGTTCCGTCAGGATCTGGAGGCCGGGCAGCAGGACGGCGACCAGTAGTTGCACTTTCCGTAGCCGGGGAGGCAGCCAAAGCTGCCCCTGATTATGATGCAGGGTCGGCAACTAGAGGAGCCTCTGAGCTTATGAGGCCTGTATCGCAGGAGGATGTGGCACCCGGCGCCAAAGCCGTCGATAGCACCGCCGAAGCAGCAGGAGCAGGATCCGAAGCATCCCTGGCAAGGAACTTCTTCGCCTGCTTCGTCTCCATGACCACTGGTTTTCCACCCGAAGCCTCAGCTTCATCAAGGGGCGCAGGTCGCTTTTTGGTACCAATGTCAAGTTCCATTTCTTCATTCTCCGTCGACGGTGGTCGATCCAGGTAAGGTGGCGACTCGGCCCATGTTGCAGGCAAGACCGCAGCGTTAGCGCCCCCTCCTTGATCTTCAGGCGGTACCAAACGGGACGCATTCTCCGTGGGCACCGCAGGAGCCCTATCTTCTCGCCGCTGCTCCGCAACAGCTTCCCCTGAAGAATCCACGACCTCACTCGCATCCATGATGTGAGATGAAACAGTGTCATCTTCCGCTTCGCGACCCGAACGAAGCTTGTCTGCGTAGGTTGGCACACACGCTGATGACAAGTGGCCGCCACTGATGACGGAACCGCCACGGATGACGGAAGTGGCTGATGACGGAACCGCCACGATGCTTCGCATCCTCATCAGGGTTCCCCACGGGAAGATGGTGTAATTTTTTTTTCCCAAATCCGGGACAGGAGCAAGTGCTACGAACGCGCCTTATGTCCTTGACTCATTCAAAATACGTCAAGAAGCTACTGATACAACGAAGGCACGCGAAGCTGAACGTCAACGGAAACGACGAACTGAAAACTTTAGAGGGGGGTGCTGAATTTCCTGTGGGAAAGCTGTGGCGGGAAGCGCCACGCGCCTTGCAGCTCAACCAGCCCCGTCCGCAGCGCCTCTGATGCTGATTGTGGCAGGATGCCCCTAGGGATTGGCCAATATTCCATCACGAGATAGGTTCGCATTCAACCACCGTCGTCATCTTCCCGTAGGGGAACCGCCGAAGAAGAAGAAGAACGAGAAGACAAAGCTGCGAAGAGGAGGGCGTGTACATTGCTCTCAGCCGGTGCACCAATGTAAACAACCTTTATCTCGCCAAAGCTGATGGAGACTACCGATTCTACCATAGAGACAACATCGAGAAGAACATGATGGACGAGTTTCGGCGCCTCGAGAACCACCGCCTATTCACCGTAACACAGCACTTGCGTGCCTTTGCCACCGGTGTGGACCCGGACGCGGAATTTCCTCTGGCGCTAGTAAAAACCAGATCACTCAACATAACGGCAACACAATGGAACCACACGGAACCGCCACGATGCTTCGCATCCTCATCAGGGTTCCCCACGGGAAGATGGTGTAATTTTTTTTCCCAAACCCTGCCACGAACTAAAAAAAGTGGATGTGCCGCATGACATGTTAGAATAACGCCTCCGCACAGCACAAATTTTAAAGCTGGCTTTTTGCACAACGTTTAAATTATGCAGAAAAGCCACACTCAAAGGACGTGCATAGAGATATGTGTATGAGCGACTTTGGCTGCAAGGGTTAATTGTGCGACAATAGAACACGTATCAATATATTTGATCGTGGGGTCCCTCACCACTTTTGCAAGCCCAGAAGGAGTCTTTGGCACGCTACCGGCCGAGTACCACTGGCATAAAAAATCAGAGGTCGGGCAAATCCCAAGTCCTGCGGGCAGCCCTTTCCTTCACCACGCCATAATCTTTATTTAATTACAAAAGTCCCGCCTCCCAAAGAGACGTCTCAACCGAGAGTGAGGAGGACCTATCAATTAGCCAATACTATAGGCCGCTGAGCGGCCACAAATACAGTCAATTGTTGTTGTGTACACAAATAGCTATGGGACCCAACTCTGTCACTCTCATGCAGAAACTCGAAACTCGAAAAACACGAACAACACGAAACACGAACTCCAACAAACAACAAGACAGCGGATATCAACTGAGAAACTTCATCACTTAACAAAAAAGAAACCTCCTGCTTTTTGAATAAAAAAAGGCTACGAGACCAACGCAGCCACAGCACGCTATGTGTGGCAGCGTAGCACCATTGCCACTTATCAGGTGAGTCGCATCGTTTTCAATGATAGGGCGGTGCCCGGCAGTGTTCCTCTAACTGCGCGGCGTGATTCCCCTGGCGTCAATTTATCGGAGCGTGAGAGAATCGCGAAGCAGCGAGTGATAGCGGCATGTGTGCTGTACTGCTAGGCCGCGCCTGCGCTGTGCGCGGTCTCGACAACAGGCGCCGCGCAACCAGACGGCGCAGCGATTAGTTTTGGCCACCGCTCCCGTGGTCCGTTTACTTCAGCTCACGGCTGTACATGCTTACAAATGATGGTAATTTTAACATGCACCAAAAATACATACTCAAACCCAAGCGCACCGCAACCTGCCATGCGATATTACCTGATCGTACGGCACGGAAGTAAAAGTTTCATTTTTTACCGTGGTCGCTTTTTTTGCGATTGTATCCCTTGTCCCACTTTCTTTTCAGTAATTCAATAACTGTGGCCATTCGACGGGCTGCCGCTACCGGTGAGCTATGAGTGGAGTTCACTTCGCATATTCATCTGCAGCATCTTCTATGGACGTAACCGAATTGTTATGCCTAAATACAAGGATACTTTTGGAGTGATACGTTGTTTGTTCTTGTACAAGCCAAAAAGACTAAACACCTCTTTCCCTTCAAGAACATGGCTACACGCGAAGCTTGTCGACCGCTGCGAAACCTTAAAACCGGGCTTGGAAGCCAGGGCGCCAGGACGAGTTGCATGAAGCCGGCATGGCGGAGGCCGGACGCATGCTCGTTCATCGTAGCGTCAATGGAACCTTCAGGCTCCGCCGAGGTGAAGCCAGCGGGATGTGCGATTCCGCGGTGAAAGCATGTAATCGCTGATTCGTTACAAAGGTAGGGGTGGGAAGAGAAGAATGCGGGAAGAGAAAGGGTGCGTGACATCAAGAAACAATGCAAGGTGTACGACAGAACAAAACTCGTTGCTAAGCTAGTTATTTCATAATTGGTTCACTGAAATAGAGCAGGGGATAAGTGCCTTAGCTGCTTGCCGTCGCTAGCATAAATCGACGAAAAAAAATTAGTACTCTTCAACTTGGGTGAAGGAGGATGACACGCGAAGCTGCTCACACTCCACGGAGTGCGCAAAAGAAGACATGTTTTCTTGTAATTGGCCATTCAGCACGCTCCCTAGCCAATTAGGTGAATGAAACTTGGAAAAACCCCAGCTTTATTCTCGCAGACAGCTATGGAGCTGTCTGTTTTACTCCCACGTAGTACGCATGTTACTCTCTGTGTAACACACCGACCACAAATCCGACAGGCCACTGAGCAGACACCGGATAGGTAGCATTGGAACGTTTGCCGTCCACGTTAGACCACCCGCCAGTATAACGGATATGTCATCAGTAAAGGCATGAAACCGATAGCTGCACCTGCAATGCCCCCTTTCCTCTCCCAACCCGTGCTCGCATAAACCGGCCACCGTTTATGTGTGCGTGCTTACAAATAGAACAAACCGTCTGAAATGTTGCTCTGAAAGCCCTTGAATAGGTCCATGAAGACAACATACAACTTTGGTTAACTTCAAAGAGTTAGGCTTCAGTACCTCACGCAGCTCCATTCCGGCCACGAAAGACGTTTTGCAAGAAATGCTTAAGAACTTTTCAATTCCGCGCCACAGTGACGTGTTATCGGCACGAGTGACGTCATATGGGTCATCAGTAAAAACATCATTTTCAGTGTCTTAATTGCAGGTTAGCATTCAAGTGATTCGATTAAACGGAACTAGTGGCCTACTACAATCGTCCAGTCATGTGTCCTGTCGATTGATCAGTTCGGCCGCCGTCAATCGCCCAAACAAGATACTGTGACGTCATAGAAAAGTTCCCTAAAACTGGCTAGCGAGTCGCTGCTCCTCCACGCGTTTTCTTTAATATCTTCGCTATTTTTCCGAAGTTTGCGATGAAATCGGTATCATTGTTATCACGACAGAGCAGCCCGCGTTTAGCCGAGGGGAAGAATGTGAAAGTGCTAATGCAGGAGTTGAATTTGCGCGGTTCGGTAATGTTCGCGAAAGAGAGATCACACACACACACACACAACTACAAAGAAAGAAAGATGCATTTATTCACAGACACCTATTTGTGTTGTCGTTGTACTTGATTGCTAGAGCGTATCTCAGCTTTGAAATTTCGTGTCAGTACTCCTTTAAGCGGGTGCATTAGCCCTTCTCACGCCCGATTTCTGGCCAATCCCCCACGTGGGTATGTGCCATGTCAGCGGCCAGGCAGCGCGCGCCCATCTCCCCCCGTTGCCAAGGAAGACGAGGAGATTCCTGGCCAATCCCCCACGTGGTATGTGCCATGTCAGCGGCCAGGCAGCGCGCGCACCCGCAGCTGTTGCTATGCGAACGGCGGCGGAATGCGGACGGCGGCGGACGCTTCAGGCTCGCTTAAGAAGTGCATTCGCACTTAAAAGAAACCATCTATACAATGAGATTGCTAACAGCGGCGGACGCCAGATAGTATCAAGGGTGTGCACATTAGTTAGGTGGGTAATTAACACTACGAATGAACTTCTTAATTAGCGGAGTTTCGTGGTTATTGTCAATGGTGATTTTGTAGTCCCGGAGAACACAATTTCATATCAGTTTTTAAAAAAAACGAAGAAGTCGGTGTTTAAATCCTGTAGCGTGAGGAACCTGCCGTTGTTTTTCACTCAAAAACGAAACTTGGCGCCTCAGGACCGCTGGAACTCATTAGCGAATGCACCGTCGGCTGGTGACGTGTTTCAATGAATGTGGCGGCCAATCCGAATTGTAAGTTCAATTTTTCCTTGTTAGGAAGCCTCGGCATGCAGCCACAGCCGCGAAAGTCCTCATCGCCCAGCAAACAAACCTTTCCTTTGTCTGATACACCTACCGATAACCGATACACCTAACGAAAAATTGGGCGCATCTCCACGCGAGGGGGACTCGAGTAAATGCGTCGCATAAGGGGTGGATGTATTGCGTTAACGTTTAGTGTTTGGGGAGTTGGTGGTAGTGAATGCGTTGTATCAGCAGCTTCTTGACGTAGTTTTAATGAGTCAAGGATATAAGGCGTGTTCGTAGCCTCCCATTCTGTGTCGGCTTTGTGGCGCAGTGGGCAGAGCACCATGTACATTGCGTTCCGCCCGCAGGGTCGAGGGATCGAAACCAGGCACCGGATAGTATTTTTTTATATAGTTTAGGGGGAGGGGTGCGAACTACGACTACGGACGTCAACGCGGGTGACATCGTGAGTTACTGAAATGCTCTGCATTTTAAAAAAATGAACAGATGGTGACGTTTCACATCTTGCACGTCTGGTAGCCACGTCAGATGTGGTGGATACAATAAAAAAAAGAAAAGCAAAACTGTAACCAACGCCCACTAGGGTTCCCGAAACGGGCAGCCGTGTTGTGGGCAATGGCTAGCCTTTTTCTTGCTCCTACTAACGAAAGAAAAGATAACGCTAGCCGTGTCGTAAGGTGAGCGTTGATCATTGAAAAAATACAGGAGGCGATGGCGTTGATATCAGCTGATTCCCTAGCGTGGGGAATCACCACAGCCTTCTTGAATTGGGCGACACCGTCACTGCAACACGTCATCAGCGGATGTTGCGTATGCACTAGACTTCCGGCGCACCATGTGCGCTGCGTTTCGGTTTCATGGGGGAAAAAGACGTGATTTTCGCGGGCTCAAGGCTCTACAGAGAGTATTTTTCTTCGCTTTAAGAACTGATCGGTTATAGTTGTTTCCGTGGCTACAAACTCGTCATGGGCAATTTTTTTTAACACCCCGTCCGAACTTAAACTGTTGCTTTTTACAACACTAGTACGTTCAAAATTAGAGTACGCCGCGGCGATATGGGATACTACCCACGAAATGCTAACAACTGCACTTGAACTTGTACAGAACAATGCAATTCGCTTCATTCTCTCTAATTATAACCGAGGTGCAAGCATTACAGCAATGAGAAATACACTTGGCCTACCTACGTTGTCTTCTCGTCGAAAGCTTTTTCGTCTGATTCTGTTCCATAAATTGTATCACCACCCGGAACTCTGTAAATTAATTCCACCACCTCAGTACACTTCCGATCGCATTGATGACTCTCACAAAGTTGGTTTTGAATTATGCAACACAAAAACCTTCTGTCATTCATTTCTCCCCCGTACATCCCGTGAATGCAACCACCTTCCCCGTGACATTGTTAATATTAATGATAACCTGAAGTTTCGCGAGAATTTAGCTAATATTGTATATTCAGGAACAATCTAATGTTCTTGTTGTTATGATACTCACTGAACTGTATTATTATTTTTTTAATGCTTTGTAACCCACTCCCCCTCTGTAATGCCTTTGGCCCTGAGGGGTACAATAAATAAATAAAAAAACACCAAACTTCTCTAATTTGAATGTTCATTAGACAGTTTTAGTTAATTAACTGTGTAATTCACAAGTTTCTCATAACTGCTGACGTCCGCCGAACCTGATAGCTTGTTGTTAAGGGAATCCCTATTTTTCTTGAAAAGCCTACCTTCAGGAATTTTTGAAAGTGTTTACTGAAACACCCTGTATATATTGCCTTATATTGTTTTGTATGGTCTGTTGGATACTACTTGACCGGCGTGGTGTTCTTGTATTTCAATCGATTTTTTCAATTTTCACGGGGATCTTCAGAGACACTGCAAGCAAGTGGTGTTTCGCAATGTAGCACCTGGCTGCTCCCGCCCCCAACAGAAGTGATCCGGAAATCTTCGTAGCCCATTCACGCACATACTGCAACCAAGTCACGAACTCGCGACGATAACGATACACAGAGTGCACCTGCAAATAAATTAGATTTAGCAGAATCGTTGTAAACACCCGACCAACGTCTTGCTATCAGCTCCGTCGTAAAAAAAGTGAATCGCTCAACCATTCCTATGGTGGCGGACAACCCAGCCATCGTGCTTCGGTTCGACAGGGTAGCACACAATTACGATCCAAAACGTGCGAACGCACCTGAAAGCTTCCTACAGGTTGTGAATACAAAAATATCAATATTGAATTTGATCTACTGAGGCGCCTTATTCCCGCCTCTCGCAGTCGAAGAGCTTGCAATATCGTCACCCGAGGCAATTTACGCTATCATGTGCCTTAACATTATAGAACGGCCGTCTTCTACGTGTAAGGAGGCTTCTCGGGACTGTGCCAGTTTGTTCGCTCCTTTAAGTGCGGTCATGCACTGCCTCGTCTGCTCTGTACTAGTGGGGCTTTCGCAACCAGCGAGTTTATGCTCACTGTGTGGGGTGCATCGTGCAATGAATCATTCTGTCCGCGCCTTCTCTGCCTAACACGATTTCCGCTCGAGGTTATTTCTGGGATAGGGAACGTATGCGGGACTTGCATGCGGGGACCAGATGAAGACAAGCTCGCTGCGGAAACCTTTACGGAAACGCAAAATTATAGCTCGCCCCTGGTGCATCAAAGTAATTTCATAACCCATGAGGGCATCGACGTGGCGTAAGTGTAATGAAGTATTTGACATACATTGCCAGGTGGACCCTTACTGTCTTCGCAGTGAAAGCGCTCAAATAGACCCAAGCATCCCAAGGAACATCTCTAAAATAGACAACAAACAATTTTTCGTACCCGGTACTACTTAATACTCTCACCTAAGCACTTGCCCTTCGGTGTGTGTTTTCTGAGAACGTTTGAACGTATTAAACGAGTAAAAAAGGGGGCTGCTAGTTTGAAGTGTTTCCCAAAGATGTGACGTTACTCCTAACGTCTTGTGGCGAAAAGCTTTACGGCACTCAGAGCAATGCCATTCTTCTGCTGACACATTCTTCTGTTTCTTGTCGCTTGAGTATTGCAAACCCCTTCTATCATGTCAAAATGGAGCAATCGCCTAGACGTCGGCTTTATAACGCGAGGGACCCATGTTGGATCGCGGACAAGGGAAGCATATTTTTAAAGACGGTAGTGTTTCTTTACCTAATTAAACGCAGAAATCTTGTTTTTTATGTATGTTTGTCGGTCTGTCGGTCTGCCTGTCTGTCTGTCTGTGACTCGATCCAGCGACCCGGCCAAAGTGAAGCAGAAGCTACGCAATAGTCTTATATTCCCACAACCAAATCTAAATGCCGAACACCGGAGTCAATATTCATGCTTTTCAACAATTTTGAACAAGAACAAGACATAACGCAAATATAAGGCAGAAAATCAGTACATATGTGATATTTGCAGTGTTTCTTTATTAAAAAATTCACGGATGCTTGGTATTTGCGGTAGCAAATAAAATATTTGAACTGTAGAGAACCGTCGTGTGCTGTTGCCCGCGCAACTATAGCTTCTGGCGGCATTTAAAAATTAAACGGGAACAGCAACGAAAGGTTCCACTAGATAGGTTCCACTTTCCGCTTAGAACGCTTGTGGAGTAGGAGAATATGGTTCTATAAACGTGGTAGTAGGGTCCCTCTATTCAAGCGCGTCTCTGCCGTACAGCAGCGCTGGCATCGAGGAACCCGTCTTGGAGCAGTGGAACGCGGTAAATTTACACTGACTTGATCAAACTTGACTAATTTGACAAACTTGATCAAAATTTACAAATGCGCATTATACACAAAAAAGCGCATTTAAGTTATAACTATATGTTAAACCGAATGTTCAAGTGTCACAGACAATAAAAAGGCAGCAGCCAATATAACACAATATAAAATCGGCGCACCCCAGGAACAAGAACATTAGATACAATCAAACCTGACGTGTCACCAGGTTATTATAACTCTTCGGCATTTATATTGAGGGGACAAAAAATAAACATTCCTTGAGCAGCTTTGCAGCAGTAGAAAATGGACTGTTTGACAGTTAGATAATGAAGGGGTAAAAATACAACGCCGAACAACAGTGAAAGCTTAAAAGCTTCTTTGCATACACACTTCGTCGTTTTGCTTCCCCTTCCAGCCATCATAATTCGTGTTGGTTACGGTTTCCCGCTCTTCAAAGATTATGCCCGGGCGTACTCCTATAATTGAAATGAGCAATGCGTCACTTCACCGGGAAACGAGTGCCGCGGTGCTCGTTTCCAACACCTTCTCGCTAATCAAGTTCACTCACAGCGGAGGCCTCGACCCGGAACCCCCACACTCGACATTCCGCACTTGTGTGCTAAAACTGAGCTTACTGTCCACAAACGTGACCGCCACGAATGTGCACTACATGCCGAATTTGAGAAAATTTCAGGCGCAAAAATAAAGCGTGCATGGCCTCTGCGTGCTCTCTTACGTCACAAATCGAAGTCCCTTTTGTAAGAGAAAGATGGTTAATTGAAAACTGGATGAAAGTCAAAATCCGAAATCCAAACTTCTTCCTCCCTGTAAAAAATGCGACGTCGGATAAACGTCGACTTCATAACGCGGGGTACCCATGCGCAATTCCGACCACCGGAAGCATTTTTTCTTGTGGCGCTTAATGTGCCTTCGCTTATTATCATCGTAGTTTCGTGAACCCTATTGTGTCAATTTGGCTTTCCTGCAGGCGTCGTGGTGCTACGATCTAAATTCAAGTGAGACAGCGAAAGCTCTGCTATAATAAAGATCACGCATACAAGCATACATTGTCATCATCGTCAACAACAGCCTACTCAGTCCCACTGCAGACGATGGCCTCTCCCATTGCCTTCCAACACCTCCTGTTCTGCGCCGCTCGACTCCACTGTTGGTCACCGTATTTTCGTATTTCATCCTTCCTTTGTGTTATTGGCCTTTCCCTTCTTCTCTACCCGTTCCTTGGTGTCCACTCTGTTTCAATAACCTTCCACCGGTTGTCGTTTCGTCTGACTACTTGGCCAGCTGAAGGCCGTTTCTTTTTTTATTTCATTTACTATTCTTTACTATGTCATCTAGTGAAGTTTGTTCCCCGATGCATAAAACCCGTTTACTGTCTCTAAGTGTTACTCCTATTATTATTCGTTCCATGACCGATTGGGGTGATATAATTTGCTTTCTAGTTGTTTAGTAACGCGCCAAGCTTCAGGTTTGAATGTCATCAGCGGCTGTATGGACCGGTTGTATATATTGTTTTTAGTGAGAAAGGTACCTTATCTTTATTATTTGAGAGTGCTTGCCGAGTTGTCCACAGCCCGTACCTATATTCAGCACCGGATTTTTATATCGTGGTGGCGGTCAGCACTAACCATCTTCCCGAGACAGTAGTATTGTTTTACTTCTAGCTCTTATCCTCCTAAGCTGAAGAGGATGCTTACGGCAGGTTTATTCCTCATTACATTACATTTATTTAGATTTAATTTTAGTCCGATGGCCATGATTTGTATTGTAGCTCCTCAAGCATTTTTTCCGGGGTGTTCTGAAACGTGGAATATTTATTCAGCATGAACGAAAGAGTCGTAGCAGTTGTGATCAAGATAACTAAGCGTTACAGGTTAGATATAATACAGGCGTATGCGCCTACAACTAGCTGTGTGGATGAAGCCGTAGACATTTTGTTCGAGGACGTAGGATCAGCTAGGAAGACGGCAGTTCGCGATTGTGATGGGTGACTTTAAAGCTAAATTCGGTAAGGAGCAAATCGAGGATAGCTAACTGGGAAAATTTGGAATAGACAATCGCAACAGTCGGAGAAATACACTGATGGGAGATGCGGAAATAAATAATTTGCGGTTCTTGAGCACAATATTCTCCAAACCAACGAACAGGAAATGGACATTGCAAAGTCCCGATGATAAAACAAAAAACAAATCAACGCCATTTTAAGTGACAGATCACGTACTGTGCAGGACCTAGAGTGTCTGTTTAGGTTCGAAGAAGCGATCATAGAAGGTTTCGATGCAAGGAAAGCCTGAATCTCGAAATAGAAAGAAGGAAACACGTGAAAAGGAAGAAACCGTGCATGGAGTCAAAATAACTCTCCAAGACCAATTCGTGCGTCTAAACGGACAGAACGATGTCAGCGTAGACAGGATAAATGACAACCTAAAATCGACACTTAGTGAATAAGCAGCAGTTCTGGGAGAAGCAACATGTAGAGAGCCAACGAAACAACTTATGGCCAAAAATAAGCACGTGATAGTGTGAATTACGGCGTGTCACATTTAATTAGCCAAGCCGTCGAAAGTGATTAACAGAAGTAAAATAAACGGCATTCGTGCATATAACGCGGCAGTGATCGAGGAAACGCTGCAAATACCGGAAAGCTTTAAAGCAACTAAGAGAAAGTACGGAGCATGTGTTGCCTGGATTAGGGCGAATGCTGGAGTTTTTTTTTTTTTTAGGTGGGGGGGAAGGAGCAACCTCCGCTAATCGCCTAACTGGCTGTGCTTGGCTTGACAAACGTGTACCGGGGATTGTGGGCGTTCGCCATGAGGAACGCACACATGAGCGCTAGCAATTTTCTGAGCCATTTTCTAGGCATTGGCTAGTCGCCCTGAGGCGCGCGCTCACGTGTGCGTGGTCGGCCATTTCTGTGTATTTTAACGGCGGACACGAAAAATTACGATTAACTAACCAGCTTAGCTATTAAAACCATAAAAACGAACCAGAACGCCATCTTCGAGGCATTGGAACCAAACATCACCCCATCAAACTGGAGGCCCCCATATGTACTCCTCGCAACACCACTTTTGCGAGGCGCCGGGCACCCCTAAAAGCATTATGTGGGGCCATGATAAGAAACCCAACGTACCCCCTTGCCCTTCCCCTCCCCCGAGCACTCGTAGGGAGCACTGTCCAGTTCGGACCCTGACGATCACCATTGGCTGGTGAAGAGAGCCCGAGAAGCCGGATGGTCTCAAGGAGTCCCAGAATAAGGACGGTTCCTCAAGACTGACTGCTCTATAGGGACGTTTAGTCCTTCTCGTTACCTCCAAGAGGTGCTACGCATTTGCCCCCCCCCCCCCCCCCCTCCTGGAGACATAATGTGCGGTGACCACAGACATCTAGAAATGTTGGCACACAGCACAGAACGCAAAGTTCGCTACAGGCACCAGTTAGGTATCCACGCGAACGTTTAGAAACTACTACGCAAGAACGCAGTTTAAACGTCAAATGAGAAATTTCCCACATTGCCGTAGAGGTTCCCCATCACACGTGCCAAGAAAGCAACATGTCAAACAAATAGATAGTGTGTAGACATCGTGACGAACTATTGATGTGGTGCATTGAGCCCAAGAACGCTTCTCGGGGACCGAATGCGAGAGGGAAACCGGCAAGCATCATGCAGTTCTTTCTCCGCTATAATAAAAATTTATTATTTTTGCGAATTTTGCCATTATTTAGAACGCTCCCCTGTCTAGAGCAGCTTTTGTTACCTGGAGTAGCTCTTGCTTGAGTGACCAGGCCACCAATAAGTGACATTTCATTTAACTCGGAACTCCGCTTATCTCAAATTTTTTAGGGTATTTCGCGATTTCGAGTTAGGAAGGTATTACGAAACCATTTTGTTCAGTTTGGAAGTATTACATTCACGGGAAGCATGTTTCTACCAAGAAGACGGACGCAAACCAGTGAAAAACGTTGAATGTCTTTTTTCCAGGGGCGAAATATGGACGGGGGTTACACAATATCGGTAAGCATTAAAACGAAATTGCTGAAGTGTTAACTGCACGTTACCACCAAACTGACACGATCATAACAGGTCGCATATGCCCCAGCTAGATGTCCCACAATAATCGCCGAGTTATGTTTGCCGGCGGTGATTTAAGCAGGCGGCCGCAAGTTCCTGCACAAGATTCTGGGAAATTATAAAGAAACCGCCAGAAAGTGGCCCTAATCGCGCGTGGTTGAAATGTTTTCTGTATAATGTGGGTCACCTTTTGAAAGTTGCAATAATATTGGCATCATTGTTATGGGGAGAAAGCAGTCGCTTTAACGAGTAAAAATTTCCTTTTCCTTCGCTCCTTTAAGATACCACGGCGACGAGTCGTTGAAGTAAGCGTGTCCATTACCGGCCTTCGCGCAAGGCGTAAGCACGACAGGAAGCACCTCATCGGCCTCCTGCTGTGATAATGGCGCGCGGCTCTATTACACAGACGCGTTAGAATGGGCGGCAGGGGTTATTTACGGAAAACAATAGGCTCGGTTGCGATGAGGAGAAAAGAGAGGAGGCCTTACGAACGCTACACTAATGAGCGCCGAGGAAGTAGCCCTCATCAGTACCCGGCGGTGCTGTTACGCTAGAACACGGAGGCAGGCCAAAATGGCAGTCTTAAGAGAACCAGCCGTGAGTCGTGCCTTCCTTTCCTTATAGCTATGAACTCCGCTTTCTTTGTCCTCAAGCGGAATCGAGCGAAAATTTGCGGACCGTCTTTTGCGGGTTTGCGGTGAACAACCTCAATATGGGACGCTGTAACGTGGCAGTGAATTTTTTCGCCAATTTTCTCCAAACTTTCTGCGCAATGTTCACCCTGTGTCGATGGCACGCCTTTGATTTCCACATTGTTGATGCGGGAGTACTGTTCCAGATGTGCAACCCACCGCGCTAGCTGATGGTTTTCGCTAGCAAGTTTTTTGTTTTCTTTCATTAGGACAACTTGCTTTGCTTTCATTGTTTCTACGATGGCGTTGAACATGCTGGGGCTAGATTTCATCCTTTCAACTGCTTTGTGTAACTTAGCAACATCCTTCGCTAACTCAGCATTCGTAACCATCGCGACAACACAACGCGTTAGCACAGGGCAGCAGCGGAAGCGACAGTAATGAAAATCAACCAATTCAAATCCAAGTACACAAAACAGACCTGCGTACGGTAGAATGTCTTGATTAGGTGCTGTCACACCACCTCAATCCCAGCTGCCCAGTGGCGATCCCTCCGATGCGCCGTCCTTATAGCCGAAAGACACGATGGGCACTGGTGTCGCTGGCGGTTGTCACGTATCAAGGCGTTGAAGAGCTTCCGCTACGTCAGACGTTGTTCGCCGCACGTGTGGAAACGGTGATAGCTGAATCACTGTCGATGTAAATCGAAACAGGAACGTGCTGGTAATGCGTACGGTAGATTTGCTTGATTAGGTTATGTGACACCGCCGCAACCACAGCGGCCAAGTCACGTCAGAAAATAAAATTGTCAAGCCAGTCTTTATCACCGATCACCTGACTCCCGAGAACACGGGAATATTTGCGCAAGCATTGGCTCCCAAAAAAGAAGAAGAGTGTCAGTTCCGCTGGGTAGAAAACTGAAAAATCAAAGCACGCAAGACGAAGGATAGCGACGTCTATCGAACCTCGGGGGTCAGTGATCTTGCCGTCGTTATATGAACACAATCAGGCATCAAGTAGCTAATACTATCATGTACTACACCGTAAACGAGTTAAATACCCTACTAAAAATTAAGCCACATCTCATATATCCATTATTCACTTTAACATCCGCAGCCTACCTAAACGTTACGATGTTCTTGTAAACTTCTTAACACTCTCCAACCACAACCTTTCCGTTATTTGCTTGGCGGAAACCTGGTTATCGTCTAGTGATGACAGGCTGTTTTCTTTGCCGAACCACGATGCTGAATTTAGTCAACGCCCGAATGACCTTCATGGCGGTTCAGCTATATCCATTTCAAACCATTATCTATAAACATCGCAATGGCATAAGTTTTAGCGCAGCAAAAATTGAATCAGACTGGATTAAATTCGACCACGTTGCCTTTCTATTATAAAGAAATAATATGATAGCATGCATCTACCGCTCACCGTCAGCCTGTTACACTGACTTCTGCAAAGAACTCGAACAAATCTTGAACAAATTAAATCTAGAAAGCAAAAGCACCATTATTGTAGGTGACATAAACATTGACATCACTGTCGTAACAGATGGTGCATGCTCAGAGTACTCTAACTGCTTCGTTGGTAAAGGTTTAAAATCTATAATATAAGCAGCTACTCGGTGCGTGCCACATGATCCGGACACGCTTATTGACCACATCTTATCAACTTAGTTTCGCCTCAATTTCGTGGAATTGTCGACTTTAACATCGCAGACAATTACCCTATTTTTTACTGCTTTAAAGTGGTACCCAATCAAAACCTCAGGGCTTAACAAGACACTCGTTTGACTCCAGTAAATTTACCGAAATCATATCGCTCATTGACTGGAGCGAAGTGTTGGAGGAACATTGCCCAGATACGACATTGAACTTATTTTGTAAATGAGTATAATCAATTGAACTATGCACGTCATTGACTCCCGTCCATAAGCGATACTCTTCCCCCAGGAACCCATGGATAACGAATTATTTATATATTTATTTGTCAATACTGCAGGACCAAAATATGGCCCAAGCAGGAGTGGGTTCAACGTAGAATGCACGACAGTATTCACAAAAACTAGGTTAGACATTTCTGAGAATGATTAAATGTTTGTCCCCAAAATTTAAAAAGAGAAACGTTTTTCTATCTCGGGGCCGAAATGGGAAAAAAGAAATAATTGTGCAGGAAGTGAATTCCAATCTTCAATAGTTTGAAGGATGAAACTGTAGTTCTAGCTCTTTGTTTTTGGGAACATCGGACGTAATAAATGTGGGTGATTGTGACGAGTACTCCTTGTTGCTAGAGGTTTTACATAATGGGGTCGGTTTAATTTAATTTATCCTCAGATACAGCTGTGTAAGAATGCAATACGACTGATCTTTCGACGAGTTTCCATGGTCTGAATGCGATTATCATGCATTACCTGAGTAGGGGAGTCCTCCCTTTTGTAGTGCCCAAATACAAATCGCACGGCTTTGCTGTTTGTTGACTCTTCATAGTTAAATCTTATATTTTTTCGTATGTGTGTTCCATATTACCGTCTCCTACAGTCTCCTACGCACCATTCGTAAAAGATCAGCCTTAACAAGAAAGTAAAAGCTAGGCCCTTCAATATTTCTCGCAAAATTCGCCATAAAAAGTATTCGCAAACCCTTCATGCAATGTTAAAAAAAGCTAAAAAGAACTACTACCAAAATAATATTCTTCAAAACGGAAACAACGCCCATAAGAACTGGCAACTCATCAAATAATTCCTTTAACTGGGTGACGAGCAGTCGTCTATAACTGAAATTAACGATGGTATGCAGACTTTAACGAGTCCTTTGGACGTCGCTGACTCATTTAACACTTTCTTATCTAAAGTGAATGTAACACAGGCTGGTAACGTTTCATGCCTCCCTAGATGTCCCCACAATTTTTACCAGTGTCCTACCTCAGCTGACGAAGTGCATATTGTAATATCAAATTAAAAAGAACACTGGCCCTGTGTTAGTGTTATTTCACCTGTTTAAAATAAAGCTAGTTTCTCGTGACGTGTACGCTGTACTTGCTAGCATAATCAATAGCATATTGACTACCGGTGTTTTTCCGTCTGAACTTAAACGCGGCAAAATTGTCCCAGTCTTCAAAAAAGGAGAGCGTAATGTTTAGTAAATTACGGCCCTATAACTATTTTTCCGTAGTTTAGCAAATTAATCGAGAAGCTCATTTCATATCGTCAAAAGGCATATTTCGCTAAATTCAATCTCGTAAACAACTGCCAGTATGATTTTCGCCATAATCATTCAAAAGAACTTACGCCTACAGAATTTACAGCTAAGATTAAACAACTCATTGACAAAGGTCACTGGGCTCGAGCGGTATTTTTAATGCTTTCGATGCCATTATAATAAAATTCTTTTTCTAAATTAGAATAACTACGAATTTGTGGGCCATCTCTACCACTTTTGCGGACCTATTTAGCAAACAAGACCCAAGTGGTACGCCTTTTAGACGCAACTTCCGAACCTTTAACTCTAAATCAAGGCGTTCCGCAAGAGTCAATTTCAGGTCCATTTCTCTTCTTAGTATATATTAATGAATCGCCTACCTGCCTAAAAAACACAACTTGTATTCTTTACGCTGATGACACCACAATATACCAGGTGATCTTAATCTAGATGGCCTAGCTGCCAGGCTAAACCAGAACATCGAAAATATTGCAGCATGGCGTAATAACCACGCACTCCAGATAAACCCCTCAAAAAACAAAATATTCAATATTGATTGCCTGTAATGGGCATCCAGTTTAAGTTCCAAGCCTTTCTTTGAGCGCACCGTTATTCCAGCGTCAAGCACAGTAACATTCCTGGGCGTTCTACTCGACTCTCATCTGAAATTATATTTCCAGGTTAAATCACCTAAAAAATTGGTTTTGGCATACGCGTACTAATCAGATCTCGAAGCTATTTTCAGAAACATACTCTTATATCTCTATACTATGCATTTGTTCACATGCATCTTAATTACTGCTTATCGTCATGGGAAAACACATATACTACTCATTTTACATTCCTCCATCATTTACAAAGCCAAGCAGTTCGCCTACTTAAATTCAGCCAGTACAACGCATCGGCTCTTCCCATCTACACCAGTATGAAGATTCTGCCGCTATAACTTGCTTTTCAACTAAAACTGGGCGCTATCATCTTTCGGACTCGCACGCACGACATTATCATTAATAGCTTTTTAGATTCCCCCCTAACAAACACGAACCACACGAGATTTGAACAAGGCCTTAACTTACTGCTGCCTGAGGTCTACACTAAAACGGCAAACAAAAAGCCTTTTTCGCAGGTATACAACTATGAAATTCATTACCAATAACAATTAACTTGTCTTATTTTATGCGTACATTCTACAGTAGTTTAAGATAGTTTTTGCTTAACGATCTTTCTGAATAATAACGTCTCGTATAGTAGTTAAACATGTCGTTCAGGAGCTAATACTGTATAATTTCTTGTTCTTGTGCTTGCATTTTTTGGGCGTGTCAGTGACCTGTAACTAACTGCGATATTTTAGTACTACAGTATATTCTTTCCTCATTGTACAAGAGTTTGAGACCATGCTTGCTAACAATTTTTTTGGATATTAATTTTTGTGCTTCCCCCTGTTTATAGTACTCAAACCTGCTTTTCCCGAGGTACTATTGCAGAATTTCTTGTTATAGTGTTTGCATATTCAATTAAAGTGTTAAACTGAGCCGTATCTCGACCCCCTATATTTTTACAAAATTTTGCAATTAAAATACAGGAGGTTCCTCCGACAGTTTTACTTTGGGGCCTCCAACTACATGATATGTGTATGTACGGAAAAATGTTTAATAAAATCCTTGAATTCTTGAAGGAGGGAGAAGGCTCCAAGGATGTGAACAGCGCAGCGTGACTGACGTTAAACGGCACGGGCAGGTGTAGGGAGAGGAACCCGGGGAAGAATACGAGTGGGTTTTTTCAAAGGTCTCTTCAATGAGTGCTTTGCACCGCGTGGGCCGTCTGCGACGTGTGAACTTTCAACACTGCTGTAGTGGTACTCCGGATTGGGTAGACGAGGCAGTCAAAGCTGAGCTGGCAGCAGTGAGATCTGCGCTGTAGACTGTCAAAGACTGCCCTCCAAAAGCCTGGGTAGTTTTCCTGGACTCCCACCCTGCGCTAGAAGCGCTTCTAAAGAAAGAAAGTAATCAAACCAGCTGATTCATGAAATCAACGTCATAATACACAAACAGGCACTGCGCACTGGACACACTATTTTGCTGCAGTGGTTGCCAGGACACTGCAGCATCTCGGGCAATGTACTGATGGGCTCTCGCGCGAGGGTCATTCCACGAGCGCCACAGCACAATTCCATTCATCCAAAAAGGACATCAATGGAATAGTCACAACTCCCGGGCGGCGCATGCACTTCCAGCACTGGCGCAACCCGGACCTGCAGTACGCCCCCCTCTACGCTGTCTACCCTCAGTGTGCATTTCGTATACCTAACGGTTTATCCATGCAAACAGAGTGTGTATACATCGCCTGCGCCTCAAAGTAGCTTATACCAAAAGCTTTCTTCAAAAACTCGGTCTGGTGGCACGACCTCGGCGCCCCCTCTGCGGTGTACGAGAAGATACTAAGCACATCTGTGTTTGTCGACGTTTCAACACGAGGCGAATGACTGCGCGAACTTTACTGCGGGCGAGAGCTCTCAGCATGAAGGATATATTAGGCCCCTGGAATAGTGACGACAGTGCGGTGCTTGGTTTCAAAGCTCTTGCGCGTTTTTTTCGAGACTTTGCACTCGGATACAGCTTGTGACGGCCTCTGTCACTTTTTTTCTGTGTGCGTATGGCGGTCTAGTGGCTTTTCATTGTTTTTTTCTTTTGTTATTCGTAATATTTATATTAGCATTTAACCCTCATATCATGTTTACCACCCACTTGAATTAGGAAGCCCAACATTACGCAGGGCTGACCTCTTCGGTCTCACTAAAAAAATTTGCTCTCTGTCTCGCTCTTGTTAAACAAGGTTTTTTGCTAGTATTATGCTGTTCGGACTTTGCCCTTGATTATGAAAAATATTCGTCAGCATCATTGTCCCATGCAGACATGTACAGATCATCCTCTCCTACTGAGCTTGTAATTGCAATATGACGGAGTTACTCCAAACGTGTCCCTCGCGCTAGAAAAGCTTTATTAGCGTACCGAAAAGAAATTATTGATCACAGACTGTAAACAGCCAAAGCCTAAAGTTCATGTCATCATCCTTATCCCCACCATGGCTAACAGATTCATTTGACGTAGAAAGCCAGGTATCATAGCTCGGCTGGCATCTCCAGTTTCATAAAGATTATTAGCTCTCTCTCTCTCTTTCTCTCTCTCTCTCTCTCTATCAGTGAAGATATTTATTCGCTCCGTTGTGTGATTCTAGGGTGTAACATATTCTCATGAAGCCAAAAATGGCACAGGTGTGTTGAAGTAAAAACAAGTTTATTGGAGCGAACTTGTGCTCCCTTAACAGTTCAAGTCATACAGAGACGGCGAAGCAGCAGTCAACAAAGTGACGTGCGCAGTCCAGTGTCGGCGAATCGAATACCGCGGCGTCTGTTCTGCGGGAAATTATATTACTCGGCGGGAAGGATCCTCGAACCGTCTAATTACATGCACAACCCTATAGATGAAAGAATATTATTCTAGGCTGGTGACGTTTTTTCGAAACAGTTTTCTTATAAAATTAGATATGACGTGTAGTATAACAAATAAAGAATAAAAGACGTGCTTTCTTTGGCCCATGGATAACACAGACGACAGAGCCCGGTGCAGCCGGTAGGCAAAAAGAAAGCTAAGAAACACAATGCAGGGTTCCCGGCACTACTCCCCCCTCTAAAAGTACATCGACCCGATGTAAAATAAAAGACAGTGCGAATAAACAACAAAAAGTTTCGTCATCTCGCGTAGTAAGGTTTCAGGCGAGCTACGTGCGCGACTTCGGTCCGCGTGCGTCATCGTGATGTTCCGGAATCGCCATCGGGGATCATATAGTAGGTAACTTGGCCAGGGCTTTCAAGAATCCCGTAGGCTTCGAAATACGTCGCAGAAGCTTCTCATTAAGTTGCCGTCGTGATATCGGAGTCCAAACACACACACGATCCCCTTGGCGGTACTCAGCGTCTCGGCGTCGGAGGTTGTAGCGTCCGACATTCACCAGCTGCTGGCCCATTGGGCGAACTCGAGCGAGCTGGCGGGCCTCCTCCGAACGCTGAAAGTATCCTTGGATTGCGGCTTTGAGGTCGTCGTCTTGTACATGCGGAAGCGTGGCGTCAAGCATCGTAGTCGGTCGTTTTCCGTATAAAAGCTCGAAAGGTGTTATCTACATAGTTTCCTGTGTAGCGGTCTTGTACGCAAAGGTGACATACGCAAGGACATCGTCCGAAGTCCTACGCTCCACTTCGACATACATAGACAGCATATCCCGAACGTCTTGTGCAGACGTTACGTTAGTATATTCGTTTGGGGATGGTGTGCCGTCGTTCTTCGGTGATCCGTGTTGCTGTAGCGTAAAATTACTCGGTAATCTCCGCAGTGAAGGCCAATCCGCGGTCCCTGATTAGGACTCCAGGGGCTCCATGTCGTAGCCCAACTTCGTTAATGAAGAACTTCGCGACTTTTTGTGCCGTCCCTCAACGATGAGCGGCGGTCTCTGCTTAGCGCGTCATATAGTCTGTCGCAACGACAATCCAACTGTTCTTGAATCGTGACGTAGGAAATGGGCCCAGAAGGTCCATTCCAGTCAGTTATAAGGGCATAGATGGGACTGCGATCGGCTGTAGAACTCCGGCGAGTCTCGTCGGCAGTGTTTTTCGTCGCTGGTAGTCACGGTAGCTCCGGACGTACTGGGTGACGTCGGCTGTAAGGCAGGGAACGTAGTACTTCGCCTTCATGTTTCCTGCCTCTGAGAACGAACGCCTCGCAATTATAAGGGTCATTTCAAAGTTTCGCCCATACCTGTGTAGTAGATCATTGGAAGTTGTTACAACCACTATTCGCTGTGTTGGATCGCCAATCTGAAGGACCCCTCTGGCTGTGTTCTGCGATTTAGCTTGCGTCTGCAAGATTTGGACGTTACAATTGTCTGTAAGTCTGGCAGGAAACACTCCAACGCCGACTGCCTACCTCGCATCTTCACTACATGTCACAAAGTCAAAGATGACGCAGTTGTGTGGAAGGAAAAACGTGTTTGTTGGAGCGCACGTGTGCACCCCTTAAAAGTCAAAGAATTATGAGGCGGCGAAGGAGCACTAAAAAGGGTAACGTCCGCACGCGGGTGTCGGGTTTCGAATACCGCGGCGTTTACTCTGCGGGCCGTTACCTCTCGCCGCGAGTTCTTCTCAAACCGTCGAATTACATCCAGAACACTATAAATCAAAGAAGATTATTCTAGGCTGGCGACTTTCTCTCCGAACACTCTCCCTTTAAAAGGAGATAACACGTGCGGCATAAAAAATAAAGAATGGAACACGCGCTTCGTTTGCCCACGGATAACACCGATAACCCAACCCAGTGCAGCCGTTCGCCAAAAACAGAATATAAACAATCCCAATCTATGGTTCGCGGCAATATTGTATAAGTTCTGGAACGCAGAATTGGCAGAAACGTTGTTCCCAGATATATTGCTTACAAAAGCTACAGTCACTTTTATATCCTACTGCTTTTGAGGCGCGGTTTTCACACATTCCAGGCATGGTGCATCGAATACTACAGAACTTTTTTGGTTCTTTTGTGGTTTTCAATAACGCGCTTAAGGTTAACGTATTGGGCCTGATACCTATTAGCCGCCCATTTAAAAACAGCTGGTTTGTTTTGTGCGTCGGTATAACGTTTTTTGCCGTGTATAGTCAGCTGCAAAATTAGGACCTGCAAGAATAGGAACAAATCCTTCTGTTTATGCAGGCTGCATTTGACCAAGCTCCTTTATTATTATTTGAAACCTAATGCTCTCTCATTAATTATTGCCTTTTCAAAGACGCGTAGTGATCTGTTTCGTGGAGTCATTTTTTCTTGATTCAAATCTCGAACTCCACTGCTGGCGATGTTCCAACGTATCTGGGCGGCTGTGATTGATATTTGCCTTTTGGGCTCTTTAATGTTACTTTTTACTTTACTTGATATTTTTATTGCTGTAAAACGAGTCCTACTCGTGTAACTGCTGGGGTGTTCATTGGGCGGGATAACATTATTCTTTTTATTGCACATCTCTTTCGGTAAACAATGAAAACATTTTTATTGTATGCAGTGATATTTTAGGAAAAAACCGAAGTCCGCAAATATTAACGGGCAGACCATGCAGCAGCGCCTAAAGAGCGTGTAAACCGAGTAACTGTCTTTTTCGGTAACACCTATTTTTGCATAAAGGTCGAGTGACCATATGTATGAATTCAATTGAAAAATAGTTTCCAGACTGCATCAGAGGATGCATGAAAGAGTAGTGGCGAGATAAACAAATTCTGTAAGAATTAGGTTCACCCAAAAAGCACTTTAAACACAGTACGATCTTATAGTGGAAAATGTAACACAAGTAAAATGTTTCTGTCCCTATTAAAAAAATTACTCCTAACTGTAGGCGCCAAAGCAGAAGCTACTTTTCCAGAACGACATTCTCCACAACACGGCAAAAAGCATGAAGCTTGGACGCAGCACGGCTGCTGCAGGAAAGCAGGTCTACTTTGCAGTGACCACAGATGACTTACTTCATGTCCTACAAACATTATTTGTCGTTTCGACATCTAGCGATGCAGTAGTGCGAAAAAGTAGGAAACTATATAAATCAATAAACTCTTGAAATAACTGTTTGCAGAAACGGGGCTTAATGTGGCTGATGCAATCATTTCTGTTGGTGGTGCATATTTTTATATACATTTAGGATACCCAGAACGTGCCCTCCGCATCGGGGTTTTAGTTAGGCAGCGATGACATGATCCACGTGAAAGTGGCTTATATTACGTTGCGGGTGAATTGCATATAACTAGCTTATGTGGACTTTAATCTATGAAAATCACGAAGGGTTCACCAGTACCAACCGCTAAACTTGACAAGATTGCCGTTATTACTTCTTAACAGAACGAACACTGTCACTGAACAAAGAACTCAAGGCAAACTAACCCTGAAGGCCAGCAAGGCAGCCCACTACTCTACAGATTATAGAGTCGCATCCACCCGCGTGATGACTGAATCTCATTTTGGCTGCTCAAATGAAAATGGTGTGTAGTCCGCCTCCTCAGAAAGAAGGTTTTTGGACGTTCTTTCCTCTTAAAGCTGCAGTGAGTGCCTGCACCGAAATGTTAAGCAAGATGTGTATAAAGTAGAAGCACTTTAGTTGCACTACACTTTCTCGTTTGAGGTTCTATGGGCCATAGCCTTTTTAGTGCGGGAGAGATGCATACCTGATGCTTTTCCTCAATACATTTTAGTTGATAGTTAGGGCCTGTATTGCCCGTGTTTCTTTCTCGCCATCTTATTAGGGATTTTCTGCCCGCAGAATGAATTACTCGTTTGATACCCTTCACAGATATTATTGCGCAAGGACCGACATAAACAGAAGTACCTCATTGTTATCCGAATGCCGCTCGCCTTAAAAACCCATTTATGCGTTTCGCTCTTCCATCTTGAAACGGTTGTATTTGCTACTTCATGCCATCTGTCTTCTGGCCACATAACAAGAAACAAGTGTTCAATCACATGTGAGCATTTATCGGCGGCTTGCGCAAACACCAATGTGGCGCACAGACAGTAAAATGACTCTGAAAAGTCAGCCTGAAGAACATAATCCCACGAACATGAGAGCAACCACTACACGGCTCAAAATAGCCGTGCTAATCCCTCGTTGCGCTGCCTGCCGCACCGCCAGCTGCCACATTCGAGAGATACTAAGCGCCGCGGCCAAAATCGAGCAAAGTTGACATCGATTGAGTAGCGAAGGCGACGCGAGGGCACTTACGTATCAGATGTCGCGATAATGGGTTTCTCGCACCGCATTCTTTCTTTGTTTTGTTTTTCGGTAGACGGTAGTTTCAAACCCCTTTGAAGGCTGACACAATGGTAGCTCGCTGCAACACGCCACTTTAGTCCCTTGCTGTACACCCTTGCTGTAAAGTAAGCTCATTTGGGAATTCGATTCCCCGTACGGTGATCAATGTTTTACTAAAAGTAAACTAAAATGAGGAGAAGAATGTTTGTCAAAGGTATACAGGTGGTGGGTTTGTGACAAGGTAAAAATATCTTCATCTATTGGAGATGCGGCTGACGGCTTCCCCTTCTACTAAACATGGTGGCACCAAACTTTGATGTATATATGGCCCAAAAAGCCACCTTTCCCATTTTGCGTCTAGGTACAGTATGCGTACTACCTCTTCTCACCTTCTTTGCGTAACACGAAAGAATGTCTGAGTATTTTATCCCGGAAAAAATTACAGGATTCGCCAGGCCCTAAAATGCGTTCCACGAAAAGCAAGAGGGATGGGAATATGACTTCGGACGCACACACCTTTGCTTTGGTTGGCTTTCTTTACTGCATGCCGTTATTTTCGTCTTTATACAACGTGGCCGTCATTTCTGATAACGATTCGCCTTATGTATATATATATATTTATATATTTATATATATATATATATATATATATATATATATATATATATATATATATATATATATATATATATATATATATATATATATATATATATATATATATATATATATATATATATATATATATCGGTTTTCTAAAATTTCCAGTGATCCTCTGCGTGTAATATAAAGGCGCGGAAAAAGCATAGGGGACTATCTTGTCCACGCCAAAGACAGGGACGCCCAAGTTAGGCTGCCGACCGTGTGGAAAAACACATGTTTGGTGTGTAAACACGTGCAGACCGCGAGTGTGGCAATTAGCACACATTCGAACTTCCCATTTTCTATACGTGGGTAATTTGATTGTGACTCGTCCAATTTGGTTTAACTATTGGAGTGTGGCGGATGGAATATGCAGTACATAGGACAGACGGATGGACCTTTTCGAATGCGGTTTAGAGGGGCCCTGAAAGGCTTTTCGAGCACACTAAATTGACTAGCGCAATTGTTAGATTGGGTCGTCAACATCATCTGTGCCAAGTATTACTCTTTTACGCGCAGCGGAAAGCTCACACTTTTGTTGTAAAGTTTGTCGCTTTTTTCTCACCCTTTCCTTCGTGTTTTTGGACGCCGCCATCTTCACATGTCTACATCATCGATTCCCAGATGTTCGTCATGAGCTAGACATCCTGCTATTGGGCGGCTTTTTCACGCACTTCCGGCAAAGAGATGAGTCGTCTGCACAGCGTCGTCTCGGCGGCTGATCTGCCAGCGGAGTGCCGGAGTGCTTGGACATTTTACGACAAACGAAACAAGTGTAAACAAACGCTTAACCGTTTGTATTGAATGCAACAGGGCCATAACACGACATGAATATTCTCTTACTTGAGTACGTTCCATAAAGAAAGCGTTGAAGCCCCGTGGCACTTCTTTCTTGCAATCGCAGAGAACGCCCTGAGCCGAATGCCCGGGTTTGAGGCATACATTTTATTCAACTTCCAAACAATCCAGAGATGCGTTTCGAACGAACACAACGTTACAACATGCGTTCCAAGTCCGAACCGCGATTGACAGACGATGGGTTGCCTCCTCCTGCCCCTCGTAAATTCGGCACTCACCTCGCGCGCGGTTTGCGGGGACGAACAGCAAGTCACTTAACTCTGGCGCACAAGCCGAGATGGCTTTTAGCCACGCACACTGCACACACGCCATGCGAGGTTGAGTCGTACGCCGCTTGAGAAAGATAATCCAGACCATGGGAAGCACTATCCACCCGCAGAAGCACAACGTCGCATTTCATCGCGAAACAAAGGCGTCCACAACACACACACACCATCGCCTCCTGTAATGCGAAACGCATCTCGCACTTCCAAATGGGAGTGAGTAGTATGCCTGCAGTGCCCATATGCCGCGAGGTGGGGCCCCAAGCTGAACCGGGATCACGGAACCGTAACTGACTTCTAGAGCGGTTTGTGCCTTGTTTCTAGGGCAACCGATGTTTGATATTGTCAAAGAAATGGTGCTCGCTCCAGCGCTAGAAAGCTCAGAGCTGCGGAGGAGCATGTTTTGCCAACGTTGCCGCTCTTCACCACGCGTCGCCCCAAGCTGAACTGGCGTTTTGTGCACGGGTTCTGTATCGGTTTAAAATGTCTTTTTCACATGCCGCCGCCAGGAATTACCACCGCCACAAAATAAGACCCGGCACCAGCGGGGCCACATCTGATACGGCGCTTTTTGGATAAACAGTGCGCTGTGAAGGGAGCGAGCGCAGGATCCTCCCCGTGCGGCTGCGAGTTCGCCGCCGATAAAGAGTCGCGTGCCGCCGATAGCAAAGTTCTGCAGCAACGTACACCGCGAAAGGGCAAGGCCAGGCCGCCGCACACATGCGGCCAGATTTTTCGTTCGCTTTTCCAGCCTTGAGCGGAGAGCGGGATTCATGGTGTCAACAAAGCTTGCCCTTAGCAGACGGCTGTGTGAGCAGCGCAATAGCGGAAGTACGTCACCGCCGAGGAGCGCAGCATCATGGGAGGGAAGGCTCGCTCGCCGTCAACAGCGGAGAGTAAGTTGAAAGGAGGAGGAAACGCGGCGCGACGATAATACGCGGTTTTTGATTTACGATTTCTCAGCTAATACTCATCGCTTAAACAAAATTCTTGCGGGAGGAGATTGCTAATACATTGCTTTATTTGGTTACATGCACATCCACGCATCGGCGGAAGGTATTTCAGGACCCCTTTAACAATCACCGCTATCACACCAAGGCACTCCGAAACCTTCCCTAGTCCCGACACCTAGCGATGCAAAATCACTCTTTCGATGACATTAAAGTCATGCTTCTACAGAGCCGTTTTTCTAGCTGTAGGGAGCGAGAACAATGTGAGTCTTACTTATCTACAAGTGTAATACCCTGAAGGGGGTCTTAATGAGAGTCCTGGAACTGTGACTGTAATGCGTACTCTGCATGACCATTGAAGCATTGTGACCCGGGGACATACAAGACCTTGTAGTTTTGTTGTCCTTTTTCTATGCTCACATTAAGCCCTTCGTGTGCATCGGCCTTTCCCGCGCAGGGCATTGCACGGTCTGACGTTTACAGGCGGCCTGTCGCTCCAGGTGTGAGGTTGTACATTGTAACACCAAAAACCTACCGTTATGTTCCGCGGTCACTATAATTATCTCGTCCGCTCCGACCCCCTACCAACACTTCCCTTCCCACCACCGCTATTTTTTATTTTTTCTCTCTCATTTCCTTGTCTCAACGCATAGCAAGCATAACACACCTCATTGCTAACCAGATTGTACACATTGCCTTTCTATGTCACCATATGTCATACCCATTTTATCCTTGAGAAATGTGAAATAGAATTTTGAAGCTTTTAATTCCAACCGAGCGTGTAAGAAGTACCTTATTTTGGTGTGTGTTGTGGCTTATGCCTCGGGTGTCTCGTATTGACATTGTGATCCCCAATGCTGGTGTCCACGGAGTGCGTGCGCCCTTCCTGTCTTCTTGCTCATGTTTTGCTTTGCTTGTCTTTTTCATTGTTTCCCTCTTTTTCTTTTTTTTCTTTTTTTGGTTGTACCGGAGGCACGGCACATTCCGACGGTCGCCTCTCTCTTCTTGTTTTCATGTTTTTACATATTGCCGCGCTCCGCCATATTTTCGTAGATTGGGCACAGGGGTCCACGCGTGCCGGCGACAGGCCGAGTGATAACAGTTAACAGGCCATGCATTGACCCGGCGCGACACGCCGCGACGCCGTGTACAAAGGGAGGCGTAGGCGGGGAAGGGGACGCCTCAAATGGGCTCCCCTATTGGCTTTTGTGGGACCCCCCAAAGTCGCGGAGGCTGCCTGCGCTTCAGATACAGTAATACTCTTGCATACAGTATACTCTTGCATTCTTGACCTTGCCGCTCAAGACGGTCGGTAGTTAATCCTTGTTACCGGTGACGCGCATGTAAACTCACTGCTCGTGGCGGCGTGTGCTTTGTAGTTTTCCACTCTCGGAGACACCGGCTGTTTTTCGGAGTTTCGCCACCCATGAACTCGTCGCATTTTCTGTTATCCCCACCACTCGCGTTCATGCAGTGTGTTACTCCTTGCCTCCTCCTTGCCACCTTGTTCCCCCTCTTTCTTTCGTCTTCTTTTTGAGGGTCTTTTTGGCTTGCCTTTGGCACGATGAGCTTTGTATGGTGTGTGTGGTCATTTGTGTGTTTGTTTCCCTTGTGGCTTGTATTTCGGGGCGCTTCTCCCAGTCTGAGGTCGTACGATATTTCCCAAATCCGGAGGAAGACCTGTCTCAGGTCGAAACATTGGAAATAAAGTCTCTGAAGAGCGGACTTCTACTTTGAGCATAAATTTATATATATATATATATATATATATATATATATATATATATATATATATATACATAGTCTGAAAAGATAAAAACTAACACAGAGCGCGAAAAAAATAAGGTTAGTAGAGACAGAGACAAACGAGAAAGACGTAGAAAATAGAAATAAGTTTACTGACGTTTCACGGAGAGGACTCCCTTTCTTGAAGAAAGGGAGTCGTCTCCCTGAAACGTCAGTAAACTTATTTCTATTTTCTACGTCTTTCTCGTTGAAAGGGAGTCCTCTCTCTGATACGTCAGTAAACTTATTTCTATTTTCTACGTCTTTCTCGTTTGTCTCTGTCACTACTAACCTTATATATATATATATAAATATATATATATATATATATATATATATATATATATATATATATATATATATATATATATATATATATATCTATATAAATATATATATATATATATATATATATATATATATATATATATATATATATATATATATATATATATATATATATATATATATATATATATATATATATATAGGGATTTGTACAACTTTGAAGATGGTAGAGAACACTAGAGAAGAAAAACTTCGAACAAGGTAAAAGCACGATTGTGGCCTACGTTTCAGCAAAGAGAACTTGCTTTCCATGATTTCTCTTATATATATATATATATATATATATATATATATATGTTCTAAAATATCCAAAATTCTAAAGATTCTAAAATAACCCCTGAAGAAGAAAGGTTCTCCTTTCGCAACTGTTGGGAACAATAAAACCCCTGCTCAGTGTTTTTCAAGTGTGTGCACCCATGGAGGAAAAAAAAGCTTAGGAGAGGCCCCCAGCTATCCCCGCGCATTCGCAAAAGTGTGGAGGAAGTCACGTGTTTTCGGCGGCCATTGGAAGTCGCTTAGCAACGGCGTCCTAGCAACAGCCCGCCCGCCGTTCGCCAGTCATAGATGAAAGGCAGCGCCTGCCTTGTCGTCCGATCGCGAAGATTGCTGGTTCGCTTTGCTGCGCTGTGGTCTTGCGGAACTCGAAAAGGATGCTGCGAGTTGCGACAGCTGCGCCGATGTGAATATGTCATTTAATTTCTACTTGCAAGTGCACCTTGTACCGCGTCAAGCTTTTGCTCCGGTCGCGATCACGACGCGCCTATTGTAGTGCAGATATCGTGAACGCGCCGTCCCGTCGTACGCGCGGACACCCGTCAGGTAGATTTTCGGGAAGTGATACACGGTTTTCAGTACGTAGGCGACTTGCAACCGAACGATTCGCAACTCAATTTTTTGGTTATCGCCGCTGCAATATATAGTTTGCTAGGCCGGCAATGCGCGGCAGCGCCTTAGCAACTGTTACAAGGTAGATTCCCAGTTGATATAATTCCATCGTCCTATTACCTTAGTAGGTGTCCGTCTGTTGACTGGAAGAGTGCTGGATCTGGAATCTGGATCTTTTTGTGGTCTCGCTCTGGATTTCGCTTTTCAACGCTTCATACTGCGAGGTTAGGGTATGAACGTTTTCAACTGATATCACCTTGAATTTATTGACACTGAGACAAGTTGAAACTTGGCGAAAAAAAGTTTATTGACGCCACCCACCCTCTCATTTTTTTTTACTCAATAAAACGTTTTGCCTCCTCCTCCTCCTCATCCTCCTCCTTCGCAAAAAATTCTATCGAAGGCACGCGAACAACGGTAAAAACATTCCACAATTTTTTAGCGTGAAATCTGCATGAAGTACTGCTTACCTATATATATAGAACGGCCGTTTAATTGACTACTCATCTCTGGGATTGCCAGTGAAACTGCAACGCAAACTTGGGCACTTTCCAGTCCGGCAGTCGCACGGCGTTCGCCCACTGTTTGCGGCGTTCTCCATCGCTTGGGAACCTATAAACGGCGGCGATTGCAAACAAAGGATGAATGCACACCAATGTACAGCAATACTTTTCTGCGGAATGATGCACTAACCGGTGGAAAGTGACGCCCAATTCCTTGGGTACCGATCGCGACTTGCAGCCTGGCACCGAGCATTGCGGCATTGTTAGAGCGAGCCGCTTCGCAAACCTGCTGAGGCCACACTGAAGACGTGTAACAGTGTAACCGCGCGTTTAGGTTCACGGTCACGCGCTGCAAAACGGCCTTCTACCTGCCTATCAGCTGATTTCCGCCGGCTCGGCGCTGGCAGATGCAGACGACAAGAGAGGCGATACAGGACGGAGGAGGCGGAGAAGGTGCACCGAGAGAGAAGGCAAAAAGAGTCCGCCAATGGCATGGAGGGCCAATGGTCCGCCATTCGACTTACAGAAATGGCGTTTCCGGCTGCGCTGGGTGTGACGTCAGGGCCTCTCCTAAGCTTTTCTTTCCTCCATGGTGTGCACCCAAGTTTTTACCTATTGCTATGGTAGTCCGGAACTTCTTACAGACGACTGTCTCAGCACAGCACAGACGACTGTCTCATCGTTCATGTCGTCTGTGCTGCCGCCACGTTACAATATATATATATATATATATATATATATATATATATATATATATATATATATATATATATATATATATATATATATATATATATATATATATATATATATATATATATATATACCTGTATCAAATCTTTCGCACGCGTTCAGACTACTGAGCACAAGGTCGCGGGTTCGATTCCCGGCCGCGGCGGGCGCTTTTCTGATGGAGGCGAAAAGCAAAAACGCCCGTGTGTACGAGATTTCGGCGCACGATAAAGATCCCCATGTGGTCGAACTTAATCCGGAGCCCTCCACTACGGCGCGCCTGATCGCCTGCGTTGCATCGGCGCGTTTAACCCTACAATTAATCAATCAGCGTTCAGACTAAACGACCCAACGTGAAGATAACCCTCGCAACAATGCTTCCCAGGATTGAAAACAATCACCAGCCACACACACCCGAGGTACACGGACTCATAGCTCACTACGAGCGAACAGATAAGCTCAACGACTTCCTCTTTGATCTGGAACCCACCAAAAAAACGTTGATTTATTCTACCACACAGAAATCTATCATCACCCCCAGGGACATCCGGCCAAAGACGGTTTACGCCTTACCTTCCGAGGCGTTTGGATACTGGCCGAAAACATCAAGTACAGGCTGAGCAAGTAATTTGAGGTGGTGCTCTCCACTAGTGGAATTACCGGTCCGTCCGTGGCCAGCACGCAGCAGCAGACCGAACCTCACATTTCAAACAGCAGCGAACTACGCTGTTACCCCAAGAACACCACATGCAAACCGAGCACACGAACGGTAGATGCAGCCATAACACCAGCTGAACAGCTCGTATGAGAACAACATCCCTACTAGCCAATGACACCTCGCTCAATGTTCACACAGACACCTGCACGCACTAAAACGCAAACAAGCACCCAAACAGACATCGACGTGGACATCGCACCTAACACCCCCCCCCCACCCTAAACAACAGACTCCGAACAAAAATTAACCATCCCGTAGGTCCGCTCGAAACAAACGCAAATTACCTACACCGAGTGGACGGACGTCCTTCCCTTCAGATCGCGCGCTTTCCTTAGTGTTCGAAAACTCGTCGGGAAACAAACGAACTACAGATTTCACCTCAACACCTATTCCTCTTGCCTCCAAACTAGGAAAATCCACAAAGACCTCGGCCTTAAACCTATTTGTTCCCTTGGAGTTCTCCCCCCTCAACTAGAAGATAAATGGCAGGACAATTTGAACCGTGCATTGCCCTCCATTCTAGAAATTCTCAGAGAGCACTGTGGCAAACAACTTAGTGTTTTCAATTAGGCAGATTCAAATCATTCAACTTACTGAGCAGAAAAAAATTGATCTTGATGCCTTTAAAAACCGTAAGGAACACGAGTTGTGCAAAAAACAAGGAGTTAAATTTGAACGTGATCAGCTGCTTGTGCCTGACGCATATTGCGCTATTCAACCTCTTGCTCTCACTAAGCCTGAAGACGAGACATTAAATAATCTGACGTCTCCCGCAGACACACCACAACCTGCTACGTCGGAATTCTTCCCTCCCGCTAATAATCAAAATGTACAACCTAGCTCCCACGGTAGTAGTAATGGCAATATGACACCTATTCCCGAACAGAACGTAGTATCCGGCTCCCCCGTCACGTGTAACAGCAACGTTATAGATACTTCCGAAGCGTTATCGACAACCAAAAAAATTATCCCACAGCGAGGCTTTACTTTCTGCCCCACTAACAACCACGTGAATAAATACGAGTTACACAAGGATCTCACCGAATTTTCCCGCAGAATGAGGCTGAACGAATTCTTTTCTGATAAGCGAGACAATAGAGACATCATCGACGACGCAGTCCGTGCACCAAGCACTTGGACGCCAGATGCTGGGGAATCTCCGGAACTGGATTTGTATATAAAATTTGTATCAAAAGAAATTATATAGACAACGAAGAAGTCAAATAAACGCTAAAACGTGACCTACTCAGAAGTCCGCCAGAACGGACATAATCATTATCCTGCAGACAAAGAGAGGAGTATTGTCATTTGACCAACTGAAAAATATACAAATTAGGCCTTCAGGCAGCTCACAAACCTAGCCACTACCAGCCTTTAGATCATGATCCCGGCAACAAATGCAGTCAAACGATCTTTGATCACAGATCTGCAGGCCAGAGAATTAACCACTAAAACAGAACTAAACTTTATGATACCGACGATCAAGCAAGCAGAACGTTTGTACCTCGTCCCCGAAATTCATAAAGTCCCCGCAGAGGCATTGTTTTCAGCTGACGTTCCGGGCAGACCTATAGTTTCTAACACCCCAACGGAAGCATGGTATGTTTTTCTGAATCACCATTTGTCAGTCATTCCGACTTCTCTTTCTTCATTTGTTCAGGAGACCACCCAATTCCTCTGCCTAATAGAAGCAATAAACAATTGTGGGCCAATACCCAATGTCGCCCTTCTGGTCAAGCTCGACATCTCCGCCCTGTATACGAACATTCCGATCCCCGATGGAATTGAAGCTACATCAAAGGCCTTAGCAGAAAAACGCCACCAACATGCGTTGGAAGTCTACGTTACTTTACTATAATTAGTACTAACTGTCAACTATTTCGGGTTCGACTTATCCTACTACTTGGAAGATTTTGGAACCAGCATGAGCGCTCCTTTCGCGCCCACTTACGCCAGCATTTTCGGGGGAAAACTTGAAGCTTCCCTCTCAACGTCTTTCCCCCGAAAACCAAAGGCTTACCGTCGATAGATGACATCTTCATACTTTGGGAGCACGGCCACACAGCCCTAGAAAGTTTTATTTCGCATCTTAATTATTCACACCCGACGATTAAATTCTCTTGCCAGCACTCGGATAAACCAGTGAACTTCCTAGACACCACTGTTGTTCTTGACAACGGTAAACTGAAAACCATGCTTTATAGGAAACCAACGGACAGGTAACAGTCCCTAGACTACACTAGCCATCCCCCGTGACACTGCACACAAAGTATCTTAGTAGGACAGGCTACCAGAATAAGCAGAGTATGCAGTGATAACGGAGACTGTATAAAACACCTTAATGAGCGAAAGCTAACCCTGGGAAGCAGGAATCACCCGATCAGCTCGCTGGATATGGCTTACAAAAGAGCATCCAAGCTAGAAAGGGACGAAGTGCTCAAGCAACAACGTCTAAACGAATGCGCCCGGCCACCAACCTCACTAACCAAATTCTCAAACCTGCTCCCTAACATAAACAGCATCCTGTGGAAATAATTGTCCATTTCAGCCAGTAATGACCGTCTTAACAAACATTACCGGAAGCCCCAAGAGTTACGTACACAAGAAATAAGAATCTAAAATCATTTTAGCGCATGCCAAAGTTGGCGCTTCCAAAGAACCACTCATCAGTGCTTGGCTCCGTCCATGGTGAAAGACCTGCAAACATCTGCAGACGGATTGCATTGTCAATATTACTGCCAGCCAATATGTTCGCAAGATGAATTCAAGCTTCACGTGCAATAATTGTACAATTATGCAAATGGTCGAATGCTCATTGTGTCAAAATCAGTACATTGGAGAAACGAGTCAACCTATGTAGTAACGCCTGCGTAAACATCGGGCAGACACTCATAACAGCGTCGCCATAGCAATTGCGCAGCAGCTCAACCAACCGCACCACGATTTCGATGATCTAAAACTCTATATTCTGGAGTCAAACTTTAAGTCTCCAAGGGACGGGAAGTGGAGAGAGTCGTAAAAATTCATAAATACAATTGCCTTGTGCCGGCTGGAATCAATGCTGCGAAAGGCAGCTTAGGAACCTTACGGTATCTCAATCGAACCGAATAATAATGCTCTTACAAATAGCGAGCATCTCCATTCGTAACCACCGTAACTGCCCTTTCTCAAAGCTGTTACTTGAATAGAATTCCTTTCGTTTTTTTTCTCTTTTCTCCTGTTTTGCTCCTAGCCTATTTCGACATACCACACGCATTCGCCTTCTTCTACCTTCGGCATTTCGTCTTTCTATCTACTTTACACACACACACACACAAACAAAAGAAAAAAGAAAAGTGCTTGAATATACCTCAAAGCTCCACGTGGACCACACTTCCGGATAACCCTTCTATTTTTCTAAGAATGGCTTCCCCACCCGGAAATCTTCGAACTATACGGGCTCTTGTTGTTTACGAGTTTTCTTACACGAAGTTCCGTAACCTTGCAATTGAACCCGCTTGACGCCCCCCTTGGGCCAAAACTTCCCGGAAGCTTCCTTTGACGTCACCCGACACCACCACAGCCCAGGTAAAACCATTCCCCATGTCCCCCCCCCCGGCCACCTTGTAGTCTTCCATCTTTCTCTCTTGCGCGGTCCTGTCGCAATAACCACACCTCCTTTTCTCTCTGCAACTCAATCTCTATCCACAGAACAGTGCGCCAGAGATGAACCTTGATGCCTTGAAAAAGACAAGTCCTCTTGTCGAAACGTTGACAGAAATCCGAGGCCGCTACCTTCTCTAAAGTATTATTCCTATGTGGTTACCATCTTCGAAGCCCCATCTTTCCCTATATATATATATATATATATATATATATATATATATATATATATATATATATAACAAAAATCTTCGAACGCGTTAACGACCTCGTTTGTTGCCAACGTTTCAGCAAGAGGACTTGCCTTCGCAAGAGCCCTGACAAATAGAAGTCCTCCTGCTGAAACTTTGGAAAACAAGCGTAGTCACTTTGTTTGAAGTTTGCATATATATATATATATATATATATATATATATATATATATATATATATATATATATATATATATATGTGTGTGTGTGTGTATGTGGTGCGAACCAGAATGGAAATGAGGGGCTCGTTTGAATAATACAGAAATAAAGATTGGCAGTCAAGATAGCCAAGGAAAGCAGAGGAGAGGATCTTGTAGGTCATTGAAACTGATCAAGAATATTTGGAACAAAGAAGGAAAGGGGTTAAAAATGGGCGCCGGGTGGGCATCCACCCGGCGATCACTTGCATTACATGCTCTGGTAGCAAAGCCTAGCAGAAAACAATGAACGAATGACGTCCCCAGGCCAGTCTGTCAAATGCTGCCACAGTCACAGGGTGGGGGGGGGGGGGGGTTGATCCGAGCGAAGTGCTCACTCTTGTCCGGACGATAGGAGCAGCCAAAACGATAAGATTTCTCGACGGCAGCCGTATACATAGAAAAAAAAACAATCGACGCCAGATGACACACCTTCAACGTCTAAAACGTACTCGTAAAATGTTTAAACGAACGCTCATGAGACGCTAAATTGGTGCGATGTCTGATACTACGCCCACCGTACGCACGTAATCGAAGCCGGTGTGAGGAAAGGACACAAGTTTCTTTTTTTTCCTTGTGTGTTGTATTTTTTGTAATTAATACACTGTGACATGGGCCGTGAGTGAAGTCGAGCTACCAGTGCAAACCGGAAGAGAAGACGACGGGCTGTGGGCAGGTGCACTGCAGCTGGGCAAAAATGAAGAAAAAAGGAGTACGAAGCCGGAAGAGCGACGAGAGAACGTGCGAAGGGTCTCGTGCCACGGAACCACTGGCTGGGCGACGTTCCAGACGAAGTGCTCCTGCCGGCGTTCCTGCTGCGGGTCGTCACCCGGGGTGTGCCTACCTCATCCGGTCCTGGTGGCCTGTCTCAGGACCAAGGGGTGCCCTTTCGAGCGGCTCCTTCCAGGGTGCAGCTAGCGAATGCGGGACTTGGCCGACGCTACCAGGGTGCTCATCTCCGGGGTCATTCGTGGGACGTGGTCCTCACGAGCTGAGCTGGCATCAGACATCGGCGCGCTGTCCCGTGGCAAGCGCCACACAGGGTAGAGCAGCCATGTGCCGGCGACGATCCAGTTGCAGCAATCGTGCCACCTTTGCCCTCGCTCGCTTCTACTGCCACATCAACTGTCGACGACAAATCTGAGAAGGCGTCGGGACCTGTCCGTGAGACGACGCCTTTAATATTTCTGAACCCTCCTCGCAAGGAACGTTGGTGTAGGGCAGAATAGCCAGTAGCGCGAAAACTGCCCAACTGTATTTTGGGGTCACTTGTCATGTGAGACTAACGTGAAATACCGATGTACTGTGCTCCCTCCCGTAACTCAAAACAAGTGGGACAGATAAACGTATTATTTTCTTTTTCGCTGTTCGCAATGTCTCTGTCGCCTCCTTTCTCATCGGACAGCACACGAAAGTGCGACGAACGTCCATTAACCATCACAGCCGGTCAGTCTGACAGTCGGGAGAAGAGTGCGTTCCTTTCGCTACTGTGAACTTTCTCGCTTACTTGTTTGGGCTTGCGCTGAGCTGCACTGGAGCCGCCATCAAACCACGTAGCAAACAGATTTCAGTGGAAGAACAGCACACCTAGAAAAACGGAGCCGCTCCACGCCGCTTTACAGGGCGGATCTTTAAAAGAAGGCTGTGGCCAGGCCGGAGTTTTAAAAGGAATAGCTGCGTTATCTACTTTGCATAACAGAGTACATAACGTAACTCGATTCTAGACGGTGCTGCACGCGGATGTTCGTGCAAGCCGTGCTTTTTCAACGTGAGTGGCCTCAACTGGTCGCGCTGATATTGCGAAGCGTGCTCCACGTGATTGTGCCGGTATCGCTTGAGGTTTATCGGATGCTGTACTATCACTACTTGGTAACTGGAGCAGCTCGAAACTCGGGACCGAGCTATCTCGGGCCTTCTCGAATAGCGCCCCCGACGGTCGCTTGTGCTGCGTTACGCCTGAGAATGTAGCTATTCAACCCTTATAATTCATTGCCATGCGCTGACCCCGTTCACTAAATCCTCAGGCTGCAAGCTTCATTACGCTTACCTAGAAGCCTTCAGGCATGCGACCACTAAAGTGCGACCACCATTACGTATATCGTAAATTTTTTGAACGTTGAGAACTGCACGAAGGGAACTTCACTGAATTCAGTGGTTGGTATCCAGAACCGCGTAAGTGAAGTAAGCATTGCGGCAGAAGTTTCCAGGAAATGACCAATAAGCAAAACGTAGTAACAATTATGAGATGTGTCGACGCTCACGTACTCTATCACTAAGGTGACGCTGATGGACCAGTCGTTTCTCATTCGTTCACTCATCATGGCGTTAATATACTTAATCTTCTGTTCTCTCCTGGGACCAACAGCTACACGTACTTTTTGATAAGAGTGATTTGGCAAGAAGAGCTCCTAATTTAGAAAGTATTTCTGGCAGAGCGAGCCCCTTGAGCGCTGTTGGATGATTCCCTCGATCATACCCGTACTCGAACCAGGGCAACCAGAAGAGCAAACACACTCCTTTAGATATTTTCAATACTTCCATTTCGTGCTCTTTCTCATTGTTGTCTCGACAATCTGCACATTCGACACATACCGCCATAGGCATTCCCGTCGTGTGCACTAAGCTGTCTCCCAATCTGTGCTAACCTCGCCAGTTCATGTTGAAAATATCTGCAATCCTCGTTACTCACCGATGTGCTGTTCTACCAAAAGGTTAGCTTAAACTCGAAGTTCCGAAAACCTGTTCTCGCCCGCCAAAGGATCTTGCAAAAAATCAAAACTTTCCTCCTCCCCCATGCTGGAGTCGCTGTCTGATTTTATATGTTTAACCAGAGCACTCATTCCTCCAAAATTTATTTAGCCGCTTCGGTTGATGGGCTGCAAACACGTCTCTCTCGCCCGAAGCTAAAGTTTGCATAAAAGCTTAGTTAAAGCCATCGCTCTCGGCTGTATGATGCGAATTTCCGAAATTGACATTGACAGGCAGGCGTGTAGGTAAAATGGGCGTGCCGGGTTGTGCGCATGGCCGATCGTGTCTCGCTTTCGTGTCATCATTCAAAGTACGCTGCCGCTGGCAGGTTTCTCACGCGAGCTGAAAGGTTCAGGCAGCTTGTTTAACGACAGCCTTCGCAGCACAAGTGATGGAGGGTTGTGGACTTAACAGATTTGTGGTGTTTCCATTGGTGGGCTGCAGCGTGGTGTAAACGTCTGGAAGCTGTAAAACCATAGGTGACAGCCGGTGTAAAGTCACTTTTTTGCAACACACTAACATCTGAACCCGTTTTCGGAAAGGCTCGATACTGTGGCAGACTGGGCGCGTTACTACATGAGTGAAGAGAAGCTGTGCTTGATTTTTCTGCCACCGGTATCGGAAAAGCACGAAAGTGAAATGTACAGCGAAACCTGCAGCCAAAGGAAGTACAATTTGCGGGATGGCGGCTGCATTGTCGGAGTGCTTAGCGAGGGACATCGTGGTAGCAGGTCGCTTCAAGAAAAGTTCGACCACTTCGGTCCTGCTCCGTGGCATGAACGGCAGATGGTTGCGTTGCAACGAGGTCAGCTTCTGGAAGGCGAGGGGTAGAACTTGTAGCTTGAACGGTGAACGCGCGAACGCGTTCCACCTCCCGGTGGCGTTTCTCTTCTCATAAATTCAGTCGGTTTCGCGCAATTCGCCCGTCGTCGTCGTTACGACACAGCTTACGTCAAATGTCGACCCTGGTTAGCGTCATGATGCACTACTTTGTTTCACCTCTGCTAGACGGCAGCACAATTCTCGGCAATTTATCTTGTTGGCATTTCTCCTGCGGTCGCTGTACCGGCGTCATTTGCGTGACGGATATGACGTAATCAGAATCGTGGTGTATCCGGGAATACAACACTTTCGTTTTAAAAAACCACGAAAACAAGAGAGGCAAGGGTAAAGAGAGGACGATGAGCACTGCGCTAAACTTTCAACTGCTTTTATTGCGAATTATCCACACTATAGTGATAACCGTCATACCGGGGGGCTTGATGGTTATCTGCGGTTGCGCAGAAAATTTCGTTATTTTTGACAAAGCGTGAAAAATACTACGTTTACGCATGCCTGAGAAAGGGTAACACTTTGTTTCAATTCAGTGATTTCACCCGACAGCCATGTTTTTCCCTTCCAAGTGACGCAAGTATTTTGTAAATCCAGAGAACAGTCACTACAAGACAAACAATAGGTTGCCGGTAAGCCTCCTGTATTATTCTCCTCCAGCGAATGATGATGCGCTTTTACTTCGAAAAGCTCATCACGAAGTTAGGCCCCTGTTTTGACTATGTTGTTGCCATCAGTGCCTTGCCTTCTAAAGAGCTGAGACCAAAGGACCATAATAGGCAGCAGAATAAGAATAAATTCCCGCAGTGATTTACATTCCCGTTGTGATGAGGTAGAGGGAAGTGCTGGTGAGTGCGTCGTAGAAGGCGTTGACGACGACTAAGTTCAACCAACTGTTTAACGTGGACAATGACCACGTGGGGATATCTGCCACCTAGGTGTCCCCACCAGGGAACTGGCAGAATAGCCGGTACAAAAAAGTGACGTCGGAGAAGAGGAGAGGAGATCGTGGCGGCGGACGCAGCAGAGTGGGATTCCGAGGAGCGATGATTGGGAGGGCTATCCGCAAGGTGCGGTAGCCATCGTCTGCAGAGGCCGTCCTTAAGGACGTCCGGAGACCGAACCACGCTGCAGTGTCAGCCGTTGCTTGCGTCAGCGACCGAGCATTCAATCACCGGCGTCGGCTGTCCGCTGTGGTGCATTCCGGGACAGATACCAAAGAGGGCGAAAACAAGCACGGGTTTTCAACGTCACCGCATCGAGTGCGCCCTACAATGTGAGAAGTTTTACCCATACAGGGTGTGTATTCAAACAGAACTGGGAACTGTTATCTCTTCTAAGCCTTATAGAGCTTTGTGTCTTCAGGATGAGCTTTAGTGTCGCATTCAGCTTGCAGATGTAACGTCCGTCTTGTTAGTAGTCTCATCCACATAAATGTGCGTCTCCGTCTTATAAGCCTATCTCAACCACCTGTCTCTTTTCTGTGATGTGACTCTCGAAGTCTAGCTATCACGAATAACATCACACCCGTACAAGCAGTTTTGGATAGAAGATATATAAAACGAGGATCCTTGGGATGTGATACCTCCCATAACATATATACTTCTAATTGACGGAGTATGCTTCAATTGTGAGGGCGGCGGCAGGAAGATAGAACTACGAACAACCAGTTCTTGTGTTGACCTCGTTGGTGTTTCCCCGAAGGTGTATACACGTTATTGTATTTCCTCCTTCAAGAGGCACCGACTTTGCATTGCGTGGTAAACCCCGTCTATGATGACTGCGGTGTTCAATTTTATCTTCAGATGTATCATCTTTCTTTCGTAAAATCACGTTAAAGAAACTTGTTTGGCGGCTGAAAAAAAATGTATTCAGAACACTGGATTGACAGCAGTTGGGCGTAAGGGTTAATGAAGAATACCTCAGTAACTTCAGCTTTGCTGATGACTTTGCCTTGCTAACTACCTCGGGGGATGAATTGCAAAGCATGCTTAATCCAATGCACAAGTACACAAGAATCATGGGCCTGAAAATAAATGGGCATATCAATAAAGTACAGCTGAATAGGTTCCGCAGAACTACAGCGGTTTGATATAGGTGGCGAGGCCATGAGAGTGCTAAACGAATGTGTCTACTTAGTCTAAGTAATTACGCCGATGTCAACCATGAGATAGAGATAATTAGAAGGATAAGAACGGAGTGGAGTGCATTGGGCACGCATTCTCAAGTAAAGAACGGCAGCCTATCATTGTCCCACAAGGTGAACGTGTATGATAGCTGCATGTTACCGGCACTTACCTACGGGTCAGCAACTTGGCGGTTAAGTAAAATGGTTCTACTTCAATTGAGTATGACTCAGCGAGCATTGGAAAGGAAGATGATAGGCGTAACATTTCCAGTGTCTAGGGCGTTGTGCTGCTGAGCACGAGGACGCGCGTTCGTCTACCCGCCGCGGCGGCCGCTTTTCTGATGGTGGCGAAATGCAAAACCACCCGTGTGTACGAGATTTCGGAGCACGTTAAAGATCCCCAGGTGGTCAAAATTAATCCGGAGCCTTGTATTACGGCGCGCCTCATCGCCTGTGGTTTTGTCGGCGCGTTAAACCATACAATCAATAAATCACGTGTTACATTTAGGGACAAAAGTAGAGCGGAGTAGGTCAAAGAATAAATGCGTCTAAGGACATAATAATAGAAATTACACAAAGAAATGTTTGTGGGCAGGGCATCCAAAGCGAAGGCAAAATAACCGTTGTTCTTTAAGGGTAAATAAGTGGATCCCGAAGAAGGCAAGCCTATGAGGTGGCAGCACAAAGTTAGATGGGCAGATGAGATCAAGAAGCGTGCGGGGATATATTGGCCGCAGTTGGCTCAGGACCGGGGAGCGGCCTCTTCCCTGCAGTTGACGCAGACAGGCTGATGATGATGATGATGCTCATAATGATGATGATGATTATCATTATGAACTAAATCCGTTTTGATTCAGTGCTCGGTATTGCACTGAACCTGTCATAATATTTCTAACAGATGAAGTTTAAAGGAGTACTGACACGAAAATTTCGTGTTGCGTTTTTTTTTGCTGCAATGGGTGGCTACCACCCCAGTGATCATAGAATGGTACATTAAATGGTCTGCAGCAGCGTAAATAATTAGTTACAGCCTTCTTTATACGTGTCAGTTTCGGTTTCGACTCAAACACCAGCGAAGCGGCCGCCATGACAGGACCTAGTACTTGACGTCACTGTTGTGGTAGCAGGCGCCCAGAGCCCATGACGTATGTACAGAAACTGTGACGTTCGCAGCGCGAGCGGCGCGGCGCGCATTCACCGGCATGTCGTCTTCCGACTCAGACGATTCGTGGTCGTTGGACGACGTTGACATTGTAGGTGTAGGCGCGGCCGAACATTTTAAGTTCGACCCGCTGGCGAGCGAGGAGTCGGACAGCAACGAAGCCGTCCAGCACGACGACCCAGAAGCGTGGCGGCTCGGAAACACTGACTGGTAAGATTACATTACGTTATGCACTGCCAGATACGGAAATGCGAAGCGTTGGTAATTTTTGCAGAAATGTTGTGCTGAACAAAAAAACAAATCTTGCTTGGACCAGACAATTACGTGATGCCGTAGAATAAGCTGTGACGCGGTGTGCAAAGCCTTTGTTTACATGCCTGCCGATCCGCGCCGCAGCGTTATTTGCCACGAAAAGTCAGCTACTCGCGGTTATACGAAACCTGTAGGCTGATTTATTTCACGCAAAATGTACAGCCGGCAATAATAATACTAATAAAAAAAACAGCATAACGCCGCTTTCCTGTAGGTCCTATCTTTTTTATTTGAATTTCAAGTGCATGCTAACTAGTCACTCCGGTGATTTCGCGTTCGGTACCTTTGTGCGTGTTCTTTGAAATGTTTTTTCCTTTTGGTAGCGTCCCACGGCTGTCGATGCGCAGCAACTTCGTACACATTCTTAAAAACGAGGCCTGTTTTTTTTCAAGCAGGTGTGATTTTATGAAATGGGAGCAATACAATGGACGCGTGCGCGCGTGCCGCATGCAAAACGGGTGTGCTTTATTCTTGTTCTTTTCGCTTTTTGCCACGGCGGCCTAGACTTCGTATGGGATGTAAACAAGCAGACGAAAAAGAAAATCGTGCATAAAGATATCGGCGCAGCTGTAGCATGTGTACACCAAATAGTGCGCTCGCGCGCTTGCATTGAACTTGGATAAGGTATACAAATGCAATCTTCGCAGGTGTCAGTGCGGTCTGTGCCGCACAATGTCCAGCTCCTCAGAATCGCGGTGCTGCCGCGAAATCCCGCGCGTGGATGCCCGGGTGCCGGAGGGTGAGAAGTGCATAACTTCCCACCAGACTTTTCGGGACGGCTGCCTCAACATCCACGCGCTGGAAATCGCGTACTATGCGCTCATGGAGAACCGTCCAGCACTCCTGGACGGCATGGACATCCACAGGTAATATGGCTTTTCTGCATTTTTTTTTGCTTTTGCTTTATTTTCGCCTATTCACTTCCATGTAGGCGCAAAGCTCTTTGTGTCCCTTCCTGTGATTTAGACGCCCAATTTATTTGTGCGTGTAACTTTATTCAGGCGGAAGGCTTGTGTCTCACGGCAGTATTAATTTGCAAAGTCATTGGCGTCCACACCTATCGTCTGTCGTTTAAAAAAAATTCATTGGCTTTCCCGGGGAGCACTCGGTTCCCACTGGGAGCGGCGTGCATTGGAAAAAAATAAAGTGTAAAGAAACTTGGCGCATGCAATTGTGTCTTTTTTGGGGGGTATGTGTGCCTCAGAGTTAGGATTACAACGAATAAAAATAAACCAATAAAATAAAATCTAGGAACATGAATGCATGAAAGATAAACCTTTAGGAAGGCCGTGCACTGTGCAGGAAGCTTCGCCAGCTTGTCATCCATGTACAGAGAATTATCCCGGCCAAGCAAAAGTACATTTATACAGAAGCTATAGATCCTGGCCAACTCGCTGACATACCGTCGCCTTAAAGACTGCTTAATTTTCACTAACCTTCGAAAATGAAAACTCGCAATCTTTACGTGGAAATGCCACCCATCAGAAGGATCCATTGAAAAGAGCTTCTCAGGAAGCAAAGAAAATACAACAGATACTTGGTTTGTTGCGAACAAAGCAGTGTGGTTTTCCTGGCCTTGCGGCAACTGCTGCAACGTGTTTTTCATTTCAGCCGCTACAGGTACACCGCGTACCGCCAGTTCGTGCGGTGGATTTGGCACGTCCTGGGTGCGGGCCGCCGGGTCCCTTTGCCCAGCTGTGTGGTAAACAGTGTCAGGGACACCTTCCCATCGGAAGCATACACGGGATTTAAGTACCCCGAGTTTTGAAGAGAAATAAATGAAGTTTATTCAAAGTTCTGGTGTGATCATTCATAACAAAATTGCATATCAGTATCAAGGTGACAATAGGAACCTGATAACCGAAACAGTGATGGCAGCGGTATTATATTTTGGAGCAGGTGCTGGTGGCTTCTTGGGACTCATTGGCCAGTTTATTTCTACTTTTGTAAAAAAAAGGCCCACACCCATCTCTCACTTTGTAACATTGAGTAATAAAAAAACGCAACAGACCCGAAAGCCCCCGCAGTCCTGATCCACTGGTTATTACAGCAAAAGAAAAAGAAAAAACAGGTGAGGTAGAAGTTTGCAATACTCAACAAAATGTGCACACATCGACACACAGGTGTTGATCATAAAGCTGGCTGCAGGAAGTGACAGACAGCTGCAATGGCTTAGAAACATGGCAGGAAGCCTCTCAGAAAGTGGGAGATAAGGTGCAAATGCACAAATACTGCCAACATTGGTGGTACTTTATGCAGGCCAAGTTAACCTCAGAGATGACTCGCGCGTTCCATTCTTTCTTCCAAGTACCCACTTCCCCTTAGCAAGAATAAACTGGGTAACAACACACACTTTAGGAACTCTGTGGCAGGTTTCCAAACAATTGGAAATGCATAAACAAGGATAATAACCCAAACATAGCTCTCACTGAAAAGTCAATTAGTAGAATGCAAAAATAATTATCCACATGTTAATTTTCTTTTGTGCAGTTCATAAAACCCACAAGGTCACTCACATCCCCACGTGAACAAAATTTGCACATGCAGATACCCCATACTGCAATAACATAGAGCATGTCACCAGAACAGACCAATCTTGCCATGCCCACAGGGAAACATGTGAACACCACTTTTGCAACGCAAATGGCACACACACTACTTCACCACACGACAACAGGAGCACAGTAATCAGGAGCGGCACCTGGGAAAAATAGGCGGCGGCTGATGGTGTAGGTGAAGTGGCTGAGGGGAAAGGTTAGCCAGAGGGTACAGCAGTTCTCACAGAACCACTACTTGCTTTATGCAATCCCAAGTATGGAGGGGAGGAAAGGATACCCAAAGCAAAATTCACCAGTGGAACGCATTGGTCCAGGCTTTGAATTGGCAGCTGGGACTGCAAGTGGAATTTGTCCGCACAACCGGAAATAGACGCAGATGAGGAGGGCGGCAGATCCCTAAGCAAATCGGAGGAGACTTTTTAAGCTCTGGAGGGAGAGCACTTGGTTATGCACAGTGGCAGAATCATACTTTTGGGAGCTACCTGGTGAAAACAGAGTTGGTAAGGGTGCAACAGGAGGGCTGGAAATGAGGAGGAAGAGTCGGAGTACTGCTCTGATGGGACCTTTGGTGTTTGAGAGCGCACCTAGAATGCCGTATCGAGGAGGAAGAGTCGGAGTACTGCTCTGATGGGACCTTTGGTGTTTGAGAGCGCACCTAGAATGCCGTATCTTCTGTGGCTGGCAGGTGTCTTGATGGGTCGATGTAGTGCAGACAGGCCGACAGGGAGTAAAATGTGAAGCTGTAGAAGTGCCTAAGAGACAACGTGAAGTGTCTTCAAACTGAACACCAGGTGCTGCTCTTAGGGAATTGCAACAGCCACCCAGTAGACCGTAATGATGCGAGACAGAAATTTCCAGGAGCTGCTGGACACCATAGACACCTGGTCGTCACAAACCTCCAACACAAGTGTGAGAGGTAAGAAACCTGGTCGCCAGGAAAGCAATCATCAGCCATTGAGCTCGCAGTGATGTCACCAGACCTCATGAGAAGCTTACGAGAATGACGATTGACAAAATTGAAACCCGAAGTCCAGGAAGTAACCGGCTGCGGCTTATATTCGGGAGAAGATGTGGAAGGAGGGTCAGTGCTAGTGTTCCGACAAGAGCAGTTGGTGGAACAGATTGCTTAACTGCTTCAAGAAAGTCCTGAGGTGGAGTACTTGAAGTAGGTCAAACAGATGCAGACTTTGAAAAAGACAAAGCAAGGTCAAAACCAACCTACCAAGAATGGTCTGGAGAGCTGGTGGAACACAGATTTCCCATCTGCACTACAGGAGAGGAAGGAAGCACGCCGACAAGATTACATGGCAGTACGGGTTTAACAACCTGAGCCAGTTTGCAAGCAGCCGTGGGACGGCTACAGAGAAAATGGCAGAATCTGACAAGTAAACATGAAGTAAACATGAATTGTTTGAGAACTCGAAAAGAGTAGGCAGGGGGCACTCCATAATTTCTGGCAACATGTACAACGCTTACACAAACATGCCAGGTTTAAGCAGCAATATGGCCACCAAGAGATACAGATCCTTTTGCAGAGGTGGACAGCACATAGCCCATGCTGTGTGGGATTGGAGCTGTGATCAACAAAGAACCTGCTTCAGGCAACATGCAGCATGAATGCACTCTGCAGGACCCATGCAGAGACACGCACGTATGGGAAAGGGCAGGCCAGAACGCATAATACAGAAGATTTCGGGGAGCGCCTTGGGTCGGTAAGTGAAACAATCGAAATGTGTCCTAATCCATATCCAAACTCGCACAGCGACAGGTCTGGGCGGCTTTACAGCAATCCTACTGAAGCGCCTAAGCCCAATGCAGTGCCAGGCATGGAGAGATAGGTTTGACACCATGTTTGAGAAGGGGCAGGCACCTGGAAAAGGAAGCCATAGCCAGACGATGTTCATCCCCAAGGAAGTGGAACATCCCTTCGGTTTGAACGGACTTATATAGGGCAGGGGAGGACGAGCCAACAGCGCCTACCCAGCCTGATGTACGCCGATGATATTGCCCCAACAGACACCTCCTGTTCGCACCTGGAGGTGCGAACGGTGTGTCGGTCTATACCTGGTTGCCAATTTGACAAAGGGACCGGCTACTTGGCTGCACATGAGCAAGGGCTTCGTGGAAAGACTCTGCACAGCCAGAATGTTCTGAGGGCCTCAATCCTCTGGACCTTCAACATGATGGAAATTGTTAGGAGACTTTGAAAGATGGTGCCCGTTCTGATAGAAGACGCTGTCGATTGCCTATGTTGATCCATATCGTGACATGCGGGCTGCTACAAGCGCCTTCTTCAGCTCGGCAGTGGTTGGTACAGCTGGCTGTTCTTTCACAGGTTAACCCAGCAGCGCAGCGGCACTTGAGCTCTCATCAGGTAGCACACAGTTCCCAGCCAACACATCATCAGGTGGTGGAGGTCCAGTGATGAGGATGTCATCCACAGCTTCCCGAAGACGTGCCACATACTCTGCACAGAATGCCAGTAGATGCTTTTGTAACACAGAGACACTAATGCCAACAGCCAATGTCAGTACCCTTCCAAACACCGACTCCAGTGTTACATTACAGCTGAGCTATAGTGCAGCACTCAATGACACCTTTTTAGAGTTTTGTAGATTGATAGACTTGAATGAACCGCTAACCTTCAAACAATGGTTACTGCAAGTGGCCATTCTAACAGCAGATATGCAGGTTCTGAAGGGGTAGTAGCATCAATGTATGACCCCATGCAGAGTGGGAAACGTTATTATAGCCAGGTAGTGGCTGCACTTCACTGCAGTCACCCTCAAAACTTGAATGCCAATATATACGCACTGTAGGTGGGTGGCTTCTTGATTGCAACCACAGTGCAGTCCCCAGTTCCAGCCTTGGGCATGTTCAGCTGCCACCGCGGCTCCCCAGCCTTGGTCACCGCCTGGTCTCTACCCGCATTTTCGTTGTAGTGCAGGGCCGCCAGTGTACACCTGTGGCAAATTGTCATGCAAAACAGCACATTGCATGCCAATTAAGTCTCTGAAATTCTTAGTGAAATGTTCGAATTTAGATTTTCTTTACAATTTCAGAAATTCCGCCACAGATTTCACAAAATGTAGTGTGCAAAAAACCTTGGTACCCAGTAGAATCTCAATTACGGCTGTGGCTGATATGAATTTCGGGGTGATATAAATTCAAGTTTTCTGCCCAAGTGCATTACATACAAACGGCACAATCTGGAATCCTATTGTGTGGCTAACAAGACAAGTTAGAAATCCTTGCATGTAAACTTGGTCACAGGATTTTTATGATTAAAATCCTCAGGTTGGCAAGTATAAACTGTGGCAGCACTAAGGAAAAAAAAAGGCCGATGTATATGCTCGCCAGATATCGGCGTCGACGCGGTGCGAGAAAGCACCGCAAAGCGGGCAGCAGCGTCCGGGTTTCTTGTCCGTCTGGTTTTGGGTCATTCCTTTTAGCAGAAAACAACCAATTTCTTTTTAACATGCGGTAATCGGCTTCCTTGAGACAAATTGCAAGCTATTTCTTTTCTAAAGCGCTCATTCATTCGTGGCTTCTTTGGCTCTCATCGGGGAAATCGGGGATTTGCCATAACCTTTTCCAAGTTAAATAAGGGATTTCTGGCTACATCGCTTGCAGTATTAGCATCAAGGGGCTTGTCTGCAAGAACGGTGCATGACGAGCAAGCGTTATCAGTGCCAGAATTCTAGCCGCGCATTCCATTCCATTCGCGGCTACCGTGGCTAGCGTAGGAGAGCGATAGCTCTTCTTGACCCAAATAAGGGAGCTTTGGTTACATCGCTTGCAGTACTAGCATAATTGGGCCCGCCTCCGAGATCTGTGTATAAGAAGCAAGCGTTATCACTGCCCATATTGCTTACATACGGCCAAAATAAAACACACCTGACAATATTCGATAGCAACCTAGCTTAGTACATCGAATTCTTGACATCCGGCCCGTGTCCTGGCGTGGTTGAGAGGCTGTGAGCTTGGCTTCTGTTTTTAAGGTCCATGGTTCGAATCTTGGCAAGGCCTCGCTGTAATTTTTTTTTTTTTTTTTGCTGTGGGCGTTTTATCAGCCATTTTTTGCAGGGTAAACAAAGGGTGCCAGAGTACCTTGCCTTTTCATCTACAACTGACGTTCGGCTCTAACCTCAGTAGCAAGGCAGCGCTGAAATTTGTTTTTCTTACGCAGTCCGTACATAGCATTATTGATTAATTGATTGTGGGGGTTTAACGCGCCGACGCAACGCAGGCGATGAGGCGCGCCGTAGTGGAGGGCTCCGGATTAATTTTGACCACGTGGGGATCTTTAAAGTGCGCCGAAATCTCGTACACACGGGCGTTTTTGCTTTTCGCCTCCATCAGAAAAGCGGCCGCCGCGGCCAGGAATCGAACCCGCGACCTCGTGCTCAGCAGCGCAACGCCTTAGCCACTGAGCCACCACGGCGGGTACACATAACATCAAGGTAGGGCACCAAGTTGCAAGGAAATAAATGGTCCGAAGTTCGTTTTTGTTTATCCACCACCCTTATTATGTTCAGATTTGACGGTGATAACTTGAAATGCATTTTGCAGGATTTCAAAATTGGCCCGCAAGCATTCGTAGCAATAAATAAAATAAGGCAAGTGTATTTTTTAGGGCAAATCTAGGGTCCTGATTACTGCATTTAAGCAATCCAGAATAACTGCTCATAAACGGTCAAAAATAATTATTAAATGATGACAGAGTTCATACAAATGTGTCCCCCAACACACATTGACGCAGCGGCTGACGTGTGACTTCGTCGGTCTCTTGCAGTTACTCGCCCTCTCCTGCGGGTTGGCGTGGTGCCGCCGAACGATGCCGACACTCACGCGACGCATGATTTCGTGTCCATGGCTTTACTCTGAACCATTGCTTTTTTTTTTCCGTGGTCAGTCAGGTACGACACTACGATGAAAGCTTACATTGCATGCTTGTACATTTACTGTGCCTCCACAGTCCTGCCCACATTAAAGAGCTTAATTTTTTTAACTTTGTTAAGCTGCAGTCAACTTTACCATGTAGGTCTGGCTTTCCCACAACTGACTGCTCAGATATCATAAATGTTATCTGGACGTGCTGGCCAGCTCCACTTTATTACCTATTTACGTGCGTTGCATTTCAGATAACATGATCAGTCTACATTTATTGTACTTACCGTGCCTCCATTCCAGCGCTGGAGAACGACAATGCTTTTGGCGCAAAGCGATTAATAATCGCATGAAACGATTCCACTCCTGAAGTCTGAAAATTCGGCGACACTTGGCGGATGTCGTCGAGGAGTCGCTTTGTGCTGACGATGTAACGCAGCTTGTCATATGCATCTGTTCCTGCAGCAATAAAACCAAATGAAAGATAGTTCCACGTATGTAAAATCAAGTTTCAGAAACAATTTTCGATAACTAGACATTTTCAATAACTAGCCGCAAAGTTGAGCAGACAGCGCGGGTTGCAATGGTATTTGGGACTTATCGCTAGAGTGAACTGCAACACAGAGTAGTTCAAACGCTTACCCCGTTGATACATCAAAAGTGAAGCCAAAAACGGGTAAAATTCGTTAGGGGAACTGCGATCGCAAGACTTCAAAATGTAGCGCAGTGGTAGGATACTCGCTTTTAGCTTACAATGATCAAACGATTCCTCCCACTGGCTTGCAGGCAAAATTGCCTGGAGCAGCACACCACTTCTAATGAACCGAAAATTCCAATTACAGTCAAACGCCGCGATAACAAAATCCCGCGGCACAAAATATTTGCGCATCCCCGGCGAACATCCATAGACGTCCATGTATTTTATATCTCAAGGCAATGAAACAAATTTGGAAACTGATCCCGCGTTAACGAAATTCGGTGCAAGTTAGGTCAGCATTTTACCTACCCATTGGAGGTTAACTGTGTTCAATAAGTGATCAAATGCATTCTTTTTGTACTCAAAGTGCGTAAACTTCTGCCACAGCACCAGGGTTCGTACGAGCTTCAAAAGCAAAAATTCAAGGGTTTTCAAGGACCAGAAAACACGTTTTCAAGGCCGCCGTCTAATGTTTTATCTGCGATTATTTACAACTTTTTCAACACAGTGCGAAATTTCGTTATTGCCCAATACCCAAGCACATTAGTGCACATTTAGATAGGCGCTAACGGGTTCGTGAATGCTCCCCCAGTTTTATTTTTTATTTGACAGCTGGCATTTAGAGGTCTTTCTTTTTTCTTGGTGTTTTGCTGAGGCTGTTTGATTTCAAAACTTCATAATGTTGCCTGCATCTTCTGCTTTGTCAGCAAGAATATGAGCTGAAATTAAATCAGCAAGTGTTGCTGCAAGGCAGGAGTAACTATGTACACGTCCACCATTTGCACGTAAAAGCAAACGCAGATGGAGCGTATGAGGCACAGCAAACATGCAATGAGCGGCCGTCCACAGACTAAATAGAACATGCAAGATAGAGAAGAGAAGCTGGCCTTCACTGGATTGTATCATGACATGGATTCTATTGAGGAATGCTGTTCACAATGTTGACTCGTAATAATGACAATGCACCAAACTCGTAATTTCATGCAATACACTGAAACTTGATTGTTACAATGTTTCTTTACATTTTTAACACCTAAAATCCACGACAAACACTATAAACTCTTGTGAAAAGATAGGGCCATTGGTTCTCTCCAGAAAAATCAAGGGTTTTCAAGGACCCTTTAAAAATTCCAGGACTTTCCAGGCCTTGAAATTGACACTTCTAAATTCAAGGGTTTTCAAGGTTTTCAAGGACCTGTGCGAACCCTGACACGCTTGCATGGCCGCTGTGGTGGCAGCCGTGGAGGCAGCCTCGCAGCGGCACCACCGACACATGGTGACTCAAGTCGCGGCTTCGGCTTGGGCTACGCTAGCCCACTACCGCTGAACAGCGCGCGTGCGTTTGTTGTTTGTGTGCGGCGATTGGCATGTTTGCTCTCAGTAAAATGCCTTCGCCAGCCCAAAAGTGGAGGTTTTTATCGCTACGAGATAATGCAGCCATCGTCGCCCAAGTCAGTGGCCCAAGTGGAGGAAGGGAGTATAAAGGGAGGATAGCGTCGACGAATTTGGAAACGCCTGCAGCTAGCTCAACCATTTTGAAAAGTAAGGATCCCACCAGTTCTCAACAGCGCACGTGTGCAAGACAAAACAGTGACGGATGTGGCCTTTCTGGATGTCAACAAAGCGGTGCTCACTTAGTTTTCTAAACAGTACTGGTGCAACGAGGTGCCACTCTGTCTAGCAAAGTTTGTAAACAGAAGAAGCTGGGCTTCGCTTGCATGATCGGACATACTCGGTGCCGAGGGCCAGGGCAAAAAATGTGCAGAGAAGGTGAACCCATGGAATGTTTTGGATTCGTTTGACACAACCTCGTTGTTCTTGGGTGCGGACGACGACTAGCAATGAACCACTTGTACAGTGAGAGCTGAATTGTGACGTTGGCTGCAAGGTAAGGCTCACGAAGTAATATAACCGACTTTGGGAAATACATTTTTGGTTTGTGGCCAATTTTCCGGTCATTTGTTTCATTCTCGCAGCAACGAAATTCCCACAAAAGCAAATTTTCTGGCTTTCCCCGGCGGCTTCGTTATTGCAGGGTTCGACTGTACACGATTCATCAGCAGCCTAGAGACCCATACTTATTGCATCGCCTCCTGTATTTTTACAATGCCAAACGCATCAGCCCGGACCGGCCAACCAAGCCCTTTCCTACTCAGGCCACTCTCCCCTAATCGATAGCCTTCCCAGCGCTTTAGTCACGTGAATGGTTCATTTTGGGGCGACGCGTGGTGGAAAGCTGCAACGTTGGCAAAATGTGCTCCGCCGCGGCTCTGAGTTTTTCAACGCTGGTGCAAGTGTCATTACCTGGCAATCTCAAACACTGGTTGCCTTGGCAACCAGGCACAAGCCTTTTTCGAATTCAGATAAGGTTGTGTGATCCCGGTTCAGATCAGGGCCCCACCTTGCGACATGTGGGCACTGCAGGCGTACCACTCACTCGCATTGGGAAGCACGCAATCCGTTTGGCTTTGTAAAATACACGAGGCTATGCTTATTGCTTATGGTTTTCTGTTTCTAAAAGCAAACACTCGTTGCTCATGTGCACGGAGGAATAGTGTAGGGGCAAAGTCATGAAATAGAATTGGAACGAAGTCAAACCTGGGTAAATCCACTTGCGTGGCTGGAGTTGTCCGTGCTGGCAGGTGCGGTACAGCTCGCTGTGCCCGTCATGAATGTCCTGCACATGATTGAGCATGGACAGCCACACAGCAACGGCCAGCTCGCCATCACCTGCACCCACCACTACGGCATGGTACATGTGCAACACAACGGAGTGCGACCACAAGGCTATGGTCTCACAGCCCCTGACTTTTGCAGCTGCCGCAAGCTTCTTCTTCAACCCTGGAAAACAGAAAAAAATGTGGTTGTTTCCTCTTCCATAGGAACCAGTAAAACATGAAAGTGAAATGTGCATTCACAGGACCAGCTGAATGTTCACTGTGCATCAATATGAACTTGCACGTTGCTATTTGTATTTCGTCAGAATGGCACCGTTAGACGCGCCGGAGCGTTGCATAAATCCGACTGAAACCACAGGTGCTCGCAAATCGTCCTTGCGAAGGAAAACAAACGGGTTGTCAGCGAATCGTTTGTTGAACACACGGTCCGCTGCAGTGAAAGGAGCAAAGAAGCTGCGGACTGGGTGACGAGCGCGACATGCGCAAGTCGGCTTCTCCGCAGCTTACAATGCGCGTCCCCCGTACACGTAGGCGCTGGCATCCAGCCACCAACTGTCGGCGCTCATTAGTGTCATGATGCAGCACCCATGGTCTCCACAATCTGCTGCCGGCGCCGCGCTGGCGCGGCGCAGGCAGCAGATTGCAGAGGCCACGCAGCACTCTATGAAAGGAAGGCTATAAGGTGCGTTTGTCGTCCCATTCACGCGTCTGTTCGTAGTGCAGTCGGAAGAGCACCGCGTACCTCCCGTAACGGCCAGAGAGTCGTGGGATTGAAACCGGGCGCCGCCGCATCAATGCCACTTTTTCTGGAGACGCCACTACCGTGACGGATACCACGTCACCAAAATCTTTGTGTAGCCGGGCATAAAACACTTTCGTGTTAAAATTACAAGATTTTCATGTTTGAGATGGTGTTTCATCTCCTAAAATTTTAGCCTGCATTATTCCTAGCTGGCCTTTTCCAGAGCAAAGATGCTGAGCAAGAGTTAGGCATGAATTCTGCTTAGATGAACAGCCTTTTCTCTGTTGATAAAAAAAAAAGCTGTTACCAAAGGCTGCCCAACCGCTGTACCAGCCTACACCATTTTAAACCACAAGAACAGCAGTGAAACCAACCTTTGGCGACGTGCCATGCGTCAAAAAGATGGTCAACATCAGGCTGCTCCGTCCGGAAATACGTCCGTACTTGGGGATGCCGGTCAGTCACTACCTCAGTGACACGAACACCATGGTCAGTGAGCTCTTTCAGAGCCCTCTTGAGTCCCTCGAGCTCCATGTGGTTGCTTGATGGCACCTCCGTACTCTGTGGAATGTTACCAATGTAACACATGAAGGCAAGACAGGCACAACACCAACATATTGTCACACACCCCTAACCTCTCAAAAAAGCACTGATCTCTTATTTTTTGCCATTTCAAAGCAAATAAGAACATTCTCTTAGACATTGGCACCTCAAATGTTTCTGGTCACTGCCAACCTGCAATAAACACTGACAATAAACACTGAAAATAAACCTGCAATAAAGACGGAAAGGGTGGGCCTTATTCACCACGAAGCCCGTTTTTTTCTATTGCTTCTAAAGTGCCCGCAGCAAGGGCTACAGCTTGTATTGTGCGTTACATAGAGCTCTCAAACTGCGAAACGTTACTGTGAGAAAAGCACAGTAATACCTCGTTAACTTGAACTCGGATATCTCGAAAAATCGGCTAAGTCGAAATTTTCCGAGGCACCGAACCATTTCCTATACATCCCATGTATTCGTAGCCCTTTATTTCGAAGTATTTTTGGGTCAAACTGCGGATATCTCGAAATCTTTACTGAGAGGGGAACGAAAATTTCGCCGCCGCCGACCGTTTCACAAGATTCGTACGATGCTGCCGCGCATAAGTCCCTCGATTTCTTTCTGGTTTAGCCACGCCTATCACAAAGCCGATGTTTTCCCCAAGCGTAAAGTCTGAGCCTAGAGGCATATAAACTTCGTCACGCAACCCTGCGGCACGTCATGTGACGGTAGAGACATGCGCAAAGGTACAGCAGTATGCGCGCGTGACTGGAGAACTTATGGACGCCGAAATCGTTGAAATAGCCGCAAAAGGAGGGGACGGCGAAGACGGGGGGACGATGACGACGAACCTCCTCGAGAGGTGCCGACATCTGCCGAAAAGGGGAATTTGCTGCGCTTGCTGTGAAATAAGGTGGAGTGCAGCGGCGGGGAAGATCGGCTGATGATATGCGTCAGGCAGCTAGAAAATTTCTTACTAGGCCCAAGTGCGACCACAAAGCAGACCAGCATTACGCAGTTCTTTTATGCTAAGTAAAATTGCAGGGCTACAAAACCCAGCCCGTGATCGTCTCCTGTGTGTTCTTTTTCTCTTTAAAACCTTTATGAAAAGCAAGATTGGAAGCCGCTGGTGAAGAGCTGCTAAGTAGTGCCTTTTTTGCAAAGAACTCGACATTTCGTGGTAATTCGTGCAACTTTGCTTATCTCGAAAATCCGCTTATCTCAAAATATTTCCCGGTTTTTACTATTTCGAGTTAACGAGGTATTACTGTATTTTCACATATTCCACCATATGTTTTAAATGTCCCAATATTTCAAAACATTTCCAAGCCTGCTTTTCATCTCGTCATGCATTTTCTTAAAGGGACAGACAACCGATTTTTGTCGAGTATATATTCTCTATCCCAAATGAAAGGGCATCACTTGAAACACCTACACGAGAAACGGTTTTGCGGATAACACTCTAGAACTTTTTAAATCGAATTGTTTGATCTACGAGCCGTATGTGTCTTCCCAAAAAATCATGCTGGCAGCCTTGACATACAGTAGCGCGGCAACATACTTTTGTCTAAATGAGAGATGAAAAGCGATATTTAAAAACTTGTGCCCAGGTAAAAAAAAACAATCGCAGGTTGCTTGTTCCTTTGTGTGCGGTTTTTTTTTAATTCACCAGTCTATTTTGCACGAAGGCGCCATCTGTTGGGACGGACGATAGGCAGAATCTGGCTTCACATTGCGGAGGTCGGAAGTTCGATTCTCCCCAGACACGATCTTTTTTTTTTAAGCTGCTGTTGGTGTATTTGGAAACTGAAATCCAATATTTTGGCAGAACAAACGCCCCTGACTCAGGCAGAATCGTCAAAGCTCTTTCACTGGGTCGGTTTACTGAACGCTGCCGTTGATTCCGGGCACGGAGGCTCAGTTAGCAGCACCGAGAGCAACCCAGCGCAAGCGGGAGACGTGTCTGTAAAATTTTCAAAATAATGTTTCAAAACACATATACAATTTTAACTTGTTCAAATACTTGTGTTAGAAGGTTTTCAATAAGTGTATAAACGTTTCAGCAATTACAGTAGCTGCTAGGTTTGCAGGTCACGTGACAGGAACACATATTGTAGTGTCAAGTTGATTGATTGATTGTAGGGTTTAACGCGCCGACGCAACGCAGGCGATGAGGCACGCCGTAGTGGAGGGCTCCGGATTAATTTTGACCACCTGGGGATCTTTGACGTGCGCTGAAATCTCGTACACACGGGCGTTTTTGTTTTTCGCCTCCTTCAGAAAAGCGGCCGCCGCAGCCGGGAATCCAACCCGCGACCTCGTGCTCAGCAGCGCAACGCCTTAGCCACTGAGCCACCGCGGCGGGTTTGTAGTGTCAAGTTTCGACACTACGAACCACCACCCCTCCTATTTCAGAAAGTTTGGTGCCAAATTAAAATTATTTCCGCCAATTTGTTTAAACATTGCTTGTGGTTACCGGGCTATATAAAACGGTGGCTTTCATATGAGCTAGAGAACATATACAAGACAAAAATCGGTTGTCCGTCCCTTTAACCGCTTTCAAAAGTCCTGTGCCTTATCGGAAAAGGCACATCTGCTTTAACTGACTGCCTGCATCTTCTTGGCTAGCTGTGATGCTGTCATGCAAGACTAGTGTTTGGAGAGTGCACAGCTGTATACATCAAAAGACTTGGCATGCTGGATAGAAGCACCAGTAAGCCGATTCAGAAAAACTTGACCCCCTGCCTCCACAAGCTTGACGTCAACAATCTTATTCAGGGTAGTGTCAAGCAGCGAGTAGGTTCCGAATTTAGCACAGTGTCCCGGCGAATCTGCCCGGCTGTCTCCTGCCAGCTTGGCCCCGGTTCCCGACGCCTTCATAGCCTCCAGAAGTGCCACCTGCTGCTTTTTCCAAACCTGGATTGACAAAGCAGCACTCCATTAAAGAATGCCGCACATTTGCAACAGGTTAAAAACAGAATGGTTGCAGTTAAGAGTTCACGAAATGGCTACGACTGCACCTTGACCTCATTACCTGGTCTACAGCCGGAAGGAGGTATAGAGCCTGCAGGCGATGAAACGTCCTCTCGCAGAAGCAACATATTCCAGCATTCTGGAGGAATCGTATGATCTGCATGGGGCTGCAGCCAGTAAACACTATGGCTGCAGCCAGCTCCACATTCCCCATGGCGTATTTGGCCTGCATCGGCTGGCTACGCCACTCCTTCACACCACAATGGCACATGGTGCGAACAATGGCAAGAGAGCCAAGTGTCTGAAAAGAGATATCCGCAACTCTTTTGCATCAGGGAAATCAAAGGAGTACTGACATAAAATTTCAAAGCCGAGACAATTAGGTAAAAAGCTTCCTTCGTATATGGAGATGTCTCCCAGCAACTTTCCACAGTAACCATTCAGTACAACATATTTAAATCCATTTTCATCAGCGTACACGAGAAAGCTCAGAACCGATGCCTTTTCACAGTTGGCATCAGCATGACGCCATCTGCTCATCCTGCTCCCACAGTGCGGAGGCGAATGATGCAATGGAAGTTCTTTTAAACATGCACACTTATGACTTTATTGCAGACGTCACGAAAACACACGATTTGGCGGAAGAATCAAAATTTAGACCTAGATCAATTTTCTCAGTGAATACGGCATTGTTTGCTGCTGGACAAGCACTGGGGGCACTACAAAACACGAAATTTTTTTAATAAAACAAACTTGTATTTTATCTGCACGGTCCCTTAACGTACCCCTGACTACGCATCGTGACGAGGACGAGACAAAGGTTAACGATTGACAACAAATGATCCGTGACTTTCACCTACACTGTATATTTCTGATTACACGAGCTAGTCAAGAATGCTAGAATATTAACGCATGAGCTTTATGAACCGTTTCACATGTCTATTTACGGACCAAAAGTTCGCATTAATCAGTTGCAATCGCGAGATGAAGGCACAACCTCTGTGTGCAGAATGTGTTTGTTGGCATTTTTCTTCTCTGTTCTGAGGCTGTCAGGGATGTGTGGAGTGGAATCTTGCCAGACATGTTCACTATGTTATGTTCGAAGTGTATATGTGCATATATGTTTCCATTAGGTTTTTCTCCTAAAAAAAGGAAAATCCTTACGCTTGGAAAAGTAATTTCAGCCCGAAACCGGAACACTCAACTAACCTGCAACCCGCAGATGAAAAAGTTTGGCTCTGGCAAGCATGTTTTGCAGCTTTTGTCATTTTGGAAAATAAAACACCCTGCCCCGCAAGTGGCATTGCAACTTCCAATTCGTAGTCAAAGTTGTCACATGCTCTGTGGTCAATGAAATAACAACCCGCCCCGCTTGCATGTTCGGATGCAGAACATTTCCCCTCGCCATGCTGCTGGCATGCGTTCGACAGTGAGTTCAAAATCAAAAGTATTTCTGACCGCTCCTTTCCAACACGCCGCAAATTACCTAGACTGGCAAAGACGTGCAAACAAAACCATGATGAAAACTGAACTGGCTGCGTAATACAACCAACAGCACTTTTCGTCAGCAACCTAGTCTGCCAGTCTGAGCCCAATTATACCCATGATGTCCATCGTGGAACACGTTCGCTACACCACATTCCTCTTTTATTATTGCTGTATGAAACTCTGGCATTCCAGACTGTTGGGTTTCTCTCTCTCCCTTTCTCTCTCTCACACACACATACACACACCTAGTGCCCAGCAATATTGCAAGGGCATGTTAGAAAAAAAACCTTCCTGAAGTTGTCTCTTACCGTCAAGCTTGGAACTGTGCGAAACCCACAGTGCTTGCACGAGGTGAAGAGCTGTATGAGGCAATCTTCATACACCACAAATTTTCTTGCGGATTGGCGGCTGTCAGGGATGGCACTGAAAAACCGCAGAAAATAAAGCAAAGTAAAAGAAATTGTACATCTTACACATACATATATATTGTTATCCTTGAAGGGTTTGTAAGCTTTGTCAAACATACAGCACTTGCATACACTATGCGCACAAAAGCATAACAAATTTATTAGACACTGTAGGCAACGAGCAAGTTGGTTTCAAATGAAAGTCTGCCCTTTCCATAGCAAGTTTAGCATTGATTCAGTGCCAAAAGATGCCTCAATTGCTAACGAAACAACGCCTTTCCTTTTCCAATTCCCCTCTCAGCAATTCCATGACGCAAACAGTGGCTCCTGCAGCTGTTGTTGACGTGATGATACACCGGAAGCAGGTGCGGCAGCAGTGATGTATAGGGACCAGGCGGCCGTTGTATGGCACCACCGTCGCTTCAGCGAACAGCGCCGCCCGTGGCGAACCGCTCGTCAGTGGAATGCCGGTGGCGTTTAGCGCAGCGTAGTTGTGCATGGCTTTCTGTCGTTTTTCTGCGGAGCGGCTTGCAAAGCGTATGTAACCCCACGTGCGCTTTTCAGATCGGTAAATCTTGGGCGTGGATGTGATGTTTACGAGGCGCCCATACTCAGTATTTACAAATAGCAGACGACGCTCAATGCGCCAAGCTGGAAGTCAAGCTGGAAGTGAAAGTTCGTTGCTTCATGCAATTTTTCCATGCCTGCATGCAGTTTCGCGTATCGAGGAGTATATTGCAGCTAAATGCTCCCACAAAGCCGGTGTGTGCAACCGATCTAGGAATACTGCAGCGCTGGCCTCTGGCAGTTGATGACGAAACAGCGTCGACGTCGTGCACAAGCAAAAGACAAAGTTGGGGGGTGTCTTGTAAGATTTACCTCAAAAGAGAAATTGTGATGGACGACGCTTCCGTAACTTCATTGCCTACGGCTGAAACGTGTTTAATTTCACAGAAATGCTCTTATTACAGTCATCGGGAATCGTTGATAGAATAAATACCGCATGATAGTAGAACGTTATTGCTTGTCATGGAGAATCATTAGTTTACAAGAATTTCAATGGTTGCTGGCTAGTTGGTAAATGGCTAGATGATTTTGCTGTTTAGTTTTGAACTTCCATGCCCCCTCTCCAAATCTAAACTTTTTCCAGCGTATCGGAAATGTGTCTGTTGCTGGAGGACTCTGGCTGATGCACCCATATTTGAGGCAACTAATCGCGCGTTTTTGGTGTCTTCACCAGGCATTACACGATTTTTTTAGGTACTCTGTAAAGAATACTTAAGCATTAAAAAACACCGGCTGACGTTAACACTGCCACATTTTTTAACTATCGGTGCCAGCCTTTATTCTACGCAGGTGGTAAAACGGGAAGGGGAGGAGGGATGGGTTGTAGTTTGGGCTGTTGAGTTGGTGAATAACTTTGGCTCTTGATAAAATGACCACCACAAATGTGGGATTTCCACTTCGGCTTTCAGGCTCCCATGCTGTCACAGTGTCGCTTACCAAAAGCGAAGGCACAAAGCTCACGGTCACAGAAAGTGTAAACTGCCGCAACATTTCTACGGCTACACGGTAATCCATCTCATATGCAGGTGCCTTTCTCTTCAAAGCACACGTATCGAGGTATCCCAGCGCTAAGGCTGGCGTGGGTACCGTAGTCATTGAAACCAGTGAAGATAATTTAAAGTGGTAGAAATGAATACTAATATTGCTAATAGTTTTATTCCTACTCAGATAGCGCGGAGCCAGGCGCAGAGCGCTGCAAAAAGCGCTCGTGTCAATGTAGCCCACTCCCAACCTTCCAAGCATCCAACAAGTTTGCGTAGCCGTTAGTGTATTTAAGGAGAAAATAATACTAATAATAGTTGTTTTATGTGTACTCAGAACGGGTGGAGCCAAGCGCAGATCGCTGCAAAAAGCGCTCATGCCATTGCAGCCGATACCCAACTTTAGAAGCGTCCGACAAGTTTACGTAGTGATTACTTCATCACCCAACACACCCAACACATCTTGCTAGACTTCGTTTCATCACACATGTCGGCTTACAACGCCACCAAAACATTCAAAGCACCAAAGCAAACATGACAAAAACAATGGGAGGCGGTGCAGTCCAATGCACCGGCTCAGTCCACTGACGAGGGAAGTGCCGAGTGGTGGTGCCACCCGTCCAGCTGCCCGGTCCCTATAGCACACTATAATGCTACCACGTACCAAGCAGTTTGGTCAGTTTCGGTCAAATCAGTCATGCATTCTCCAACTGGCACATCCTTTGCTGCTCAGGACCACTATGCAAAATGTTCTTTCATGGGACCCGTGATCAGTAGTGATGATTGGTGGAAGAAAAACATATTGTCCTTTTAGGGCGGGCGACTGTTGGTGTTATTGTCTCCTCACATAGTGGTACCGCCGTAAGTGTGGACAAGTAGTGCCATCAAGTGGCAGCCAGGGGAGCCGGTGCATACGCTTGAAAATACTGTACTTAGCCGAAAGAAGCATTCACAGTATTTTTAGCAGCGCAGGCAAACCACACAGAGGGTCACAATGAAGGTAGCAATGCACAGAGGCAATGTACAGCGGCTGCACAATTATCTGGGCGAGTGTTGCACCAAAACAAACTAACTGCTTGGCATTTAGGGTCCCCCACGATCTATTGGCTGGGCTCTTATGATAGTGGTTTTTGCCTTCTTTTTTGTTTTCTTCGACAATCAAACGTTACCCTAAAAAAACATCCAGGTGAAGGCGTATTGTCAAAATATCAGTCCCATAGTCTTAACCCCTTCTAGTGGAAGTTGCGCAGTGTGGCCACTAGCGGTGATGCCTGTCTTCACTTCTTCACTATTTTCTATGTTATTTAACAAAATCTATGTGTAAGAGCGATATATCAGTGTTTTTGAATTGTAGTTTTTCTTCAGTGTCCCTTCAAGTGTGCGCTCACCTGGCTGAGCTGTCCGAAATAGGTGCTTCGAAAGTGGAATCACACGGGTCATCTTCAAATGCAAAAGATGGCTCAGATGGCACCGGTGATGAGCACTGTTCCCGTAGTTCCTTCATGAGGACAAGCTCCGGGATGCCTATTTCAGTCTGGCATGCTGAAAATAAAACAAAGTCATCATAACACATTGACTTAATGCACATTTGTGTGTGATGTCAGGTTTTCAGCACTAATGTTGACGGTAGTTATTACACATGCTGTGCTTTAGGAAATGTGATGATCACAATGTATTTGAGAGAGCAGTGGTTCACAAGTGATGAACTGTCATTACCACAGTGAATGCAACGATAACCTCGCAGTCTATCATACAGCCAAAGTAATGCAACATAAGTGTAGCCTTTGCAGGTGGGCTCAACCAAAAATGGAAAACATCAAAGCAGAGCAACACACAGTGGTTTCACAGAAAAGCTGCATTACACACTTTTGCTGTCAGATAAGGTGTCTACAATCTGCATTACCTATCTAGCTGAAACGAAATTCCAGCATTCAGATCTCTGAGTTGCTATCCGTAAGGATGGACCACTGGCATTAATAAACCAACCACTTCTGTCAAAAACTTGCTTGCTATTTGTGAGATGGTACGTACCGACTTCCCTCGTCGTGCGCGTTGCCTGAACACGAACGCTCCTGATCTGGGGCTTCAGTGTTGCTTGAGTCGCTGTGGACCGAGTTTGGGCATCAGAATTTGCCCTTCCTGATGGCACGTGCACAGGCAAGCAAGTAGCAGCTCCCAAAGAAACATCTGCGCCTGGAAATAAAAAAAAAGCGAGTAATGAGCCCGGATACCTGGATTATCTGATATCTCAGGTCCCATATGTACTCGTACGGCCAACGCCGCAATTACAGAAAAGTGAAATACTTAATTGCTTTGTGACATTCGCAGAACAGTTCATTTTTAGTACCCTCTTGGATTTGCTACAAAACAGTCTTCATTCCCAAGTGAATGCTGTCAAGTTCGCTTCACAGCACTCATGCTCAGCTAGCTAGCTAATACGAGCGTACTGTTGGCATGAACATCTGCGTATGCGCTAAAAATTGGTAACCGGTGGGCCACTTGTTGCAATGGCCACTTTATTTTGGCACTCGATAAATGCCGCCACTCGGGCTAAAAAAGCATCACTATACTGTTAGCGTAGTTTCCTGGAACCCAAAGCCAACGAAGCATTAAACTTAATGACGAAGTGGCAACGCTAAATTCGCCTAACAGCACGTCGAATCGTGGTAGGAGAAAACCATTATTTACTTTTGCTCACCGCAGCGCGAGAAGCAACAGCTCCTGCACAGCCTACGCTGCCTCGTATGCTGTGTGAGCGATTGACCAAGCCCATACAAACAGCGCCGTGAGAGCGCACATACCTGAGCTCGTAGAACAGGACGCCGTAGGTACTTCGTAGCTTGTACTGTACTTCACGTCTTCAGAAGCATCTGAATGAGCAGGCGCAGAATCTGCGCTGGTGGATGCCTGCGGAGTTTCGGCAGGCGCCTCGTAGGCGTCGTGAAATCCCCCAACCTCGAGGCGACGTTGTTTTGGAGATGTTGCTTCACTCCCCGACGTGGTGCCACTCGGCGATGCGGAGATTGTCGGCAAGGCCCCATGTTCGAGTATGCGCAACGCGTGCGGGCTGTACTGGCTCAGGAATGTTTGGTTATGAACATAGCAGCTCGGTGCAAAATGCAGCGAGCACAGCAGACTTTGCCGATGCGGCGTCCAGCTGTTTCCGCGTCCGCTCCTACGGACGAACTCAGTCCACCCCAGTCGCTGTTGCGGGTCGGGAGGAAAGCGGTGAAGAGTTATGCCTTGCTTCAATTTCGTTTGGCAGTCGCTGGCCGCGCAGTATCTCGACATTGCAGAGGCACAACTTCAGGCAGAACTGGGCGTCAGAGGAGACTGCAGCACAATTCCAGCAGTCACTTTCGTAACGACGCACAAAGCGCAGTGAGCAGCGGCCAAAAGAGTCGTGCGCGCCACAGAACAGGGAGGATTGCGCGCCGAGCAGCTACACGCAGGGCATGGGCTACGTCACAGCCTCCGTGACGTCGACAGTTTTGAGGTCTGTATTACATGACATCATGCTGATGCCGATTCCTTTAGGCTGGCCGTTTTGAGTTTTTTCATGAGGGCAAAGTTTAAAATTCATTTAAAATATGTTATACTCAACAGTTACTGTCGAAACTTGCTGGGAGATATCTCCACATACAGAGGAAGCTATTTACATAGTTATCTCAGCTTTGAAATTTCGTGTCAGTACTCATTTAAGAAGACATCGATGCTGACAATCTGTTTAATACGACTGACCTGCATAAAGATTTGAATTTCTTAAACTACGATATTTTTTATCCAAATAATTGTAATGGGTTGTTGCTGACCTTAATGTACCACCCATTAAAAATGTTTTATCCGAGGAAAACCAACTAAATGTATCTTTGCTGCTTGCTCTTATCTCAAAATAACCAATATAGGAATCCTCCAAGGACTTGCTTCCGACTCGCACCCCTTTATAACATTATTTTGCCAATGGCTTCATATTTTAACCAGGTTGCTTTATGTTGACCATCTCACTTTATTTACAGCTGATACAGAAATACAACTGTAATGAGCAAGCGTTATTTTAATTCTAACAATTATTTCTATGGAATTTGGGAAACATGATAATAATTAAAAGATCAAAATGCCGGTTTATTTTTTGATACCCTAAATCAGAATACTCCGAGAAAATTGTTTAATTTGCCAAAATCAGACTCAACGTTTTTTCGCCTGATTATATATATATATAGAGATAAATTTCACAAACACATTTGTCTGCTGACTGCGAACTGCCATATGTAATAAGGATATTTTTATTTTTTTATTTTTATTTACAAGATACTGCAGGCATGAAGCCCAAGCAGGAGTGGTACAGGCGATAAACAGGAAAAAAAGAATATGAAAAGGCATCAAGCCTAACATCACATACATACAACAACCAATTAAGCGGGATTACACGACTTACATTTTGCATAAAAGGGGGGGGGGAGAGAAACATGGCACTGAAGTAAAGCAATGCAACAACACAATGAAACAGTGGATAAGACAGCAGCAAATCATTTTCACGTCCCCAGGAAGACATGCGCGTCGATAGAATCTGTCGAAAGAAGGGCGGCAAGCGGGAGCGTGTTCCACTCACTGATCGTGCGTGGAAAAAACGAAAATTTGAAAAGATTAGTTTTGGCGAAATATTAGTTAAGGCAAGAGCATGTGAATTACAACCGCGCCGTGTTGCCAGGAGACTAATGTAGGGGCTGGAATCAAATAAGAGCTTCCGGTTAACTAATTGATAGAGCAATTTTAGCCGAACTGATTTACGTCGGGATTCTAATGTTGGGATAGCATGTCTATCCATGAGGGCCGAAACGGAGTCTGTTCGCCCGTACATACCATAAATAAAGCGGATGGCTCTTCTTTGAATTCTCTCGAGGCAATCGATATTGGTTTTCGTGTGAGGATCCCAAATAACGCAAGCATATTCGAGTTTCGGTCTAATTATTGAAGTATACGCAAAGTATTTAACTTGAGATGGAGCATCTTTGAGTTTGTGTCGTAATAAACAAAGTTTACGGAAAGCTGCAGCGCATATGTTAGTAATGTGAGAGTTCCAACTTAAGGTACTGGTTAATCTTACGCCGAGATATTTGTGTTCATATACTTGCTTTAGCGGTTGGTCACTAGCACAATAAGTAAATTCCAAAGGGTGTTTCTTTCTAGTCATTCGGAGGTATACTGTTTTGTCATGGTTTAGTTGCATGTTAGAAGTTTTGCTCCAAGAAGCAACATTTTTTAACGCTGAGTTTAACGCTAGTTGATCCTCGATGCTATTAATTTCGTTAAAAAGGATGCAATCGTCTGCAAAAAGACGTATTTGGACCGGATTATTTATAACATTAACAATGTCGTTACAAAAAATAAGAAAAAGTAAAGGCCCTAGTACACTTCCTTGCGGTACGCCAGATGTAACGGGGAGAGCGTCAGAGGTGCTTCCATTTATGTCGACGTACTGGCTGCGGTTAGTCAAATAGGCAGTTACCCAAGAAACTATAAACGGTGGAAGCCCAATTTGAAGTAATTTGTCGATTAATTTGTCGTGTGGAACGCGATCAAATGCCTTACTGAAGTCTAAGAGAATGAGGTCAACCTGTCCTCTCTTATCTAGAATTGAAGAAGCGTGGTGAACAACTGTAAGTAATTGAGTGATGGTCGAGAATCCCTTGCGAAACCCGTGCTGAAATGGCGAGAGGATTTGATGGGTATCTAAAAATTCCGTTATGAACGTAGCAACGACGTGCTCAAGTAGCTTACAGGCAGATGATAACATAGATATGGGTCTGTAGCTAGGAATTAAGAGTGGGTCTCCTTTTTTGGGAATAGGTACGATACGGGCTATTTTAAAATCAGAAGGTAGCGTGGCTGAATGAAGAGAAGATTCAAAAATAAGGACAAGAAATTTCGTCACAGTTTCCGCATAACGCCGCAGAAATGCGTTGGGTATGCAATCGGGCTCTGGCGTCGATTTGTTTTTTAATCGGAGTAACATATTTAAGACACCATTGTGCGAAACTATATTAACATCAGGATAGGAAGCTACCGTATTACTCTCTTTCAGCTCAGACTGTGAAAATACGCTATGAAAATACAAATTAACGTGATTCGCGATGACTCGAGGATTGGTCAATTTAGAGCCGTTGAAGGAAATTTCAGTGACGTTTTCCTTGCGCTGTCTAATAAAGTTCCAGAATTTTTGTGGTTCCTCTCTTATGAAGTTCGGTAAAGTAGTGTTAAAGTAGAAACTCTTGGCACGAGTAATAGCATTGGAGAGGGCAGTACGAATCTCGGAGAGCTGTTGAGGTGCTGTACGTTTTTTTCGCAAGCGCTTGGCTTTGCGTTTAAGGTGAATTATGGATCTAGATACCCAGGGCGTATATTTGGCGGTCTTCTTAACTTTATCGGGTACAAAATTGCGCAAGCAAAATAAACACATACGTTTAAATTTATTCCAAAGGACCTCAACGTCATAATCAGCGAAATTAGACCAGTTATTTTTGAAATACTCAATAACTGCTGTGTCATTAGCTTTCAAGAAGTTTTTCACATTTCTGAGAACTGGGGAACTTGTTACATTTTTATAAAAAAGAAAAATTGACACAAAGACAATTTTGTGATCTGAGAAACCGTGTTCGACAGAGACGTCGTACTTTTCGAAAGTTCGTACTTTTCGAACCCGCTCGGCAAGCTTGTCGCCTCCTGTCGTCCGGGTTGGTCCCGCGGTGACGGTGTGGGCGGCGAGTAGCCGGGCGAGCGGGGCTTTCTCCCGCGGAGGCGCTCTCGTGGCTTGCGGCGAGTAGGTCGGTATATCTCCTTGGCTTCGTCTATATTCGGCCTTTAGGACTTCCTTTTATTTAATTCTGCATCCACTCATATTCCAATTACTTATTGATTGATTTATTACTTATGGCACAACGTCTTGCAACAATACATATCTAACGCGCTTCTCCCCTTTACAACACATTCAAAATGAAGCCATACCGATCATTACTCACAGTCATTTTCGTTGTAGTGTTTGATTTGTGGTTCGTCCACATAGTATTTTGCCGGGTTCTAGTTTGGTGATATATTCTCTTTGTATCATCGAAATACAAATCATCCGCGGAAGGCATCCTCTTGTAATGATTACTACTGACGTGCTTCCGCTTCAGAGCTGCGGTCGTTTTGCCTTACATAAGAATGCTTCACTCCCTGAAGCTCGAACTAATTATGAGAAACAAGCTGTTCATTTTTTCTGCTGCTTATGAGTAGCACGGTTCACATCGCTTCACCAAACGTTCGGCTAAGACAAATTATTTCAGAAAAAGCTTCCGGGCACATCTTAGATTCCTTTGGGTACGTTTTGTTTGCATTTTACCCCGTTTTAGTCTGTATTTTCATATTTTCATTGTAAAAGTACAATTTCAAATTTTTAATATCCCCGTTTCTGTGTATTAACAACTGAAGTATTCAGGGCTGAATGAACCACTTATTTCTTGACGCTAGAATTATTGGAGTTTAATGCTAAAGGAAAGCCAAGATGGAGCTGCCTGTGATCATGGGCTCCGCTGTTTCCCCAGTATTCTGATCTCGATTACGTAGGTGGCCGAATGTTTTTTCTTTCAGTAACTCCACATATTTATCTTTCTCGGCGTTTGCAACGACGGTGGTCCGTTTACGTTTTTAACTTTTGTATGTTAAATTGTGAAACCTTTACCTTGCGAACAAATAGGAAAATAAATGAAAATATTCATATGGTCCCCGAAAAGCTCGTGTCGCCTGTAATTGCGGAACCGTTACTTATATGCTAAGGTTCTCTGCCCATGCGGCTGGCATGTGTTTCGAGGTTCTAAAACATCCGAAAATTTTAGGTATAGCCACGATCGAATGAAATCACGCATCCTTTCATCTAACGACGAGGATGGTGGAACACGAAGTTTTTGGCGCTCACGAACCCGAAGTGTTCAACGGTGATCAGCGACTCGCGGTCGGCGATCATGAACTACGCTACGGACAGAGTGTCCCCGTGCGCAGTGACGGTGTGCGGGGCCCTACAACCACGACAGAGGCCGCTGACGCTGAAATGGTTACCGGCACACGTCGACCCGGTCAGCACGGGCGAGAACCGCAACGAAGGGGAAGACCGAGCTGCGCGCGCGCTCACCAGTCGCGGCGCGAGCCCGGACCCCCCGCCGATGGAAACGGAAGACGACGAGGCGACGCCGCTCACCTCGTATAAGGACACTCTGGAGTGGTACAGGCTTACGTCGTACGTGGAGTGGTACCACAAGCTTACGAGGAGGGAAGCGGTGACGCTGCGAAAACTACAAACGTGCGCGATGTGGGCTCCGGTGATAGCCAAGCACGTGTGCCCGGACGTGTATCCGAGCGATGTGTGCGCGGTGTGTAGGAAGGGCAGGGCCACGATGGCTCATATCCTTTGGAACTGCAAAGTGAACGACGGTGCTACAGAGATGTTAGCGCCGCACCTAGCGTGTGCGGTGGCAAGCAAGGACTACGACGTGCAATACAGGGCCGTCCAGCAAGTCTTGCACGCTATCGAGCGTCAGCGGCCGAAAGCACTGTCCCCTCGGGGGCTGGGGGCGTGTAGGTAGCGATGCCGAGGGACCGACTGATACGACGTTAGGAAGCGTCAATTTTGCTGGATAATAAAGATGTTTTATCTCTCTCTTCGGGACGGATCATCGTCGTCTTGACCAGCGCGAGTGCAGGATTTTTGTTTAATTTTGCACCTGCTTGCAACACTATCGATACCCAAACTACCAACAGCCTAATGTGTGCCAGTTGGTTCTACATGATCACAGGGTTTAAAGGCGCAAGAAAAAACGCGGACACTAGAAGAAAAAAACAACCAAGACAAACGAAGCGCCACTTCCCACTAAAATTTATTTAAGAAACAACCGGCATTTATATGTTATGTAAACATGACGTCACCACTGTGTTCGCTTATTAGGAATTCAATCTCTGTTGCTGAAAGGGCAACAGATGCCTTGCTGATGCACTCCTTACCTGCTTTTTTTTATTTTGAATGCTTCCATAATTTCCCTTTCAAGCCAATCGCTAGCCCTGCGCAGTAATCTTGTCTGCTCCAACCTTGGTACACACATGCATCGCTTACAGTGGTCACACATGTGCCCTCCAGCCTTGTTTTGTACAGCCCATTTGTGCTCACGCGCTCGTTCATTGAAACAGAGACCGGTCTGCCCGATGTAAACTTTCGAGCAACTCATTGGGACTTCGTACACAACATTCATTGTGCATTCAGTGTACTGCATCTCGTGCTTCTTTGTGCAGAGTGGGGCCTTGTTCTTTTTTTGACATCATAGGGCAAACCTTTGACAGCTTTCCAGCTGCACTAAATACCACATTACACCGTATCTCTGCGCCACCTTCTTTTTCCCAGACAATACAAAGGAAGGAAATGCTGCTTGTTTTAGCGTTCAATCTGGCATTCAAAGATTGATGGCACTCTGTGGTAACAGAATCTGTTCAACGCGGCTCTTAGGCAAGTCATGGCTACAGCTCTTTTCATTAATTTTGTGTGTGCGCAGTCAAAGGGAATGAGTTGCTTGTTGGGACGCGGGTGATACTGCCAGCATGCGTGGGAGTTCTCGAACGCAAGTTGCAAAATCGAGAAAACGCATTTTGTTTTTGACAGGTATCTCCCACGTAAGCTTCAGCGCATCAGAAGACCCCTAAACACGTCAACGACTTTCCTCACTGTGCTTTCTGCGTCTTCTAGCGCAATACCATTGACAATAACAAGAAAATCATCCACATATCTCATAATTGTGTAGTCCCTTTCATCCCCTAGCCTGTAGCTTACACGCTGATCGAAGGCACTCAAATACGTGTCCGATAAAATGGGCGCTATCTCATCATCATCATCATCATCAGCCTATCTACGCCCACTGCAGGGCAAAGGCCTCTCCCATTATTTTCCAACTACGTCGGTCCTCTGCCAACTGTGACCAATTCATCCGCGGAAACTTCTTAAAGGGGCACTGACACAAAATTTTGAAGGCGAGATAACTTCGGAGATAGATTGGTGGGAACACATATACATCATCTGCAAAATATCAGCGGCGAATACAGCCTAGAACATATTTAAAATCAATTTTGAAGTGTGCGAAACGCAACCGAGCGGCCAGCAGAGGACCACGCGCAATTGTAAATAAACAACATCCAAACACGTCACGAGTTTGTGTTTGCCGCTTCCGCACTACCGGCGTTTTTTGCCGGCTCGCCTGGCTCGCCACTCCAATCGGAGGGCCGGAGGGCGGAGCTTCTGCTCTCGAGAACGAACGACCCGATCGTTGGCGGCGGAGCGCCGTGATTTCGTCAGCTAATCGGGCAGCTGGCCGCGACCAAAGTTCTACGGCGATTCAAGGCACTCTGTTTCTATTACTGTTTATTACCATTGGATGCGAAAACGCGCCGGAGGCACGAAAAGCTCACTGATCTAGCCGCACGGTCGCTGTGCAGGCGGCGGCCACGGCCGCGAAGTGGCCCAGGCCGGCGCAAGTACCTCGAGTGATAGCTTGTTACCGCTGCACGAAATTGTCCGCAAGTCCCGACCATGGTGGCTTACATGAGAAAGGAGTTAATGATGCATGCGATGGCGGGTTGCATTAAAAATTGTCATCTGCACCGATTACGAGAGCGGGACTCGAATATCCGCCGCAGTGCTGAGCCGAACACATCTGTAGGCGGACCTGTAGGCAGACCGGCCGGCTGCTCCCAGCGCGCGCCTTGCCACCCACCGTCTCGAGCGTCGCGCGTCGTTCTTTAGCCGCGGTAGCATTTGCACTCGCAGCGCCTGCGTCATATCCACGGTCGCTTTTTAATTAAGCGCCTCACAAGATCAGTACGTGGGGGCATTCGCAGAAACTGCCGTCGATGCGGATTCGACAGTGCTACGGCGGCTCTGCTCTGTGATATCCCTCCGACGGTCACGTGGTCAGCTTTGTTCACACAAAATCCACAAAATCCATCGTTTCGCGGCACTCGCTGAAACCGAAACTGCGACTGGCCGCATTGAAAATGCCTCTAATTAAACAACCGTCGCACGCTGAAGCAAATGAGGTTTCTACAGGTTATAAGTAGGTCACTAGCTACTTATCGCAACAAAAAAAACAAGATGCAAAATTTTTGTGTCAGTGCCCCTTTAATGTCATCTGCCTATCTAACTTTCTGCCGCCCCCTGCAGCGCTTGCCTTCTCTAGGGATCCACTGTGTTACCCTTAATGACCAGCGGTTATCTTGCCTTCGCATTACACGCCCTGCCCGCGTTAATTTCTTCTTCTTAATCTCAACTAATATGTCCTTAACACGTGTTTGTTCCCTGACCCATCCCGTTCTCTTCTTGTCCCTTAATGTTACACCTATAATTCTACGCTCCATTGCCCGCTGAGTCGTTCTCAATTTAAGTTGAACCCTCTTAGTGAGCCTCCAAGTTTTTGCCCCGTAGTTGAGTACCGGTAAGATGCAGCTGTCCTACACCTTCTTCTTCAGCGACAATGGTAGGCTGCAATTCATTATCTGAGAATGCCTGCCATATGCACCCCACCCCATTCTGATCCTTTTAATTATCTCTGCCTCATGGTTGGGATCTGGAGTCACAACTTGGCCTAAGCAGATATATTCGCTTACCATTTGCACTGCCTCGCCTCCTATGTGAAACCGCTGTGCTGTCTCGAGGTTATTGTTCATTACTTTAGTTTTCTGCATATTATTTTCAGGCCCACAGTGCTACTCTGTTCGTCCAGTGCGGAAAGCATGCTTTGCAATTCGTCCCCCTAGATACTTAGCAAGGCAATGTCATCCGCAGATCTGAGGTTACTGAGGTATTCTCCATTAACCCTTACTCCCACATGTTCCCAATCCAACCTTCTGAATACTTCTTGTAAACATGCTGTGAATAACATTGGAGAGATTGTTTGTCCTTGTCTGAAACCCTTCCTTAAAGGTATTTTACTGCCCTCCTTATGGATGATGATGGTAGCTGTGGACCTATTGTAGATATCCTCTAGTATTCTTACATAATGCTCATCTACCCCCTCGTTCCGTAATGCCTGAATGACTGATAGGGTTTCGACCGAGTCAAATGCTTTCTCATAATCTATGAAGGGTATATATAGGGGTTCAGTATACTCAGCGCAGTTCTCTATCACCTGATTGATTGCGTGAATATGGTCCATTGTTGAATAACTTTTACGGAACCCTGCTTGTTCTTTAGGTTGACTCAAATCTAAGGTTGCAGAAATTCTGTTAGCGATTACCTTGGTAAGTACCTTGTAGACGACTGACAGTAAGCTGATCGGCCTGTAGTTTTTCAAGTGCTTCATGTCGCCTTTCTTATGGATTTGGGTGATGTTCGCGTTCTTCTAAGATTCCGGTACCATTGCGGTCATTAGCCATTCCGTATACAGGTTTGCCAGTTTTTCAAGTACAATTTCTCCGCCATCCTTCAAGAGGTCGGCTGTTATCTGATACTCACCAGGTGCTTTGCCTCCTTTCATTTCTTTCAAATCCTTCCTTACTTCTTCCGTCGTTACTGGTGGGATGTCTATCTCCTCTGAACTACTGTCTCGTTCGGCATTATCCAGGATGTCCCTGCTACTGTACAGATCCCTGTAGAACTCCTCGGCCACTGTGACAATTTTATCCCTATTTGTGATAACATTTCCTTGCTTATCTTGAAGTGCATACATCTGATTTTTCCCCACGCCAAGACGCCTCTTCACAGCTTTCAGGCTAACTCCGTTCTTTATAACGTATTCGATCTTCTCTATATTATACTTCCGTATGTCAGCTGTCTTACGCCTATTGATTAACTTCCAAAGCTCCGCTAGTTCTATTCTGTCAGCTTCGGTAGAGATTGTCATGGTTTGCCGTTTCATAATTACATCTTTCGTCTCCTGTGAAAGTTTGCCAGTATCCTGTCTAGCCATAGTGCCCCCGACTTCTACTGCACACTCCGTGATAATGCGTGTAAGGTTGGCGCTGGATTCCTGTGTCATAATCTCGTCTTGCTCGTTAAGAGCTGAATAACGGGTCTGCAGCGCGATCCTGAATTCTTCTACTTTATGTCTTACTGTTAGCTCCTTTATCGGCTTCTTTCGTACTAGCTTGTTGCGGTTCCTCCTTAAATCTAGCCTAATTCGAGACATTTCCATACGCTGGTCACTACACCTTACCCTTCCGAGTATTTCCATATCCTGCACGACACCAGGGTTACCGCATAGTATAAAGTCTATTTCATTTTTATGCTCCCCATTCGGGCTCCTCCGGGTCCACTTCTGACTCTCCCGTTTACAGAAGAAGGTATTCATTATGCGTAGGTTATTCCGTTCTGCAAACTCAACTAGTAGGCCCCCCCTGCTATTTCTACAGCCCAGACCATAGTTCCCAACTGGCTTGTCTCCAGCCTGATTCTTGCCTACTTTAGCATTGAAGTCCTCCATAACTACGGTATAATGTGTTTTTGCTTTAGCCATTGCCGATTCCACATCTTCATAGAAGCGTTCCACTACTTGGTCGTCGTGTCTGGATGCGGGCGCGTAGCCCTGCACCACGTTGAGCTTGAACCTCTTATTGAGCCTAATTACAAGGCCTGCTGCCCTGTCGTTAATGCTGTAGTATTCTTCTATGTTGCCAGCTATGCTTTTATTGACTAGCAATCCCACTCTAAGTTCTCTTTTGTCCTCTAGGCCTCGGTAACATCAGACATGCCCATTGTTTAGCACCGTAAAGGCTTCGCGTGCTCTCCTAACCTCGCTAAGCCCTATTACATTCCATTTAATGCCCTCTAATTCCTCTAACAACACCTCGAGACTTGCTTCGATAGATAAGGTTCGCGCGTTAAACGCTGCCAGGTTCAGATTCCATTGGCGGTCTGTCCGGATGCAGGGATTCTTAGCACCCTCTGCTGCGTCACAGGCCTGACTGCTGCCGTGGTCAGTTGCTTCGCAGCCGCTGGGGACTGAGCGCCATGGGTTAATTGGCGTATTCATGGGAGGTTGGGGCCGTTACTACACCAGGGTCCTGCTATGGTGAGGGAGTGAATTGCCGGCAATGGTCGCCGGGGTCAGGCCGCAATCCAAGCCCCTTTTTGCAATTCCATCAATACGCGGATTTCTTTTTTTTATATCCGGTTGGAATTTTCCGTCACTGGGATTCGAACCATGGTCCTTCTGCACGCGAGGCGGATGCTCTACGTCTACGCCATCGCTGCATCCACTAGCTCAGACCCGATACAAATGCCACTGCGCTGCACAAAAAAAAAACTTTCATCAAACTGATTCACTGTTGATTGCAGATAAAAATCAAACAGTTCCAAAAAAACTAGCACTGTTCACTCCAGTCTCCCCGTTAAACTTGAGCTCACCGTATGCATCAATTCTTTCCCGCAATACCTTGAAGAGTCCTTCATGTGGAATGTCGTAGTACAGGTCTTCTACATCCAGGGAAAATCCGAAAACTCCGTCCCACCTCCCACTTTTCAATGCACACACAGCATCATCGTCCGAGCTTCTTAGTAGGAATGGGTCGTTTAGGGACAACTGGCCAAGATGCCGCTGCAGGTAGCATCCAACTTGAACTTGCAGGGCACTGAGGTTGCTTGGAGACCTTAATTTAGACTCCGTGAAGAAAGCAGCGAACATGGCAGTGGTTGGAGTTCTCGAGGTTTTTTACACTGGGAAGACGCACAAGCCGGATTCCCCTTTTAGGGTTATTGTTGCCCGGTAAAGGCACTTGGCAAGTTCAAGTTGGACGCTACCTGCAGCGGCATCTTGGCCGGTTGCGGCTGAACGACCCTTTCCTAGTAAGGAGCTCGGACGATGTTGTGTGTGCATTGAAAAGTGGGAGGTGGGATAGAGTTTCTGGATTTTCCCTTGATGTAGAAGACCTGTACTACAACATTCGACATAAAGGACTCTTCAAGGTATTGCGAAAAATAATTGATGCCTACGGTGAGTTCAAGTTCAATGGGGAGACTGGAGTGAACAGTGCTAATTTTTTTAAACCGCTTGATTTTTATCTGCAATCAACAGTGATTTAGTTTGATGAACGTTTTTTTTGTGCAGCGCAGTGCCATTTGTATCGGGTCTGAGCGAGCGCCCATTTTACTGGACATGTATTTGAGTGCCTTCGATCAGCGTGTAGGCGATAGGCTAGGGGATGAAAGGGACTACACAATTATGAGATATGTAGATGATTTCCTTGTTATTGTGAATGGTGTTGCGCTAGAAGTCGCAGAAAGCACTGTGAGGAAAGTCGTTGACTTGTTTAGGTCCGCAAACACAAAAAGCATTCGTTAATACTGATAAAACTGTAGACAAGGATAAATAGTTTTTGTTACATCAGCAAACTGATGTTCTAAAAATACATTGCAAGTAGGCGCACAAATGTCGAACCACATACATGGCACGCAAGTGATTGCCTGATACCAGCTAATTATTGAGAGAAATGACCGTTTTTTCGCAATGTGAAGGAGTCAATACTTGTGCATTATGAAAAAGCAGCTCAGCGGTCTGTGCGTGTTCTTATCGTCAGGTGCCTGCTCACTGTTTGCTCTTCCTCCTTCTCATTTGGGAGCACAATTTCGCCAAATAAATTTTCTACGCACATGAACCTGGTGTATTACATAATTTTAATTTAATATTCATGAAGTAAGAGTAGTTTTTTTATTACTCTTTAGATGCTTGAAGCCTCGCCTTGCCTGAACACCCACATTTTGTTCCGCCCATGTCGCAACTACATCCTTCATAAGCCAGTGTGCGACTAGGCCACCAAAATTGTTGCGCGGAGTCGCTGCATAAAATATCGTCCCACGAACTGACAAGAGTTATTAAAAATGAATTCAGCAAACTAAGATCCCACGAGCACCTGATCACAGCGGCATCTACTCCGTACATCGAAGTGAAACATCATGTGGAAAGTATGGAGGAAAGGACGGCGTGCGATGAAGTCGCTCACACTTAGGCGTTCACTTTTGAACACGCACACACGCCTAGCGGAGAATTATCCTCGACTGGGTCAACCTTTCTCGTGGATGCTCTGCTTCTCCAGCCATTGGACATTATAGACAGCACTAAAACAAGTGGATCCAAAAGAGCTTGTGCGTCTAACACACAGACTACTCCCAACGTTGCAGTTAAAGGGAACCCATTTCGGATTAAATATGCAAGCGCGTAACATGCATCAAGGCTTCCGCTGAAAGCGATTGTTCTCCACCGAGCCGTACAAATCCTTACGGTATTTGGAGACGCGCGTCCCATCAGCGCGTGGGTCGACGAGTTCCCTGGCTTCCCTTTTTTGTTGGAACGGTTTTGCCAAAGGTCATGAGCATGTGACTTATAGTGGCATTCTAAGGGGCAACCTAATTACTGAATTAATGCTTCTTAATCCAAGCACTACAGCCAGCAAAATTAATTCAAGCGCTGTGAAAATGAGACTGCATAACAATATAAATGTATAGCTAAAGTTCAAGGGAAAAACAGGCGTCTTTCGTGGCAGGGAAGATCAGTGGCGTCAAATACCTACTCATGGCAGAGTATTGCGATACGTTGGATATATATCGTTTTACTTTTCACTACTCCGACAAAAACAGATTTAAAAGAAGATAGTTTATCTTTGGCTCCGCACACCCAACAATTTTGGTATGTAAATCGGTATGCATCGTTATCTGCCCCTAATTGAGCCACCCGGACAAAAGATGAAGTATTAGTACGAGATGTTTATATACGCGGAACCTTCTCAAGCCACTACATTTGTTACCATGCGGCATATTTTCTTCGTTGTCGACCAAAAAAAAGATGACCAATGTTTTAAGCAGAAATTATTTCATCACTGGTTCTGTACAATGTACTTTTAATTAAAACAGATGTGCGCTTGATATTTGCGACAGCAACTGCAAAAATACCATTTGAAAACAATATGTTCAAAGGAAAACGCAAACAGAGCTTTATTCAGGCTCGACTACTCCGCGGCATTTCGAGTGCAATAGTTACTGAAGTATGTGATATATGGCGGTCGAGCAGTTGAAGGTAGACAAATTGAATTTGCTGGAGCCATTTTCCACCTTGTCTATCTTGGGAAGGACGAGATGGGATTGTGGAAGGGGCTGGGGTGAGTGAGACGTGGCCAAGGTATAGACGAGGGGCAGGGACGTGGCAGGAGCCGACGAACACTATCGTCTTTCGACAACATTTTAGGTGAGGGAAGCCAACAGAAGGCCTTCTTTTCAAATACATCTCGGTAGAGAAGCAGATTAGGAAATCTATCTGCAAATTACGGCTGCTGGACCAAGCAGCGACCTGCCCAGCCGCATCTACAATTGCAAGAAACTTTTCCTATACCAATATTACTCGGAACTCTGTTCTGAGTTTATTTCTTATAAATATAAACACGAATTAGCATTCGATAAGAGGGTTTCCGAGGTCCGCATTGCCACGTTTAAGTGGCACTGTTGCCGTTACCTACATATCTAACGGTATTCAATTTTTCAAATGCAGAGCATTTCAGTAACTCACAAAGTCACCCGCGTTGGCGTCCGTAGTCCGCATCGCTCCCCCTACACTATATAAAAAAAACGATACTACCGGCGCCAGGTTTCGAACCAACGACTCTGCGGGCGGAACGCAAGGTACATGGTACTCTACCCACTGCACCACAAAGCCGACACAGAATGGAAGGTTATGAACACGCCTTATATCCTTGACTCATTCAACCGTCGGCCACAGGTGCGCCCTCTCCCCCGCGTCCTCCTCGCCTTTTCTCCGGTCGCAACGCCCTCTCTCGCCGCCTTCGGTTCGGGCGCACAACAGGTGGGGACGTGCGCAACACCCTCTCTCTCTCGCCGCGTTGGGTTCGCGCTGATCAACAGTCGGTTCGCGCGCAAGAACTGGTGGGGGCGCTCGCATCGCGCTCTCTCGCCGCGGTCGGTTCGCGCTTAAACCACATATGTCGTTCGCGCGTGCTCCGGTAGCTAACATCTGTGGCGTGTCGTGACGTCAACATGACGCGTTCATGTGGTGGCGCGATTTCGGCGCTATAACACTCTCTCGCGAGGGGCATTGGATTGGATTCGATTGGATTGGATTCGATTGGATTGGCTTGGCTTGGATTGGATTGGATTGGTTTGGATTTGGATTGGATTGGATTAAAGTGGATTGTGTTGGATTGTGTTGCGTCATAGCCGCTCCAGGTTGCGTCATAGCCGCGGCAGGGGGTTCACGGCACGTTTCACGTTTCACCAGCGACTTCATCGACAATGTCTACGCTGGAAAACAACAATTACAACAACACCCAATACGTAATCCATACGACTTGCAGGCGCGCCCCCCGCGGAAATGCTCTGCATTTGATCGTGCCCCTCGCGAGGGGGATGTTTCAGTATGACATTTGTGTAGGCCCAGATGGATTTAGCTTAGCAAAAAGCATGCCGCCAATTTCTCCACCTATACATCACCCTTCTAAATTTTTTTGCTCTCATTTTGCTGCAAATAATCATACGCACCGGTTATCAATACCCCGTCAAACGTCCAGAAATCCGAGAAGCATGTGCGGGATGTCCTCAGGTGGCCTTGAGTCTTTTAAATCTTGTAACGCGTATTCAAGATCGGAACCCACCTATCGCAGCATTTATGTCGGATCATTACAAAGACAGACGAAAGTTCTCACGTCTCCACTTCCCATACCCATGTTATTTAGTGGCTAGCTGAGTGATTTATTGTCACCGGTGCACCATAGAGGAGTGTATGTTTCTTCTTCCTACATGCTCCAAGGCGAATGCTACCTTAAAAAATGGCGTATGCCATGTGGAAAAAGGTGAAGTCGAAGTTAATTCCACCAAGTAAAACAGGAAGAGGTCACCAACGTATTTATTTTTTCCTCAGTACTAGAAAATTTGGTGTAATCCAGGGCATTCAAATACGCGTAGTGGCTGCTGACTTGCAAATTAAAAGTTTCTAAAACAGAAGGCCAGCACGCAGACTCTGAATATACCGCCCATCTGCGGGATTGAAATCTGTGGCATCAAAATACATCGAAGCACTGGCAACAGCTATAAAATAAAACGAGGTATCTGCCGAATTTCAACACGAAAATGTTTTATTGCCTGATATACGAAGGTTTCGCTGACGTCACGCCCCTCACGGAAGTGACGCCAGCACAAAGAAGCAAGCGGACTGTAAAGGGTGGACCCCTGCAAACAGGGTCTTCTTGCGGGGAAGCAACCATTAGTACTAAAGAGTACATTAAACTTAGGGTTGTTCGTTTTCAGGTTTTATCTTTTACATTAAACTGTTTCATGCACCGATACCCCAAGATGCAGCGATGGCGTAGAGATAGAACACCCGCCTCGCGTGCAGAAGGACCGTGGTTCGAATCCCGGTTCCCGACAATTCCCACCGGTTTAAAAAAATACTCTGTATTGATGGAATTGCACAAAGGGGCTTGGGGTGCGGCCTGACCCCGGCGACCATTGCCGGCAATGCACTCCGTCACCAGAGCAGGATTGGCCACCCTGGTGTAGTAACGGCCACAACCTCCAATGAATACGCCAAATAACCCACGGCCCTCAGTCCCCAGCGGCTGCGAAGCAACTGACCACGGCGGCGGTCAGACCTGTGACGCAGCAGAGGGTGCTAAGAATCCCTGGATCCGGACCGACCGCCAATGGAATCTCAACCTGGCAACGTTTAACGCGCGAACCTTATCTAGCGAAGCAAGTCTCGTGGTATTGTTCGAGGAATTAGAGGGCTATAAATGGGATGTAATAGGGCTTAGCGAGGTTAGGAGGGCAGGCGAAGCCTTTACGGTGCTGAAAAATGGACCCGTCCTATGTTACCGTGGTCTAGAGGACAGAAGAGAACTGGGAGTGGGATTTCTAGTCAATAAAAGCATAGCTGGCAACATAGAAGAATACTTTAGCATTAACTAAAGGGCAGCAGGTCTTGTAATTAGGCTCAATAAGAGGTACAAGCTCAAGGTGGTACAGGGCTACGCGCCCACATCCAGCCACGACGACCAAGTAGTGGAACGCTTCTATGAAGATGTGGAATCGGCAATGGCAAAAGCAAAAACACAGTATACCGTAGTTATGGGGGACTTCAATGCTAAAGTAGGCAACAATCAAGCTGGAGACAAGGCAGTTGGGAACCATGGTCTGGGCTGTAGAAATAGCAGGGGGGACCTACTAGTTGAGTTTGCAGAAGAGAATAACCTACACATAATGAACACCTTCTTCTGTAAATGGGAGAGTCGGAAGTGGACCTAGAGGAGCCCGCATGGGGAGCACAAAAATGAAATAGACTTCATATTATGCGACAACCCTGGTGTCGTGCAGGATGTGGAAGTGCTCGGAAGGGTAAGGTGTAGTGACCACCGTATGGTAAGATCTCGAATTAGGCTAGTTTTGAGGTGGGACCGCAACAAGCTAGTACGAAAGAAGCCGATAGATCAGCTAACAGTAAGACGTAAAGTAGAAGAATTCAGCATCGCGCTGCATAACCGATATTCCGATCTTAACGAGGAAGCGGAGCTTATGACACAGGAAACCAGCGACAACATTACACGCATTATCACGGAGTGTGCAGTAGAATTCGGGGGCACTATGGCTAGACAGAATACTGGTAAACTTTCAATAAAGACGAAAGATCTAATCAGGAAACGGCAAACCATGGCAATCTCCACTGCAGCTGACAGAACAGAACTACTGGAGCTCTCGAAGTTAATCAATAAGCGCAAGACAGCTGACATACGGAAGTATAATATGGAGAGGATCGAATATGCTGTAAAGAACGGAGGTAGCTTGAAAGCAGTGAAGACACATCTTGCCGTGGGGAAAAATCACGTGTATGCACTTAAGGATAAGCAAGGCAATGTCATCACAAATGGGGATAAAAAAGTCACAGTGGCCGAGGAGCTCTATAGGGATCTGTACAGTAGCCGGGACATCCAGGATGATGCCGGAGGAGACACTAGTTCAGAGGAGATAGACGTCCCACGAGTAACGACCGAAGAAGTAAGGAAGGCCTTGAAAGAAATGAAAGGAGGCAAAGCACCTGGTGAGGATCAGATAACAGCAGACCTCTTGAAGGATGGCGCAGAAATTGTACTTGAAAAACTGGCAAACCTGTATACGCAATGCCTAATGACCGCAATGGTACCGGAATCTTGGAAGAACCCTAACATCATCCTAAATTATAAGAAAGGCGACATGAAGCACTTGAAAAACTACAGGCCGATCAGCTTACTGTCAGTCGTCTACAAGGTACTTACCAAGGTAATCGCTAACAGAATTTCCGCAACCTTACATTTGAGTCAACCTAAAGAACAAGCAGGGTTCCGTAAAAGTTATTCAACAATGTACCATATTCACACGATCAATCAGGTGATAGAGAAGTGCGCTTAGTATTCTGAACCCCTATATATAGCCTTCATAGATTATGGGAAAGCATTTGACTCGGTCGAAACGCTAACAGTCATTCAGGCATTAAGGAACCAGGGGGTAGATGGGCATTATGTAAGAATACTAGAGGATATCTACAATGAGTCTACAGCTACCATCATCCTCCATAGGGAGAGCTGTGAAATACCTATAAGGAAGGGTGTCAGACAAGGAGGCACAATCTCTTTTATGTTATTCACAGCATGTTTACAAGAAGTATTCAGAACGTTGGATTGGGAACAGGTGGGAGTAAGGGTTAATGGAGAATACCTCAGGAACGTCAGATTTGCTGATGACGTTGCCTTGCTAAGTAACCCGTGGAACGAATTGCAAAGCATGCTTTGCGCACTGGGCGAACAGAGTAGAACCGTGGTCCTGAAAATTAATATGCAGAAAGCTAAAGTAATGATCAATAATCTCGGGACAGCACTGCGGTTTGAGATAGGTGGCGAGGCAGTGGAAGTGGTAAGCGAATATATCTACTTAGGCCAAGTTGTGACCCCAGATCCCAACCATGAGGCAGAAATAATTAGAAGGATCAGAATGGGGTGGGGTGCACATGGCAGACATTCCCAGATAATAACTAGCAGCCTACCATTGTCGCTGAAGAATTAAGTGTATGACAGCTGCATCTTACCGGTACTCACCTACGGGGCAGAAAGTTGGATGGTCACTTATACGGTTCAACTTAATTTGAGAACGACTCAGCGGGCAATGGAGCGGAAATTGGTAGGTGTAACATTAAGGGACACGAAGAGAACGGAGTGGGTCAGGGAGCAAACTGGTGTTAAAGACATATTAGTAGAAATTAAGAAGAAGAAATGGGTGTGGGGAGGGCATGTAATGCGAAGACAAGATAACCGCTGCTCATTAAGGGTAACAGACTAGATCCCTAGAGAAGGCAAGCGTTGCAGGGGGCGGCAGAAGGTTAGATGGGCAGATGAGATCAAGACGTTTGCGGGGATAAATTGGTCACAGTTGGCACAGGACCTAGGTAATTGGAGAATAATGGGAGAGGCCTTTGCCCTGCAGTGGGCGTAGATAGGCTTGTGATGACGATGATGATGATGATGATGACCCCAAGGTTCTACTGACGTCATATACGTCACGGGTGTTACTCCAGGACACCTCCGCCGAAGCGACCCGTCTGGAGGACGTCGCTCTCCAAGCACACCCGCAAGACAGCCGCTGATCCGAAAATCATGCTCAGCTGCAGATTTCGCTGCACAATTCAATTTCGTGTTTCACTGATTCCTATGACACAGGAATCAACCACAAGTTTTTTTTACCTCGTCCTGATTTTTTTTTTTTTTCGTTTATGTGTTTGGGAAAACTCCTTTCTGTCTATATATTGCATTCACTGCCCTGTGCCGGCGAGTCGAATCTGCCTGCTTTTATTTTGTGACATACTACTTTTTGTGATCTTGCGCCAATGGCTGGTTTCAAGAATCTGGTAAGGTCAGTCATACCAGGTTGCAAACACGGGTGGTCTAGCCCTAAAATAACTGCACGTAAGTACTTCGGCTATTCATGAACAAAGTTTTGCAGGAATGAGGAAGCAGCGACTGAATTATAGCCTCCTTTATATCATTACAGCGTATGTGTCACTCTATCTTATACTGCGCTGATTGTTTACACGTGGTTAAAAAAACTACGAGGGACATCTGAAAGAAAACCGAAAATGTTAAGCTGATTTATTATCACAAAATACACCCTGAAAAGAAAGTTGGGGCGCGGTTAAAAATGCGACAACGGAACTTAGTGTTACCAAGTAGGATTGTTGCTGTACGCATCAAAGGTCTATTTATGTAGCACTTCTTGCTTCGCACCGTCGAACTTACTCCAGTTCATCATACCGCCTCGCTGACGCGTGCTTTTTTTGAGAGATTTATTGACACCCCAGCACAAGCTCCTTAACCTTAACAGGCACAAGAAAGCAACCGCGTGAGGCGTGTTTGAGTTTTTCGTTAACACGTGGAAAATATTCGGAAGGGTCGGTATTATTACGAATCTTTTTTTTTTGTCCTTACTTTACTTGAGATTCTTACAGTATCTCTGCATTGTTACGTTGTGAAGACCAGGTGACACGAACCACGGCTGATGATGTAGCAATGGGTTCGCGAGATTTGACGATCGGTTTACGAGCTGCCGTAAGGGATGCGACGTAGGCTGCAGCCCGAAACACAGCGTTTTTCTCGGTGATGTGAGAGCATAACAATGCGCTACGCTTCACTTGTTCTTGTGACATTGCTCCCTCTTTGAAGTCGACTGTCTTAGTCCGTGCCGAGTAAATGGGTGGGTGTGGTGAATATGAGAGAAAGAGGAGAATAAAGTGCAAATCAACTGTGGGAGATTTCTCTGTCATAGGAATCTGTAAAACACGAAAGTGAAATGTGGAACGAATTCTGCAGCTGAGGATGCTTTGCGGATCGGCGGCTGTCTTGTGGATGTGCTTCGCGAAAGTCGTCCACCTGGCGGGTCGTTTCGGCGAAGGTGTACTGGCGTAATTTTCGTGACGGACATGACGTCAGTGAAATCTTGGGATAGCGCTGCATAAAACACTTTCGTGTTAATATATAAAACCTAAAACGAACAACCATAAGTATAAAGTACTCTTTACAACCAACGGTTGCTTCCCCGCAAGAAGACCATGGTTGCAGGGGTGCACCCTTCACAGGCCGCTTGCTTCGTTGTACTGGCGTCACTTCCGTGACGGATAAGACGTCAGCGAAATCTTGATGTATGCGGCAATAAAACACTTTTGTTTTAGAAAATTCTTGCAAACAGAGATTACGATAAAGAGATCACTGAGCAGTTGAAGGACCGTCCACAGCACTTGGAGTCACGGCTGGTCACTGGGCAGAGGATCCGCTTCGTCACCTTGTTCGGTAGCCTCTGTACTTGTCGGTTGGTCTTTGAAAGGAAGAGGTTTGGGCCTGTTGCTTCATAGCCGCACAGAAAACAAGCGCAGTAATAAATAGAGGACGAGGCGGTGACATGACAAGCGCTCTCTTAAAACAATTTGTTTATTGCAGAAACAGCGCATATAAACACGTCTTGCCAGAAAAAAGAGAGAAGGAACGAAAGGAAAAAATCCAAACGATGGGTGAAAGCAGAAAAAACAGTGACGTGTTGCCTCTGTCAGTAAATTTAGCTCATGTTTCGATAAAGCCACAGACAGCGTCATGATGAATTCGTGGATCGCCACTCTGATTTGGCTTGCTCTGAGTCGGCTTATATAGCGCTTTAAGCTTTCCTCACAGGAGAGAAAACAGCAATATGACGCCAGACATTCGAACTTTCTTAAACAGGAAATCGAAATGTCTTGTTTGGCGCAATCAATAAAGTAGCTGCTCTCACCTGCGGGAACAGCGCATGAAGGGGTACGTAAGATGACTCAGAGCAATTAGACACCTGGACGGTATTTTAGGACCAATCAGGGATAAACCCACTAGGAGATTTCAAGATATCAGGAGAACTAAAGAAAAATAAACAAGAACAAGCACCCAGTAACGTTCTACACTAATGAAAGTTCCCGCAGTATATAAAATAGCTACAAAACACCATGTTTCGGTTGTTTTTTTGGTCATTTGCAGTTCCAGCACGCGTGTCAGAAATAAACGCAACCTTCCAAAAGTGGCCACAAACAGCAAAGCAGAACAAACTACCCCAACAAACACGTTAAGGAAGAAGTCGTCTAAAAGATAAGATTTCCATGTTTCAAAGTATATATCAGGCAAAAGGGCCGATTTTGAAGTATCAGTAAAAAGCTGCAATGTAAGGAAGCAATCGCATGCCAAGGAAGCGAAAATTGCCCCACAACACCAGGTTTCTGTATTTTTTTAGGTCTTGTTGAAGTAATAAAACGTGCGTCAGAAATTAAGGGAACCTTCCAAGGTGGCCACAGCCAGCAAAGCAGAAACAAATACCCCATAAACACGTAGATTGTAAGTAAGAAGTTGTATAGAAGATGACCTCATGTTTTAAAGTATATATAAGTAAAAAGGCAGACGTTGAAGTTAAGTATGAAGTTGAAACTGCAGAGCATGCAATCACATGCCCAGGAAGCTAAAATAACCCCAAAAGACAAGGTTTCTGTAGTTTGTTTACGTCCTGTAGCAGTTATAGAGCACCTGGAAAAATTAACGCAACCTTCAAAAAGTAGCCACAGTCGAAGCAGAATAATCCACTGCAATCAATTCGTCGATTGTTAGCAAGAAGGTCTGTACAAGATAACCTTTGCATGTGGCTAAGTATACATCAAGCAAATCCGAGGACGTGTTAGTGAAGTATTAGGACTAAACTGCAACGCATAAAAGCAATCACATGCTCAGGAACCACTGGCGGCGCTCTCCGAACAAAAAAACCATGCCCTCTCCATTGCTAAGGCATCGCTTTTGTAGAGAATAAACGGTGCACGAAAAAGAGATTGTCAAGGCTGACTGCATTTTCACCAAAGCGGAATATTGTGCCAGCGCTCTTTGGCATCATCCCACTAGCCCGATTCCGAACGGTGTGGTTTAAAGCATCCGAGGTGGGTACCGAAGTTAGTTTTGTTTTTGTCTTTTCCCCCTCCACGCTAGCTTTTACTCGCCTGTATTTTCTGCGAAGAAATGGGTTGATTTCTTGCGTTCATCTTGTAAATGGGCCCTGTTTTTATTTTTAGTGGAACGTAAAGCTTATATACACAGTCAGCGCAGTTTAGCGCGAACAAATGCCAACAAGATTCCGTCTTAGTCCTCATGTGTCAGTCACTATGAAGTTTTTTCTGGAAGTGTTTTCTCTTTTTAAGGAGAAGATAGAGTTATTCCTTCTCCGCAGCAGTATCAGTAGTTCTAGTGCTGTATTCGCAGTAACTTTTTGATCGCTGTTCTCCGAAGGCAAATTCTTTGCACCTACTCCCCAGCCAATTCTTGTGAGCGTAACCATTGTTTGGACGCTAGGATGCATAACCCCACTTATCCTGGTGGAGAATTTCAATTGCACCCTTTCGTCGTTATCAGCACGTGCGTATTTTTTTATTTTAAAGACGTGTAGTCTTCTTTCCCGCTAGATTTACTGTTCGTATTATTGAATAATTGACTCACAAGCTTCGATGGATTACATTTCAAAACAGAACAGGTGCGCCTTGCGGAGAATTTTCATAACATATATCTGTGTATTTCAGAGCCATATATACCTAGTGAGGTACAAAGCCCTAAGTTAAAAAGTATGGAATCCGCATGGGACCCAGCTATGTTCCAATTTTAAGCGATCTGTTACAGCCGAACTTGTCCAAACTGTATCCAGCCACCTGAAGCATAAAGACATAACGCCAATTCTGGTTTTTGACGTCTATCAGATTTTGGCTCCTGGAAACCCAGTTCCGGCAATTTATCTGCTGTTGACTCTCTTCATATTTTATTTAGGAGTTTCACACACCCTTTTGTAACGCACGAGTGGTTGACTAAAATACTCTGATATTTTACCAGATACTGCCCCCCATTTACTCCAACCGGTCCTACTGGTCGTGCTATCCAAGGAGTAAAAAACCTGGGTAGTGTCACTCTGCTCAATAATATATCTTAATAAGAGGCATCGTTTACCTGTGTTTCCCAAATGCCCTACAGGAGGCGCGGCTTCATTTCATGGACACTAGTTTCAATGACCGATATCAGACGCTCTCGAATTTGGGTTACCCTCCGCAAATGCGAATTTCGCCAGCGATAACTTTTCGGTAAGTCTATATAGGTCTGTGACATTTAACTTTGCTCTAGAATCACAGCAAGACGGTGCTGCGCTTTTGGATTCGTATTATCAAATTAGAGCGCCTGCTCAATGTAACACAAATGAACAAAGGATGCATTTGGATGATATCTATACACAAGGCATCGTTTCCAGTTTGTGTACATATAAGAAAATTTATCCCACATACAAATTTATTAAAAAGCCCCTTTTTGCTGACCCCACTGATTCATTTCCCGCACTGAGCAGAACTTCAAAGTTGGTTTACCATTGTGCAGAACTAAACAGTACCTTGCCTGCTTTGTTCATGAAACCAGCGTCAATGAGAATAGCCTGCAGCTTCCATCGTATGCATCACGGAGCCTGTCACCACCCAGTCGGAAGTTTACGATTTTGCGCATTCAGGGCAATTTTGTTACGTCCTCGCTCTGCTGTGTGTTATTGCTGTTTTTTTTCTCACTAATCCACTCTTGTTGGAACACATGAACGGCATTGGTAGTTCTGCGAGTTTCCCATCGGGACAATTTACGTGCGCACTCCAAACTACAGTTTCTTGAATTTTCAGTGCTCGTCGCCGTCCCCACTCCTATTCTCCTGTGTGCCTTTTTTGCGCTACGTGTGCAAGTATGGGTCACCGAGAAGCCAAATTCGCACTTCTGTTAGTGCATCTTACAAGAATAGTAGTCCGGCGGTTGCGTAAAGTCAGCGCTGCCGCTCCCATCTGGGCTTGAATACGCCTCTGTCCCGGCTCACACTGCGCTCTGGGTACTTTTGAAGCACCGTGCACGCGGATTATTCAATGTACTTTTTTACTTTCTTATAGCTTTAAAACAAAAAAATCACCGGGTTTCGTTTTCTCAGCCTGTTAACCTTTGTGGCAAGGCCAGGGTTTCTGTTTGTGCTAGCCCGCTGTAAAAGTTGTTTCCGCGAATCGCCGGAGCAACTTTATGCGACATTGGCCATTTAAGTGTCGTGTAATGAAGGTCGGCATCGATAGCAGTTATGTAGAACAAAAAAAAGTTTTATTAGCAAAGCGCCCATGCATGAATATGTGAAGCATTTCATATTTTCTGCTGATGACGTCTGGTTTGGGGAATAGATCAAAGGCTTCCAAGCTATGCCTCATAAACCATACCCCGACATCTTTGCCGTACGGCAGAAATCCATATAAATCAGTGTGAAGCAACAGAAAATAAACATGCAGCAAGCCCGCATTTCGCCTGGAAAAGAACGCACTGTGTAGAAGACATGCGTGATTATAAGTACCTTGTGCAGTTGTTAGAACCGATTAGAATCACAATATAGAAAACAATAAAACTAACCATTTGGCAAACAGCTTAGAATAGAACTTGCCGCGGTGACTCATAAGCTACGGCCCTGTAATGCAGAGCCCGAGGACGCCGGTTCGATTTCCTCCCGCGACGGGCGCTGGTCTGGTGCAGGCGAAAAGCAAAAAGGCCGGTATGTACGAGATTTCAGCGCACGTCAAACATTCCCACGAGGTCAAAATTATTGCGGAGCACTCGACCATGGCGTGCCTCATCGTCGGCGTTGCGTCGGCGTGTTGAAGATTATAATAAATCAACCAATAACTAATACAAAACAGTGGGCTACCGTCATGTACGGAAAAGAAACTCGAACAATTATTTCGTACCCCTGGTGATAAAGTACAGAGCATGACATTGGGGAATTGCTGCGCGCATCAAAAACGGACAAAATGAGCATGAAAAGAGGAAGTATAAGAGAAATGGTTAGTGCTTAGAACCGACGGTTGCGGAAACTCAGGGAGCCCATGTAGTTGTTGTGGGATAGAAGTGTAGCGATGGGCATGTAACCTACTAAATTTACAAATAGCTATGTTCACGTGTACAAAATTGGCTACCGAACGACTGTAATATTATTGCAAGGGTGCCTAAACTGTGTGGAGAAACGAGATAAAGCGATTATGTTGTGTGGCAACAGTAGATTTGTACCGTACCACACAGAAGCTGCTGAGTGTTTGTGGCATGCGATTTCGACAAGTACTGGACTTAAGCATAGTCATGACGATCGTAACATAAATAAAATGAAAAATATTGCTCTATTGTACGCCCACAAGCAAACTAGGCTTTAGTTTCGACAATCATTACCCCGACATCCTAGTCGGGGAATTAGTTTTTTTTTACAAAAGTGGTAATATGGTAAGTGTGCAACTTTACAATCTGTACAAGTGAACTCCTACACGTAGAAGAGTAGCAAGGTCTAAAAATGTAGAGAACCTACAATGTGCAATATGTGAACGTACAACTCCAGTACGCAAATGGTAAGGAAGCAGAAAAATAAAACAAAACACGAACAGTTGGTTGTGGAGGAAACATTGTGCGGATTGAAGAGTAAAAGCGGAGATGGTAAAAGTACAAACAGGCACAACGCCGAGGGCTTAAACATCGACGCATGCTCTGTGCCACTGCCTCGAAATTTCAGGCATTGTATTTCCCAGTGGCTTATTTTTAAGCACTTGGTGTTGCGAATGAGCACACTGTTTATTTTATATTGCAGAATTTTCAGACTCTCCTCAAGCCTTTAAGCTTCTGCTAGTCCCAGAGAGCTCAAGCTGTGCCCCCGGACGGAACTTCCCGCTCGAAACCGCATTTAAACATCTTTTTTGTGATATGCTAAGCGGTGCTTTGCGTAACACGAAACCAAATGATCCCCATGCTCCCCCTTTTTATTGTGATTTCCTCTGCGGAAACCCGAGAGAACGCGAATTCAAAAAAGGGACAACATAAAGAGGAGGAAAAAAGAGGTTTTTGATCTTTGAGTGTGTGATGTGGCTCATTGAAATACTCTGAGCATGTCGATAATGCGAGAAATAAGGAGAGAGCAGGAATGCAACGCAAATAAGGAGAAGTGATGGCGGATGAAAGCGGGCGATGGATTAGGAAAGGGTCATAAATAAGAAAGGTTTGACCAAAAAGTGAACCCCGGTTTGCGAGCAAATGTACCAAAAAAAATTTCACCGAGACCGTCACACTGAATTGCGAAAGCATTGTTTTCACCCAAATAAAATTGTTCAGATCTAGTTTATAGATATGTTTTATAGGTTCTTTACGTCAGCGAAAGAGAAGTCATGTGTGTTTGAAGCACGCTCCAGATTTTCGAACAGAAAGAGGAGGAATAAACTAATTAGGCTAGCCGTACCTGCTGCTGTCTGGGCACCCGGCTGGTGGGCGTTTCCTCTGGTCCGCGGTACCCTGGCCTGCGCTGTCCACTTGGGCCCTCTCCGCCAGGCTACGCTTGGAGGAGAGGTCAGAGCTGGTTAGCCGTGCCACCCACTGTTCGTATGTAGGTAGGAGATTAGGAGTAAGAGACGGGGTTTGTTGACACGTCATACCAGATGGTATAGGAGGCCAGGGGGGGGGAGGTAGCATTGAAAATGCGGAATATAGGGTGGGGTAATTGCATGGAGAAGGGTATTGGAGGTACGAGCTCGTTTCAAGTAGTCGGGATGCTGTAGCTTCGGTTCTGGATAGGTGTCGGTGGGGTGCTGGATATTGTTCGCTCCGGCGCAGGTGTACGGGTGTATTTCGCCGTATTTTGTCAGGAGCGTAGGCTTGACGATGTCGTCATCCTGAAGATTTCACCGTCTTGGGTAACGGCCAGGTGTGTATGGACGCGGGCAGTGGGGCGTTCCGACTTCTTTTGTTAAGGGATTCGTGGTCAGGTCATCAGACAGTCTGTAGTTCTGAAAGTTGTTTAATTTGTATTAGTATAGCCAATGCTGGTATAGATATTCCTACTATCAGGAAATTGCGAAAACGAAGTTCACGGTGTGTGCGCTATTATGACCTGGGAACTATCAAGCTCACACGAAAACTGACACATTTATTTTGCACCACAAGCCTACACATCTCATTTCATTGATGTACATCTTGAGTTGATTAGCCATTATTAGGCCATTTTTTGAAGACCGTAATAAGACTTTAGCCTGCTTCTACGTTTTATTACTTGTACACGCATTTTGAGTAGATTAGGTGTCATTAGGCCCCATTTCTATAAACAGTCCCCAGATGGACTAATTTCTCAGATTTTACGCTATTATACCATCGCCACCCATGTCCACCTTCCCACCACCCGGTCTTTGTCGGCGTTTTGCGGGCTTGAAGGCTCAGTTTCCTCCGGTACATCAACACAGGGTTTATGGCATCAAAACAAGCTGCCGTTCCCCTTTTCATTTTACTCCTGTTCTGTCGTCACAACGGGCACGCCTCGTGTACTCCAGGCTGAAGCTTCGCTTGTGATGCATCTGTATAAAGGGGAATTCTATTTCATTTTCATGTATGGATCTTACATTTTTTCGCTTGTTTTTATTTTATTTTTTGCACCAGATTTACGGAAGTGTGGCATCTTTCGCGCAGGATGAGGAACAGAAACGGCCGCAGGGCAACCTAGAATTTCGCCCGCTTGTTGAGAGAGTAGTTGCAGTGCGAACCTAGGTTGGCTGAGCCACTGCTATGGTTAGGTTCCACCGCGTGATAGGTTGGAATTCTCCGCCCCTCCACGTGCCGCAGCACTTGCCGAGGAGTTGCCTAGATAACAAGGCAAGCTCTCGCTTTCACAACAAAGCCAAGTATCCATAGCCAAAGTGCGCAACCCCTGCATGCATTGCTGTGAAACGTAGCAGAGCAGAAGATCCGGGTGTCGTAATCTGGGTGCGCAGGAGGGCCACGGAACGGCAGCATCCTAGGCTAAGGAGAAGGTGGAAAAGAAATTTTGGTATCCGGTCGCGGAAGAGGAAACGAAAAACTGATGAAGTGTGGCATGGAACGCGACAAACCGTGTCCCCCTTTCTGCCACGTGGACATCACCAGGCCACAGGACGAAGCTGCTTCGTGCACTCTTCCGATGCACCCAAGTCGACAGTGTTTTGCTACTAGAAAGTGTGCAACCCTACGAAATTTAAAAAAATGGCCGCGTAGGCACTCACTTTGCCGCAAAGGTCGTAATGAGGCGATTGTGTTCTGCCACCCCTACCACAGAAATGCCTCTTTTCTCTTTTCCGACTATCTGGAAGGCTCTTCCTCTCCCGTATTAATCTTTTCACTGCAAAGATGGCGGAGGTTTGCCCAAATCATTACAAATTTGCGGAGTGTCACTGCTTGCGCACCACCCACTGGAAACTCGTTCTGTCCAGCGTCTTTGTCGTCTGGCTGGAAGAGGATCATGAAAACCTTGTAAAGGGAAGATTGAGACCCAAAGAAATAGCCTGACGCCAGAGGGATAGTGAAGATATAGAGTCCATAAACAAACAGCGGCTGTGGAGAACTTCATCGAACAAGAGCTGTGAAAAGCAAAGTGAAATAAAGGAAACAAATTTGAAAAGCTGTGGTTGTCGCTATTCTTTTCTTCGTCGCACATCGTAATAGGGTGACTTAGCTGCAATTGAAAGCTTTGAGGAACGAATGGGCTCCGTTTTGAAAATTTACGAAATTGTAAAATGGAAAATAAAAGTACTATAATGCGTGACACGTGAACCTCGTGGCACATGAGAATGACAGGTGCAAAACAGCTGCGCAGAACCACGATAGTATGGAGGCATGCTGTGTGCCAGTCTTCTTGCTGGCGAGTTGACTACGAAATGAAAAAGAACACACTGATGCAAACACGGTATAGCACAACAAAAGCTTGTCGAATGAATTTCATGCCGAAGGACAAGGAAATAAAACCGAGGAAAAATACGCAAGTGCAATATATCAGTTAAGAATTACCGCAAACACAATTATCAGTTGCAAATAAGTATCGCAAGCACAATGTATCAGTTCTTATTAAAATCGCCAAGCTTTCGCCTTTAAATCACGTAAGCAGACTGAAGTGCGTCCAGGAAGTGTCGTATTTGAAAGCGGACAGAGTGTTTCGATAACACTCAGCAGCAATTACTTTGAGTGTGGCGCGCTTGCATGACCCGCTCTCTTTTTTTTTTTGCCAGTGGGCCTTACTCACGTGGCTGTATTGTGTGCCATCGTCTGCAGAAATGGGCAGAAACTGCTGCTTAGTACGGCAAATTTCAAGCAGAAAGATTACAAGAACTTCTAAAATAAAACAACAAATTAATCTTTAGAGTCCCATAAAGTAACCTAGTTGGATTTGCTTGCCCCCCAGTAGCCACCGGTGCAGCAGTGGAACGAGATAAAGCACGGAAAAACGCGACACGCCTCAGTCACGCCTCCTTGGAACGCGCTGCCTTGGACCGGTTACGTAACCCCAATATTCCGCAAATGCTTTGAATTGCATTTTTAAAGCGCCTGAACTTCGCCTCAATGCATTATCATTACGTTAGGTGGGCGTCGCTAGAGCTCGTGTTTCCCGAGTTTCGCTCAATCTCGGGGCTTCTGGAATAGCACTCCAGGACTATCCTCCTAAGCGTGATATGGATGAATAATACACACACGACAGTATAAAGTAGCAGGAAAATATGCGCAAGTATAGGCTACGGTTTTTTTCAAGTTTTAGTTGTACAGACCTATAAAACATAACTTTTACTTATGAACTAAAACCTTTCCCGTTCTACCGAGGTATAACGGGTAAATTGAATACATTAAAAATGGATGTATGGATTTCAAATAAAAAAAACGTAAAAAGGTAATTAAATATGAAAATTACGCAGAAAATAACTTCGTTTATTTGTTATTATAACTTTGTTTGTTATTCGGCAGTCCTGTAAATAGTGGTCAAAACTGTCTGCTGGTAGGTTATATTTACATATGTTATTATTTTAACTGGCGAACCTAACAAAATAAAACGAAAATCTACCGTGTTCAGTGATAAACTGTGACGTGTGGGAAAATTGGTGGGAAAATGGTGGGAATTTTGTGAATATATTTTATCCATTGGAATGTGTAGCATTCATTTCCTTCTTGTTGTCACTCAACTTTCCAATGTTTTCTTAGGTTAATATTGAGCTGTTTTTTGGTAAATTGTAGTGAAATAGGCCAGTCAATTTTTTCACCATATTTTGCTGCTTTTTTAGCCATTTCGTCCGCTATTTTGTTAACGACATTGCCACTGTGACCTTTAACGTAATTTAACGTTATTTTGACCTGTTTTTCTATTTTGTTTAGCATTTCTTTTCTTCTAAATATATTTGGGTTCCGATTATTTGGATTGCTAATTGCTTTTAGGTTTGATAGGCTATCAGTATACAACTGTAAGTTACCTTTGAAGCTAGTTTCTAGGTATTCAGGTGCTTTTAAAATCGCTATTCTTTCTGCCTCAAAGTTATTGCTGTACAAGGAAAGTTGTATTGTTTGGTTTCTACTATTTCGCCGGATTTGTCTAGAATTATAAACGCTGCTTCTATGCCGGTTTCATCTTGCGATCCGTCTGTGAATACAACAAAATCGGTCTGCGAAATTGGTTGGGTAAGATAGGTAAAAGATATCTTATCTGCTGGATGCAGCTGCAATATATCTACTATGTTACTCATTTGGCATCCCGTAAAAGCGCGTTTTTTCCAGGTGAACATTTTTCCGGCGAAAAGTATGTTAAATGTTTTGATTTCTTCTTCCATCGTCAGATGAATTGGTGGGACATTATCTATGATGTTTAAGGCCGGATTGGATGCTGTTTTAAACGCTTTGGTAGCTCTAATGAGGCTTGTCCTTTGAATCCTTCTTAGTTTTTCCTTAGTAGTACCTGTTTTTTTATACCAAATTGGAGCGGCATAACCTATGATTCTTTCTTTAGCTGTGATAGAACATTGTTGTAGTTGTTTGCAGGTGAGCCCCCACTTGTATGCTGTAAATTTTCCTAGGCTGTTTATTATTTGGTTTACTTTTACCTTAACATAGTTAATACGAGGGATAAAACTGAGCTTGTCGTCTAAATAGACGCCTTATATTTTAATTTCTTTACAGAATTTAAGATTTTCGTTTCTTAGTTTGATAATGGGAGGTCTTTTAATGTAGTTGTCCCTTATTACAGTGAATTTTCATTTTGTTGTGTAAATGTAAGTTCTTTGTCTATTCCCCAGTTTTCTGCTATTTTGAGCGCTTCGGTTGCCTTTTGTTCGATGTTATTTCTTGAATTTCCTCCTATTACTAAGGTTATGTCGTCGGCAAAAGCCTGAATATATACATCGCTAGGAAATTTGCTGTTTAGGAAATCTAATATTGTGATGTTCCAGAGTAATGGACTTAAAGGTGACCCCTGTGGAGAGCCTTACTTAAGATAAAGCTGAAATTCTGATTTCTCCATGTTAAAGAATATTTTTCTTTTTTTAAAAAAGTTATGAGTCGAAATGATAGATTTCGGAAACCCTGCCTTTTTTAGAAAGTTTACGATGACCGAAGATTTGATACAGCTAAATACGTTCTTTATGTCTAAAGAAATGACAACACATACCGCTTTATCTAATCTTGCTTGATCAATTTTCTTTTTTAACTCGTTTAACGCGATGGTTGCCGACGTGTTATGGGTAAATCCGAATTGTTTTGTACTATGGAGTTTTTTCTTGGTTAAGAAGTAATATATTCTGTCTTTAATTATTTTTTGAAGTATTTCCCCTACTATAGAGTTAACCGCCATGGGTCTATATTTGTTGGCTCCTTGGTTATCTCCTGATTTTGGTATTAGGGTTACATTTGATTACTTCCACCGTGATGGAATGTATCCTGTTTTATTACATGCATTGTAAAGATCAAGAACGAATAATATTTGGTAATTATATAGACATTGTACAAACGTTGCTCGTAGGCCATCTGTTCCAGGAGCTTAATTTCTGCGTAATTAAGATATGACTGTGTTAATTTCATTTTTAGTAATAACAGCTTCATCAGAAGAATTTCTTCTTCGTCACAAACCTTGTCACCATCGTATAACTCTGTTAATAAATGTTCAACTGTTTCTTCGGTTGATTTTGTTTTTCCTCCAGTTTCTTTTTCTAAACTTGAAATGATGATTGGTTGGTTTACTGTTCCTCTGTCTAATTTATACGGTAATGTGATGGATTTTTAATGAACTTCTGAACTAGTTGTTCCCAACTTTTTCTTTTTGCTGTGGCTAAGTTATCATTGTAAGCTTTGTGTTCATTATAGTACTCGCGCTTAAATTGTTCCCTGATTTCTCTTCGCGATTTTTAATACCTCCTTCTTAGTGCTCTTAGTCGCTTTCTCTCGATTTCAAGTTCAAATGCCCACCACGGTTTTGGTTGTGTGTGGGGCATAGGTCGGCAAAACAAAAAGAACTCACTCAAACTTAATCACAATTTTTTTCATTCACGCGGTACTCAATCAAACTCAGACTCAAAAATCTCGTCTGTTCACAAAATCACTCGTACTCACTCATCAAATACTCATTTGTAATCATACTCACTTGTACTCAAACTCATTTGTCCTCACGAGTATTCGTACTCAATCTGTACTCATGAGTACTGAATCTGTGCTCATGAGTACTCACTCTGTACTCATGAGTACTCAATCTGTACTCATGAGTACTCAATCTTTTGTACTCATGAGTACTACTCGTTCTACACTCACGAGTACTACTAATTCTGCACTCATGAGTACTGCTCGTTTTGCCCTCATGAGTACTACTCATTCTGCACTCATGAGTACTCAATCTGTACTCATGAGTATTCAATTTGTATTACGAATAATCAACTTATCTGCACTGTTAGCTACGTCGTATCTCCAATGGAAGAATAAATAGAAAAAAATAAAATGTTTAATTGATTAGAAAAACACAGGTTACATATATATAACGACAGAGGAAGAAAACATCTGACTCGGTGCACTGTCGTAGGGCGACTTTCTGCGCGAAGGCACGTACATGTGAGACAGCGAAACGGAACGTAAGCACTCGCGTTGCGTCTCGCGTCTCCTCTTGTTTCAGGAATAAAACAACGAAGTCTAGGCCAGGTCGGGCTCAGGGGAGCTCGGGGACTTGTCGGTGCGGCCGTGGCCGTAACCTTCGGTTTTCTGCGTGTCTTCAAGTGGCAGCTTTTGTCGTCCGTTTTCGTTTCCGGGAGCGCTGATACTCTCCTAATCGTGCTCCAAAACCGAACTGTGCCTGCCCCTAGGCACAATGAAGCGTTTCCGTAGATTGACGTCCGTTCGTATCCAGATCACTGTCCTCTTATTCACAGATGCTCGATGCTGGCGTTTGTTTTTAATTGTTCCGGATACTAGAAACTTCGTTCAGAGGGTATTCGTCTCGTTGAGTTTCGGCGTTTTTCAAATCTGCTTGATTTTATTGTGTGTGTGCCGTGGGATTGCCTTTGTCAGACCTGAACTTGACAGTGTTTACGGCGTTGCGTTAGCCGCGCCGCTTCCGTCGGCGATTATGTTCATGTACCTCGTCGCGTCCTTGATGCATGTGGGGGCATAGACGTCCGGTTTGTCCGGTGGCGAGCTGCGTTGTGTAGGGATGGCATAGTTCGGCGCGTTGAGGACGTTGCTTGAATTGTCGTGTGCGTTGCGTATGGTGCGGGAGCCGTTTGGCTTTTCGTTTAGTGTGCGGTAGCGAGGCGTTTTCGTAGGGTGGCATGGCTGATCGGTCAAGGTCGTTGCGGCTCCGTGCTCGCAGTCGCAGTGGTTGTTTCGGAAGTGAAACCGTTGTGGTGGGGAAGCAGGCGTGGTTCATGCCGTCCGTTCGGTCCCACATTCATTGGCGTCGCAAGCGTGACTTCATCGTTAGGGCATTCGATGCCTTCGTCTGGATCGGGTTCATTTGTTTCCGTTCTTGCCGTGTCCGTGTCGTCACTCGAGCCCTCGTCTTTTGCCCATTGTTTCGAGAATGCTGTAATCGCTATCTCTTCCATACAAGCAGGCTCCGTTCGTCCCGAGTCCGCTTGCTCGCGGTTGCGTCCTCTTGTACGAAATGGTGTTTGTCGTGTGAGTCTCGGTCGGAGCGAGGGTGCCGGGGATCTTGTGCGGTCGTTCGCCACGTATGGTGCATGTTCGGCCGCCGTGCGTCTTGTTCGCTTGTCGTGGCCATCTCCGCCAATCCGGATGTGATGTCGTTGGTTGCGTGGACCGGCGCAGGGACAGCACGTGCGAAAAATTGACGTACCGGCGCCGTTGCGTTCGGTGCTCTCAGCGTTCCGTTTGTGTACGTCTGTACCCAAAAAGAAGGTGCCAGAAACGTGGTGCCTTGTGGCTCGTGCACGCTGTGTACGTTGCGCGTTTCGTTGCTCGTTGCTGGAATGGGCGCGTGGGCGATGTAGGTCGTGGGCGATGTAGCAGAGCAACGTGTGTTCGTTATCTCGCCAGAAATGCACTGACTTTCGATGCGTTTCCGTAATCGTGGCGATTACCTGCATGGGAGAGGTCCGGTGATCACGCAATCACAATTTTGCATGCGTCGTCTCGTGCATGTGCGTGCCGTCGGGCATTCTGCCTGTGTCCGGATCTTGTGCAGTCCAGGAACCGTGGGGAACGTGCGGCCGGCTCGCGCCAGTTGTCTCTGAAAATTTTCTCGTTCATCACGCACTCTTAACAACTGACCTGACCGTATTATCAAGTTTCTTAAGATCGTTTTAATTTTGTCGTACCTTGAGATAGGGCACTGCATATCTTATGCGGCTGATGACGAAGGCCTGGACTAGGCGGAGCGTCTCGCATTCCTGGAGGCCTCCGTGTTTGCCTGATACTCGATCGATCATGTAGCTGATTTGTTCACACGTGGATTTAAGTTTGTTAAGGGCAATGGCGTTATTGCATTTGTTATTACTCCCTTCTAAAATATCCACCGAACGTTTACCACAGCTCGGGATGCACAATACGATCACTGAGCTCATACAGGCTCAGTACACGAGTCAAACCATGCGACTGTCAATGACAACTACTGGCAGGCAGGTCCTTGAAGATCTCCGCATCGCTCTACTCCCTACCACTGAAGACACAGCGGACATCCCTCCCCCTTGGCGCTGCAAAATAATCGTTAAACCTCTGCCCCGTAATATGCATCCTGACGGAAACTCAGGAAGACGGCAATCCCGAGAAACAGCCATAACAAAACAATATGGCACCCGTAAAGACGTGTATTATGTAGACGCAACGGGGCCCACACCGGAGGGCATCTGTATGGTTGCGGTCCTGCATAAGGGAATACAGGTGGATGGACTATCGGTGAAAACGAGTAAAATTGAGTTTGCTGAAGAGACGGCTATAGCTTTGGCCGCCACTCACTCTGATGCAACGCACATAATGTCTGACTCGCAACAAGCTTGCAGAAATTTCATCAGGGGCCGGATAGCACTCCTAGCTAGAAACAAATTCTCACAAATGCCAATCCAGAAATATCCGACACCATTAAACAACTTGCATGGCTACCTGGCTAGGGAGTAGAGGGGAACGAGGCGGCGCACACAGCCGCCCGAGCGTCTCTCCCCCGGAGTTCCTCTGACTTCCCAGGCTCTGACTGTACACTTGTACCTTACCCGCTAACTATATTCTCTGAGCTCACAACATACCTGCGCCAGGGTAGGCGGGCGTTCCCGGTGCTCGCCAAGGGCCTGGATAGAACTGAGGAGCGCCATCTTCGCCGGCTGCAGACGGGCTCAGTCTACAGCCCCGCAATGCTCAAACACATCAACCCGTCCTTCTCGGGTTCGTGTAACTTCTGCGGTCAGTGGGCAGACACGTATCATATGGTATGGGCCTGCCAGTATAATCCAGGGTTAAAAGTCAAAGTGAATCCAACGAGGGAGGGCTAGGAGGCGGCCCTGTCCGGCTGCTCGGTCCTAGAGTCTCAGCGGGCTCGCGTCCAGCGGGCACAGGCGGTGGCCTCGACCAATGGGATCCCGGACTGAGGAATACCACCTACTCAAGAAAGGCCTAACCACCTATTCCTCTCTTTAACTCTGTCTTGTACATTACGAAAGTTTTCCTCCTCCTTCTCTTCCTCACGCAGCCTCCTGCTCTCAAAGAGTGCCGCTTGCAGGGTCCTCTGCCGTTTGGTGTCGGAGGCAGCCTGAAGTAGCGTTGGCACATTCGTTCGTTGCGAGAGACGGAGACGTTCTCCGTTGTCCTCTAGAAGACGCAAGACGATGTCGTCCTTACGGCCAGAGCAGGGTAGCCTTCGTAATCGTAGTGCGCTCACGAACTGCTGTTTCTTCGCAAAGCATAGGACGTAGCGTTCAGTTGAAGACAGCAGTGTGTCGACCACCACTGACATGGAGTCCATCGGTGCCTCACGTCTGTGTGCCGCACTCTCGTAGTCGTGGTGCGGTTCGTCCACGTTGTTCGCCTCTTCGTCCGTTCGTCCTCTCATGGCCTCAGATCCTGATCCTGTCGACTGCAACATCTTAGCTAGGTCGTGGCTCGAATGAAAGGCTAAACAGAAAAAAATAAAATGTTTAGCTAATTATGCGAGGCTAAACAAAATATGCGAGGCTAAACAAGGCGTCGCACGCGTTCAACTGGATAATATGATGTCCGATTCACAACTCACAAACGTGCTTAGGTGTACTTGGATATTTTATTTCCATTACTGGGGCAAATTCCACCGCCGCGCCTGTACGGAGGGGCTATATGCTCACTTGTAAATGGCACTACACGAGACCATATTACTAGCGAACCTGAGCAAAATGTTTCAAAACGGGGACCTAATAAAACTATATGGGCGCAGGTACATCAGCCAAATTGTCGCTTGAATACGCACAGCAGAATGGTGCGGACAATTTCAGTGAGATAAACGTTACAAACCACGCAGTCGGTTTGACGCGAGTTACGTAAATTAACTGCGACTGTTGGAATGAGCGGTTCGGCTCTCGAAACGACTACACAGCATGACATGCGTCTACGGAAACATCTGAAGACCGAAAAAGAGAGACTTCAGTACGCCTAGTGCGTGCATTGTTAGCAGCCTCCACCGCCTCTCCCCTAAAACACAGAAAGGGAGCAAGCGCAATGGCCCCGTGTACATGGACGCGACGGGGGCGGGGTGAGTTGAGTGGCGGGTTCAGCTTACCTCGACGCGTCCGAGTTTATATGAACCCCGTCCAAAGAATCGAGGTGAGAGGAGCGGCGGGGTCCACGGAAAAGGGGCTACCGTATTTTCACGATTCTAACGTGCACCCTCTTTTGCTAAAAGGTAGCTTCGTCTTTGTGTGCGCGTTACAATCGGGCTCAAAACCGAAATAGGCTTTAAAGCGGCCAGCAGCATTTCCATGCGCAAGGGATACGAAGTACCCGCAAAATCCAACTCAATCCAATAAAAACAATCGGTCAACACCACGTGAGTGAATTTCGGCGCACTGATTCATCAATGGCATGCCGCATACCCTGGTCAGGTGTTGCACATTTTTTTGTGCTTCTGCTTAGCCCCTAACCCTTAGAATTATGAAGATCAAGGCACTTGAAATCGCAAGCAGCTTCAGTGTTCCCCGCTATAACTTTATTTCCAGCAGCAGCTGGATAAGCAACCTTGTGAAGCACAATTCATTTTTGGCTTCCAGAGCTGCATACGCCAAATAAAATCTCCCTCTTCCAGGTACGGGGTGTCATGTGTTTTCCATCTGCTCAGTACCGTCAGTGTCACATTTTTTTTTCGAATTTTCCTGCGCGAAGTTACCCGCGCGTTACAATTGGGGGCGCGTTAGAACCACGAAAATGCGGTATTCTGCTGCCCGCGGCCCGCCGACTCAGCCCGACGAGCGAGCTAACCCACCCCCTGCCTCCGAGTTGACTGGACTCGCCGCGACGGCTCTCTGACCCACCCCGTCCGCTTATACATGGGGGTGTCGAGTCCAAAAAACCTGTTTATTTCGACTCAACGCGCCCTCGTCGGGTCAATGTAAACGGGGCTAATGAAGCCGCCACGCGTTCACAGGCCGCGTCAACCAAAATAACTGCGGCAGTCAACAAGTGCAGTAGGGGAAGAGCCACTGCGGCGGCGTTTCCCGCCGGGTCTTCACCCCCTCGTTTTTCCCTCTTCCCCTTGAACCCTTTGCGAGCGACCGCCGAGAAACGCTTACAACGCCACACAGGGACCGGGAAAGGGGGGCGGTGCAGTTTTCGTTGTCTAATTTTGCCATCCTTGACTGTTAAGCTGCACAGCGGCACCGCTAAATGTTAGCGACTCGTACACGCGCGTCTCGCAAAACCAGTATTCATGAGTATTGTACTCGTGAGTACTGTGTACTCATGAGTACTGTGTACTCACAAGTACTGTGTACTCACGAGTACTGTGTACTCACGAGTACTGTGTACTCATGAGTACTCATACTCATTAGTACTCAAACTCTTGAGTACTCATACTCATGAATACTGTACTCATGAGTACTCACAATCATGAGTAGTCTACTCATGAGTACTGTACTCACAAGTAGTGGACTTACCCCTGTACTCACTCGTCATCATACTCACCTTTTTTTTTCTGGGTGTGTACTCAATCATCATCGTTCTCACTCCTGAGTTTGAGTACACATGAGCACAAATGAGTGTACTCACGAGTGAGTACGCCGACCTATGGTGTGGGGTGGCTTAACTTTTTTGCTATGTTTACTTACTATATTTTTATGTGATCATCCAATGTGTTCACAGCATTTTCGATTTCTTCTCTTGTTTTAATCACGTTTCTAGCGGTTCCGAACCAAATGTCCTTTTTAAAATCTTCTAGGACATGTTTCTCACCTTTCAGAGTGAGACAGTACTTGAGTTTGCTAACGATATTGTATAAAAGTAAACTAATAAATTTGTGGTCGCTGCTGTTGTATTCTTCGAGTACTTCCCAGTGAATAACTTCTGGTAATAACGCTTGCCCTGAAATGGTTACGTCGATCCAACTCCTACCTATACTGTTTTCGAATGTCAGAGGTAAGTTAGGGCTATTTATAACAGAAAGGTCGTGCCTAAGGCAAGTTCAAGTAAATCGTCACCCCTTGTATCGGTTATATCTCATCCCCATTCTCTGTTTCGCATTGAAGTCACCCAGTAGTACTACGTGGTCGTTAGAAAAATCTTGAAAGAAGAGTTCTAATCGGTTTAACGTGTTTTCGAAATCGTCTCTGGGAGGGGCTTAGTAATTAATTATAATGAATTCCTTTCTTCCCAGTATACCGTCACCGCAATTAGTTGTTGGTCGATTATGAGCGGGAATATTTTTACATCTGGAGAATGATTTACTAGAGCGACTTTCGGGTTATTTTTGTGTGCAATGACTTGATTTCGTATGGGAAAACATATAACCTTTTCTTTAACATGATTAGGTGACTGTATTGCTGAGATGTGATTATGATTTTCGTTATGGCAGAAACTTAACGTCTCCTTCCCTTTGGCACACCTTGCCAAATTAACTTGGATTATGTGTAGTAATTACCGTGGCTGCGAGTGTTTTCGCTGGTCGTAGTTCTTCGCCATACTGTTATGTATGTGTGTGTTGTGAGTGTTGTAGTGATGAGAGTGTTTGCGTTGACCTACCCATAGCAACTCGCAACTTCAGAGCGTCCAACTAAGTCCACTTCACGCAACACTGAACTTCGCTAAATGTTCAATTACTTGCCGCTTGCGTTGTCGAAGCAGAGCTACACAGTCGGCTCAATTCAATCGGAAGAGAATCGCCTCTTGTTCTTGTCGCTGCCTGTGAATCTACGTCGGGCATGTGTTCTCTATCATTGAGTGCCTTATGTCGACCTTCTCAACCATTCCTTGGCTCTCTTCCGCACACATGCAACAATGAGGTTCTACACTAGCACAGTTCTGGTGTTAGTGGTTTTCCGCACATTTGGCACATCGTGGTCTCCTGTTGATATCACAGTGTTTTTCGGAGTGGCCATAGCTCGCACAACGCTTGCATCTTGGGAGGAAAACGTTGTCGAAGTACCTGCAGCTTGTCCATCCGATGTAGAGTCTTTCTTTCAAAACGATGCTCTGATAAGCTGGCAGTTTTGTTGACTTAACGGCTGTTGTGCCATTCTTTCCTTTCCAATGGTTGAGAACTTTGATGTCGTCGGTGTCGCAGGATAGTCGATTCTTGTTTACTAAGACTGTGGGAATGTCTTCGACTGAAACATCGTCTTGGATACCTATTACCATCACCTGGAGAAGCTTTGTCTTGGGTTTCCTTGTTTGTATTTGGTGGCTTGCTGGATTTTTCGCGATTTCTTCGGACAGTTTCTTCAGTCCTTCCCTTGACGTCGAGGTCTTTACGATGCCTAATCTTCCTTGTCGAAGGGAGACTTCAGTTAGGCCAATTTTTACTGGGTCAATGTGTTTTTGGAGTATTTCAACTATCTTTGCTCCTTTTAGTGTGTGTGTCGTCACTACTAGCGCGGCGCGAGGTGGCGGCTGGTTGGTTCTTGTTTCTACTGGCTCTTTGTCCATCAGCCTTTTGTGCCGACTAGCACGGTTCGAACCAGGCCCCTCGAGAGAAACATTTCAAACAATAATACCGTTTTTGACCGCACATAGCGGGTTCAAAATTTTAGTGCTAATGCGAGCAATCCAAAAACACATTCTATTGGTATAACTTTAACGATATTTTATACAAAATGTGTTCCCTAGTGACACCAACTCCACAGCTTTCTTAGGATTTTTTCTTTCTCTGAAAGCGTCAATAAAATGGTGGTGCAAAGGTTACCCTATCATGATTTCCGAAGTTAGATACGAACTTAAACCGTACAACCTAAGTTGTATTTGTTCGACCTTATAATATAACTAATTTCTTCATTCAGTACCTTGTTGAAAATGACGCACCGTAACCTGGTTACAGCCGCTAATTTTTTGCCCTGTTGTACCATTAAGTGCTCACCCCAAATGAAGCTACGGCCAGACACAAACAAGTCCTCTCGCATCTCCTAACATAATTCACAGAAATGCTGTCCTTTTTCCACACAGAGCATTGCTTTCCAAAAAGCTCCCTTTTGTCTGGTTGCGCACTGTGCACAGCCGCCTGCCTGAGTGGGCTTCGGCGTCCCTCATGCGTGGTGCTGGCGACAGCTTTTTCACCGGAGCATGTCGGCGTAGCCTGCGAGGCGTTATTCAAGCTCTAGACGGAACTCCCCGGAGGTGTGGGGGGCTAACGGCCACCCCCCGGTGTTGTGGCAGCGTGTTCAGAGCTGCCCAACGATGCCAAAAACTGCGCGCTTTCGAAAGTCGGTGGCACACGGCGGAGCAGGTTTTTTCGGCACGCCTGGTTTCTGTTTTGGGTGCTAAAATTACCCGTTATTTAAAGCAGGAGGTGTTCGAAAGGCTGCAAGTGTCTACTGGCAGGCAATGGGTAAATATTTTTCTTCTGTCGTACCAAGGCTGTTTTCTTCTTTTTCAGTTTCACGAACATGGAGGGGCTAAATTAAAAGCGTAAATAATCACTCACATGTACGTGCGGAAATTGCATCCTTTACCGCAGTTTCTGGTGTCTGATCTGTGGGTCTTTGATCTGTGGTGCCACGGGATAAGCAATTCTGTAAAATATATGCATCAAAACGCTATTTTCACATGGTATCGATCTGTTTATTTTCAGCTCCTCTACTTTTGCGGTTCGTTTTACGGGGCAACCTTTTCTGTTCTCAGAAAAGCAATGTCAGAAAAGCGGTTGGCGCTTGGTGATATTTCTACGACCAAAACCATTGTGTTCACCAGTCGCAACAGAATGACTTAGCTTCATCTTGCGTCTTTGAGTTGTTTCATCCTCATTGCATATTGCCGCGAACCATACATTGGGTTTGTTTATTTGTGTTTTGCTTTTACCGCCCGGCTGCGCTGGTCTGTGTTATCTCTGCGCCAAGGGAAGCGCGTGTTCCATTCTTTCTTTCTGTGCCGCATGTGTTATCTGTTGTGATAGGGAGAGCATTCCGATCTAACGTGAACAGCCCAGAATAAGCTTCTTGTATATACTATGTTCTCGATGTGAATCGACGTTTCGAGAACCACGCGCGCCGAAAGATAAAAAGCCTGCAGTGCGGACGCCGGGGCATTCGATTCGACGACACTCGCCGGTGCAAGTCACTTTGTTGACGGCTGCTTCGCCGCCTCTGTATTCTTTTGAGTTGTTAGGGGAGCACAAGTTCGCTCCAATAAACGTGTTTCTCATTCAAGACAACTGCATCGTCCTTGTCTTCATGACAATATTCTGTCTCTAAAATTGTGTCATTTGTTGAAATTGAATTTTAACAGGCGTTTCAGATATTAAACCATACCCAGCTTGTGTGTAAACTGAAGGAATTTTGCATCAGCGTCTCGGTTCGAATCCTTGGTGTAACGTGCCTATCCCACAACGCGCCGTAAGTGTGCATTCAGAAATCGTCAGTGTTTGCGTAATCAACTTATGCAAGCAACATTGGACTGCGGCTGCCCTTCGACCTCAAAAAATGGTACTTCTTGCGGCGGCACAAGCGAGATGTTTCAACTTGTTTACAAGCACCCTTTTATGGATGGGCGCTAGTCCATCATCATTGCATGAACTTAATTTTCTGATCATCAGTATCGCTGTCGGGCGGATTTTCCGGAATCCGCGGTTACACGAAGAAAGAATGCTTATTCGAGAATCGTCGAATGCCTCACTCTATATCGTACATAGATTACGCCGGCAGTGCGAATGCGAGAGTATTAAATTTACTCCACGAAGCCTAATGGGAGGACGGATACTGGTCGTGAATAGCGTCATAAGCCAGAGCAGTGGTGAGAGCAGAAGCTGCTCCGTGGCAGGGGCAGCAGAAGACAGTTGTCTTTCGATAAGATTTGCAAGGAGGTTAGCATATATGCTGCCAATTTTATTGCGAAGCAGTGTACCTGTGACCAACCAAGGAAGTTTTCGAGTACGCGGCATCAGAAAGGCCCAGGTTACAGCTGGCTACAAAAACATCCCAGGCTATTTCTGGCTACACCCAGGCCACACAAACTACTGGCGCCGCCAGGGTTCCAACCTGAGCGCAAAGACAAGCGTAGTGAGAGCTTGCCGACTAAGCTACGCCAACACATAGACACGAGGAGACAGTCAGTGGTTGTAGTCAGCGTCTGGGGAGTGGGAGGGCGCTTTTTGGCTGTTATTTATGAAACAAGATTGAGTGGGAGGCAGTGAGAGAGATGACGCAATAGCCGCAAATGCCGCCCTTTTGCTCAATCTTCGAAATACGCTCCTCTCCGTTTCCTATCTGCCGCGCTGCGGCCTTCGGGACACCGGCCCGGCGAATCCTGCCCCGGAAGAGTCTCTGGTTTCAGCCTTTGTAGAGCCACTTATGTCGATTCCAACGACGCTGCATGTGTAGTCGTTGTGGGTGTCGTTTACCGTTTCGAAGCCCAACCACCTCCACAGCGTGGATTGAAGCCAATATTTTTCGCGTTCCCTCCCTGAGGGTATATGTGTTCGGTACGATGAGGGGACGTGGATCTTTTTGCTGACAACGTGTGTCTTGGTCGTGGGAAGGAGTCTCGAAGACCACCGGCTCGACTTCAGCTCGGAAGGCGGGCCGTTGTTTGTTGTCATATATATATAAGTAATAATTTTCCACATAAGCCCCTCATATTTCGACTCCGAGTCTGCGTTCTCCTCCACGATGGAACGAGACATGGTGGTGCATTTGTGAAATAAATCAAGAACGATGATTTGCTCTGGTGCAAAGTCTCTTTTCACTCAAACCAAGGACATCGTTTGGTAACACATAGTTACATAACCTGGCTTTGCAATACAAACGGACCTTCGGGAACCAGGTCCGAATCCGTCTGGGCTAATGTGTTACCACGATGTACGTGTTCTTCCCCGAAAATGATTTCTGATTTTAGCCACGCAAATGCTGCAGCCACAATTTACTCCGTGGCTACCAGAGATTAGGGTTCTCCTGCAAACCTTTTTTTTGCACAGTACTCCATCATTTGCTCAGATAGACTGAAAGAACCCCCTGCTGCGGCAGGGATGTCCGAAGGGACCGTTTTCTTAAAAAATGATTGGCTTCAGGGCCCCTCAAAAGCAAACATTTTGAAGCTGAGCAGGGCTTCTGCCCAGCCAACCAAATTTTGGCGGCTTAGCCGTTCACTCCTAGCACTACGATGGGTCATTTTTCACTGCGTCTGAACGAAAGCAATACTGAACAAAAACCATAATGGTGCGAGCCCACTGCTTCCCAAAATGTTTATCGATTTCTATTTTCATTTTACTTTTTTCTTTCCTTATTTACTCGATATTTTTCATATCTTCTGTTTTTCTTTATGAGGACGGCTAGGCACTTCGAGAAATGAAATCCCCGTCCGCAGCTGAATTGACCTCTCCCTAGAAACCCAGGGACAGTGGCGCACTCCCGAAATGAGAGTAGGGCCCTGGACAAGCTGTTCTGCTCCTTAAAAGATCGCCCACAGTCGTCGGAGCGTTCAGAAGGAAAAGCTTTTCTTCAAGAGGAAAGTGTAATTCAGCTAGAAAAACGCAAACGTAATTCTAATAACCCTACAGCCCACAGCTTCCCTCAGATGTGTGGTGAGTACGTAGTGGTGTACATTTATTTTTGCGGCCGTGGAAATACAGCTCCGGGGATTGCATATATTACTCAAGCCAAAGCACTCTAATTGCCTCACGCCGCAAACGAAGACGATCTCATGGGCAGTATCAAGATCAACCTGCTTTATGTTGCCTTCGAAGAGGGCACCCTCGCGCACAGTGCGCACGATGGGTGTATTTTGTAAATGTGTGGATTTTGTAAATGGGTAAATGTAAATGGGTGGATTTTGGTGCACACTGAAATTTCGCGCACAGTGCGCACGATGGGTGGATTTTGTAAATGGGTGGATTTTGTAAATGGGTAAATGTAAATGGGTGGATTTTGGTGCACACTGAAATTTCTTGGAAGCCTGGCTTATCCCACAGGCCCCTGATACGGCCGACCTCATAGGCCAAGCGTAAAAGTACTGTTCATAAATAAAAGTCGAACAAAGTATCGAACAGCAATATATGGAATGAGGAATATTTCGTGAGTTGTAGCCCAAAGCTGCAGCTAAATAAAGACACAATACATGTAGAATTCTTCATTATTTATTGTATTTGGCATGTGAAGTGACTCCACACGGCATTCAAGCATAAGAATTTTTTTATCGTTACTTGACATGGATCCTAGCTGGCGATTTTTATGACCAATGGGAGTCTCTGCCTCAATATTACGAACGCCCGCTTCGCTGGAGTAAAGCCCCTGCTGCTGTGGTTACATTGAACGGGAACGTACCCCAGTGCATCTATTCCGTATCAGAGAAAATTTGCATTGAAAGCCGCTTGTACCACAGTTTCCCCGCATTTTTCAAGAGAGGAGGGGCCGTTTATTAAGCAATCTCTCTGAAAAGATTACAGACAAATGCGGATCAGCACAGCACTCTCATCCAGGTATTTACCTCACCGAGTATCCCATTATTTGTCATTTATGACCCTCGCGCGTCCATCTTTACTACTGATATGGAAGTGCGAGAAAGCCGAGACATACCCCCAAAGCCCTTCCAGTACCATTATCAGTGCAATGTTCATCTGGCCAAACCTGACATTTGATCCCAAAAACAACTGGAGAAGAGAGCCTGGACGCCAACCCGCAGCCTGGGTATCCCGGAATGCACTACACCGGGAGGAGGTCACTTACGATCAGCAATTAACTGTTATTCTCTCTCCTTTTTGCGGCTGTTGTACGACAAGTGATCTCCGCTAACCATTTGGCTACTGTCATTCTATATTTAGGACAAGAACCAAAAGAGTCCCAGCAATTTTAGAAGAAAACCAAAACAGACAGTTTTCTGGGGAAACTTTTTCAAGGGTGCCCCTTTCAATATATATCACAATTATTCGTTTTTTGCTACAGCTGAACGGTAGAAGAAATGCATTGCAGTGGAAGTAAAACCAGAGTCCTTCAAAGCATTGAAGGACTCTGATGAAACTGACGTCATGGTGACCCAAAGAACCGACGTTCCAGTTAGATGACATGGCTGTAAATCTAAAATTAATTACATTACCAACCTTATCGTTTTTATGTGCGCTCACTGCTTTGAATTTTTTTGTAAAATAGGCAAAAATTTTGTCTGATGTAAATATAAATTTTCATTGCCTGATAACCTAAATCGATATCATGCTTGCAAATGGCTAATTACTTGCAAAACAAGCTCAGTTTGTTTTGTTTTTAAGATTCCAGGGTGAAATTATAAAAGAAAACAGATTTTTTTACGGCGAAAGCTAAAAAAATTATGGCTGACAGGGTTAAAGCGGGAACTGTAGCGAGGAATTTAATTGTGCGGATCGACACGGCGGCCGTCGTTCGGAGAGTGTAGTCTCAGATCAGCAGATCAAAAAAACGTCCGGGGTGGTGTGATACGGCCTCGAACCTTGTCGAAAAGCAGCCGCAAGGAGAGGCTGACGGCAGCGCCGGGTATACGGTGCGTTCCGTGGTGTCAGATGCCTGGTGCATCATCGGGGCAAGCGGAAAATTTCTGATAGAAGGAATGGAAAAGAGAGGAGAAATTGGTCGCCCATATGCTTTCTTCTTTGCAAATGTTGTGGGCCGATAATAAGTATCTGCCACTCTCCATCATAACACTCTCTCGCTTCTCCCCCTACAATCTTTCCGGCTCTTTCAGCGCTTCATTTGGCTTCCACGATTAATATATTGCTGATCCTCTCAATACTGTTCAAATTTCCTGCTCTCCCACTGCTCGCGAGACATCTTGTTGGAAAGCGCACAAGCTGCATCATTTTAAATTTTTTTCGTTTGGTTTTGTGTGCTATATTAGGGACATTATACACTGCATTCCTAACTAACGCCACGTTGCTTCTGTTGGTTATGTACGGATTGATTTGCCACAAACACGTTTGACATTTCTTTGTCCCTGTGTTAACTGAGCATTGATACAAATAAAAGTACTTTTCAGGATGTTCGTACGATGTTGTTTATAGGTAATGTTCAATAAAAGGTTTGCTGGGCCATTTTTTCGCTGGGAAACTCTGAAAACCAGAAGGAAAAATAACCACCGCGTGTAGTGGGCCCCTCAGCAGATACATTATTAATGGCACTCACATAATGCGCTGACCCTTTTTTTTCTCTCGGGAACTTGGAATCACCGGAAATTTAAACCGCGGCCATGAAAGAAAGCGACACGGCGCACAAGATGGCGACGCTGCCCTAAACTCCGACCCGGGATGTTGGCACGTGTGAACTGTAATGCGTAATTAAGTAGGACAATATTCGCGCTATATGCACTAGCCGCGCAAAGCTGTAAAAACAGGAGATCTGGCAGTCCATCTCTTTTCGTAGGAGACACGGCTGTTGCCCCTCACATGGATTTACGATCTTATCTGTGAAAGTTCTCTATAAATGGCACATTATGATCGTTTTGTCCGCAGCCTCTAAATCTCTCCTGAAGTGGAATGGGTTCATACACGCTAGAACCCGCAGATACCGGCTTCCCGAACTTGGCGTTTACGGCGCAAAAATCGGTGTCTGTTTTCCCCACTTGAGCAGCGAACGCTCGTGAACTGGTGAGCGGAACAGTACGCTCGAGTTGACGCCACGGACGCTGGACAAAGCTTTCTTGAAGGTTGAGGTGGCCGACGCCGGTGGCTCCTCGCGAGGTGCGCGCTGCCGCGCTCTGTATTTTTTCTTGGTATTTTTCCGAGCTTCCCACGTGGTGCAGCCCCACCCGCAAGCCTGGCTGACACCGGGAGCCCCTCACGAGGTGCGCGCTCACTCGCTCTTTTTCTTTGTATTTTTTGGGGTTAAGGCTATACCCGTAACTAAATGCTGAAACAGGTATGCTGCCCAAACTATGCAATGGCTTTTAAAAATGTTTCACGTGTACGCGGATTTAGACTCAATGATAGCGTAGAAAAATGAATGAAACCACGTTTATTCCACATTATAGTGTTCTAACGGCACTGCGGTGGAAAGGACTACGGTGTTATAGAAGAGAGAAAGGGTTGGGCTGCCTCCATTTTTTTAACGGACGTGTTGGAGGCAGCTAAGTTGGGGCCGCTTGAGTCTTGTGGCTGTCGAGGAGCCGATCACCAACCGTTGGCGCCGCCGGGTCTTGAAGAAACAGGAGGAGTGCTCGCCAGAGCTCGGTGGCTCGATCCGGATGCTTGGGATCCGGACAGTTCCATGTCCGGAGAGACGAAGGCCAGGTTCCCCGTTTTAAGGTGGCCAGGGCACGAAGTCTAGCTGGAATGTAGAGGGGGCACTTCCAACACAGGTGGTCAAGATCAGCGCGGCAGTTTCACGTGGAGCAGGTGCCAGTTACGGGGGGTGGTGTGTCACCTCTGTGGAAATGGTTCGGCAGAAAAGGAGTAAGGAGTGTACCTGTCTGAATTCTTCGAAGCAGGACAGACTCTCGCCGTGTGAATATCTTTGAGGGGGGCGGTGGTATGAAGAGTGGATTGCCAACTGCTGTGAGGTAGGCCGACGTTGTTGGTTTGTCAAATACTTGTCTGCCATCGGATCTGCTAGCTCGCGTGGGGTACCTAGGAGAGGAAATGGAGTAACGGATGATCTGGCTAGCGCGGTGCAAAGGTGAGCGCGCGCTAATGTATGAGCCTTCTCGTTTCCGGGGATACAACAATGCGCGGGGACCCAGAGGACGGTAACATCGTGACCGCGTTCACGGAGTAGGCACACCTGGTGTCGGATCTTCTGCATCACATGATTTGTGTAAAGACCATTAGCGCATGCTCGATGGGCAGCATGAGAATCAGTGTACACACGATGGTGAACGGGGTCAGTTTCAGATGAAGTTTCGGGGGCCCACTCCAAATAATCTAGAATGGCCATTAACTCTGCGCGGGTGCTGTACATCGCCTCTGTTGATACATCAAGGCGTCGGTTGTGGCACCCATTTGTCTGGTCGTTCCACGCAGTGGCATACCAAGTGTTGCTGGTACCATCTACCGGAAGTGCAGCGTCCGTGTATACGATGCGTTCAGTCAAGGGGAGGGAGCTCGTAGCCTTAGCATGCCTCTTGGCATAGGGAAGGCGCCGCACTCGATGAATGGGGTCCATATTAAGCGGAAGTGGCTTGCCATCGGTGAGTGCAGTGACTTCCACGGCGGTGTTTTGTTGGAAAGAGTGGGCCGCAAAGGCCCATATGCTCTCCTTAGTATTACTCAGTTTTGTGATAATTATTATTTCTTTCGTTCCAACCGCAATCCAAAGAAGCAACATGCCATTACGCCGCAAACATTAGACTGCGGTGCGCCCGGATAAATCTAATATTTTGTGCTCAGAGCCTCAAGACCGGCCTTTCTTCGATACACAGGCTGAGCTACGACAATAAGTCCCCGAACCTTTCCTGAATGTCTTGAATGCATCCTGGCCCTCAGTAAAAACTGGTGGTTTTAAGTTTTAAATTTACAAATACACACCTGCTTCCTCAAGCATAAACATACGCGTCCTCGGGTTTTCGTGGCACGTCCAAGAGAAGAGCACAAGTTGGCCGCTAAGGTAGTCCGACAAATACGCCAATGCCACCCTATGATCAACTCTATTCCACGACTATGAACTCGCCTGTGAAGAGTCTACACTCCCACAAATAGCTGAAAAAACAACATTTGCACGTATAATGCATGCACAACACACTTGCAACAAAATCCCACATGTCTATTATAAAAGTCGGCATTCGCAAGTGCATCCGTATCGAACACGTAATCCCTCACTATGCCCATATTTTTTTCTTTTTTTTTGTAAACCAAACTACCCATTACTCTAACGGAGGCAATATTTATTCGATCACAGGGTTTACCATAATCACCTAAGCACATCCCGGCATTGGTAGCTATTCTGGAGGCCTACGGAAACCCATTGCACATATACCACCCATTCCTTTATGATAATATATCTCGCATGTACCAGTACCCTTGTACATACCTCTAATCAGGGATTCTAAATGGAGACAGGATGATCACTTCTAGACACACCTAGTACACAAGCACTCTCTTAAAGAGGCAAATACACCAACCAAGGGCGTTTAATCAAAGCGGTCCCAACGTTTCGGAGCCAACTCGGCTCCTTCATCAGGGGTGACTGTGTACGACAAGAAGCAGCGGTTATATAGGTGTCTTCTTTTTCTTTTTTCTTACTGGAATCTTGCCCTTGTATGTCGGAGGCCGTGGGCGTAGATGATGGGAAGGGCTACAAGGGATCTATTCAGGCCTTGCCGGTTCCCTTGTATGTGCCAGGACTTAAGGAGTAATCTTTGTGAGTAATTCGTTTCAGTGCCATTCACCTTCGCGCCGTCAAAGTTAATCCTATGGTGCTTTTTCGCAGTGCTCGGCCAATGCACTGCGCTAAGTGCCGGACTTGCGAACGTCGTTTTTACGTTGGCGGAGGCGTTCCGGGAAGTTAACGGTCTCCCCAACATAACTAGCGGGGTATTATGCGCAAGCAATTTTGTAGACGACCCGTGGGATTTTTTTTTTTTGGCGGCCGTTCTTTAGGTCGAGGTATGAGCCGTCCTAGAGTTGACACTGGCTTGTAGGAGATGACAATGCCTTCCTTACGAAGAATGCGGGGCAATGTTTCACTCGTTCCTTTAACATACTGGAGGGAAATGCGGGTGGGTCGGCGTGCGGAGGGGGTGGAGGGCAGACGGCGGAGACAGCAGAGGGGTTGTTGACCGGCGGCGTCAGTATAGAGGAATTTTCTTGGTTGCAGCCCGGCTGAGGGAGACGGCGTTTGACGCGTCGTACGAAGTTGCTCGTGTATCCATTTTTCTTCAGGTCAGCGATTACGGCTTTTTTCTTCTTTCTTCCGGTCCTCTTCTGTTGAGCATATAGTTCTGGCTCTAAGTAAGAGAGTTGAGACCACAGAGAAATTGTGGGAATTTGGGTGGCAGGAACCGAATTGTATGTTGCGGCCGGTTTTGGTCCGCTCTAGAAGGACCGCGCTGGGAAATTTCGCCGAAAAGCCCAAGGTGTGTCTCCGGTATGTGGACGACTGCTTTTGTGGACGACTGCTTTTGTGGACGACGAAATTTAGCTGCGACAGGAAGTTGTCTGCTGTTGTTTCAACAGCAGACAACTTCCTGTCGCAGCTAAATTGAATTGAACCAGCTATCCTATTCACCATGGAAAAAAAAACGAACAGCACCTTACCATTCCTCGACGTTTTGATAAAAGGCAGACAGACGGACTAAATTTCACAGTTTACAGGAAACCCACACAGACCGGCCGCTACCTGCAATTAGATTCCTGCCACCCAAATTCAAACAAATCATCTTTGGTCTCCGCTCTCTTACTTAGAGCCAGACCTGTATGCTCACCAGAAGAGGACCGGAAGAAAGAAGAAAAGGCCGTAATCGCTGACCTGAAGAAAAATGGATACACGAGCAACTTCATACGACGCGTCAAACGACGTCTTCCTAAGCCGGGCTGCAACCAAGAAAATTCCTCTGTACTGACGCCGCCGGTCAACAACCCCTCCGCACGCCGACCCACCCGTATTTCCCTCCGGTATGTTGGAGGAACGAGTGAAACATTATCCCGCATTTTTCGCAAGGAAGGCATTGTCATCTCCTACAAGCCAGTGTTAACTCTTTGACGACTCAGACCTCGACCCAAAGAACGGCCGCCAAAAGAAAAATCCCAAGGGGTCGTCTAAAAAATTGCTTGAGCACAATGCCACGCTAGTTATGTTGGGGAGACCATGAACTTCCCGGAACGCCTCCGCCAACGCAAAAACGACGCTTGCAAGTCCGACACTCAGCGCAGTGCATTGGCCGAGCACTGCGAAAAAGCTGACCACAGGATTAACTTTGACGGCGTGCAGGTGATTGGCACCGAAACGAATTACTCACAAAGATTACTCCTTAAGTCCTGGCACATACAATGGAACCGGCGAGGCCTGAATAGATCCCTCGGAGCCCTTCCCATCATCTACGCCCACGGCCTCCGACGCGCAAGGGCAAGATTCCTGTAAGAAAAAAGAAAAAGAAGACACCGATATAATCGCTGCTTCTTGTCGTACACAGCCACCCCTGAAGAAGGAGCTTAGTTAGCTACGAAATGTTGGGACCGCTTTGAATAAACGCCCTTGGTTGGTGTATTTGCCTCTTTAAGTTTAACACAACCAGGCAGAGTTCTGTCGAAGACGTTCACATTCAAGTACTATCTTGTACCTCAAGGGGACGACTCCAACCAAGGGTTTGGTTTACGAAGAATATCAGGAAAATTCTGATATGACGTCGTTTACCGCGGCCGGAGCTCAAGAAAGTCGAAGGCCGTCCTACACCAGCCACAAAAAACGGACACGATTATTGCAGTACGGACGGACAGCCAAAGCGGGTTTCTAGATCTTGTCACTAACGTGCCGACAAGGTATTCATGAACAACCTAACATGAACAGTCATGGACAAATAAAACACAAATACAAAATTATAAAGCAGAACACGCAAATTGCGCGATTTCGTAATATGCAAGTCAAAGAGATGCGTGGCTTAGTTACACAAACGTAGTCGGGAAATGTGGCTTTGCAAATATCCCGGGAGCGCGCCATTATCGGACATTAGGGAATAGTATTTTTCAGTTTGGCGCGTTCCGGTTCATATCTTCGTTTTTGCATTTTATTTGTCCATGACTTTACAAGCCCCCACACCCCGAAAAGGTGCTCTTTTAAAATGCATTGCCTAGAACCCAGGTACAAAAGAAAACAATAGAACTCTTGCCGTTGCTCGCAGCACTGCACGAGGAATTCCTTTTCCCTGGTCGGAAGAGTAAAACGCGAGAGGAGTTCTCTAACTACCTTAACTACAGACACCCGAAACAGAAAGAACCCTCCTCCCATGGTCTTCAGACATCCTTCGACGCCCTTCACACACCGCGACGCCACGTACATCCGTGAAGAACAACATACACTCGGTCGTGCGACCGCTTCCGTCATCGCCTACTTCCCGTCCCAGCCTCCCATAGGTACCGTTTATACCAGCGTTCCACACACCTTCTCGTCCTCTCCACGTGGTACTGATTCGCCGCACAACCAATCGAAGGTGCGGCGATAACCGATGATTGCTAGTTGATCGACGACAGCTGGCACAGGGCGGTCTATTCCGAAATTCTACAATGTATTTGCAAGTAATACTTGCAACTCACAGCCGGCGAGAACAGAGGTCAAGAAAACCCGCAACCAGCAGTGCTTCCACACTCCCTATAAAACACCTAACACCTGGTTTTTATGTCCAATCGCGCCACCTAGGTTTCTGCATTCCGTCTCAACCAACCCTGTTTCCCTTTCCCACCCATGAGCAGTGAGATTTAGGTCTGACCAGCTCCGCACCGGAGCATCACCTCGCCTTGGTGAAACGACCACTCGAATCGGCGCAGGCTCGCGGCCGCCCGGACATGGGAGGCTCACCAATTGCCATTTTGCTCAAGCTGAAAATAATGTCTGACCTCCATAACATCTCATATGTTATTGTAACGATAGAGAGGGAAAAGGATCATTGGTTAATCAACGTTTGATTGTTCACGGGGTCCCAAACACAACCAATCGCAAATGGATGCACAATATTACCCATGCGCTGCTTCGCCGGAACCTCAAAGTGGTTCCGAGCCAGAGTCAAGTTCAAAATAGGCTGGAGCGATTTACCAGTGTTCCCCACGTGCGCTGTGCACGTGACTACCGAGCACTTTTGCATCTGTCCGCGATTTGCTGCAGCGTGACCACAAGTGGCTATCTGCCTCTTTTGTGCACGAATTGGAGCAACAATTCAGTTTTATCACTTCCTAGGACCATGGGCCAAAAATGATGATTACAGACCGGATCCTTAGGCAAAACGCCTATTTTTTTCTTTGAGTCTGTATCAAGCCTTTTTGACACAACTAAGGAAAATCAAATACTTTAAGCCGTACTGTATTGTGTCTATAGGTGCCTACATTGAGCTTCGTGCTTATATTGACTTAAGGACGTTAAAAATGCCCTTTTTAACAAAGAAGCTGTTTATGAAATGATACTTTTCCGCGCTGAGTCGGTCGGGATACGGAACAGTAAGGTTGCCTCTGTTCTCTTCATTTCTTTGGTGACACAACGTCGATGTTGTGGTCGGCAAAGAGAGCGGAAATGGTCCTGTATGATTGTTTTTAAAATGCGCCGTTCATCTGAACACTATCTCTTCACCTCTGTGCGGAACATGTGGTGCTACAGGCGACATCGGTCATTTTATTATGGACTGCCGTGAGCATGCGGAGGAGCGGTTAGCTTTGTTTAAAGAACTACGAAGGATAGCCGCTCCGCATGCCTCTTTGAACGAATTAATTTTCCCGGAAGGCCATTGGATCACGAGGAGGGACATCTTTCATTTGATCCTGCAATTTTTACGGGCCACAAGCCTCAGCGAGTCATGGTGAATTCCCGCGCATAGCGGTAAAAAGGTGCTGATCGGGTGAGCAATTGCCGGCATACCACGCAAGGCTAGGTCCACCCATCAAGAAACATCATCATCACCACCACCACCAAATGATACTTTTTCGTGTGCGCAGTTACAAATACCAAGAAATTGCCGAGCGCGTGCACGTGAGCGCGGGTCTCGCGGTGACCGCCGGGCAGTAAACAAAACCAAGAAGATGCCCAGCGCTCGTGTGTGCCTGTATTGCGATGACCGCGCAGCGTCCCCTGCGCGCGTTTGCCCAGTCAAGCTTACCCTCTTTTGGGAGATTGTCTAAGATTGGCCAAGAAAAATGCTCCCGCCTTCACCGTAATCATGGCAAACACTTGCTCTCAACGAAGTAGACTCCAGCGTTAGCCGTAAAGGTGGTAGAACTTGCTCGGAACGAGAAAGATACGTCATAGCATGCTCCCTTAGAAGGTGATGTCATCATTTCCACAAAAAAATGAAAGCTCACGCTTACAGCAACAATAATACAGTAAAGATCATAGCGGCAGTCAACAAGAAGGAAAGCGGCTACAATCGTGGACTTAACCTTTCGTAATGGTCGTGAAAGTTGCGTAAAGCTTCGCTACCTTCAAGCCCTACGCGTTATTGCGAGCTTCCATCATTTTTTTTTGTGTTCTTCTTTGGGTCTTTTTCGCGTCCATGTTCCGCTAAAACTGTTCTCGCTTCGAACATCCACAACTCGACGTGTGTCTCACACAGTTTGCGGGAAGAATCCACGTGCCGTGCCAAAAGTGCCGAGAAGCAGAAGCCCGTGCTCGGCCAGCGCCACCTCTCCTGAGGTTACCCCGAGCAACTATACCAGGCCACCAGAGGTCCCAACGGGTCTGGCCCGCAGCTCATGTCACCGCCAGGTGTCAGCATGAGTGTTTCGCTCTACGGAATTGTGTCGCGTTTTGTACAGTCATCAATGGCCGAAACGTTTGCGGCTTGTCCTGTCTATTTTTAACGCAATTAAAAACTAGCAAAGAAGAAAATGAACGTGACAGAACTCCGCATATGTATCTCAATATCGCAGGTCCCCCCTAAGAAAAACCACGGGAACATCTGACGCAGAAAGTATCAATATGACGCCACAAGCCTATGCATAACGAGCAGCTGATCACGGGGACATCGCCAGCCTTGAAGATGTACCCGCAAGTAGAAAAGAGGATGTTGAGAACGAGGATATAGGATGAGAATCTCACCACTTATTCAGGTTGGTCGCAAAATCATCGTCTGCCGCTTCGTGTAATTTAATAGGTCATTTGCAGTCTAATTGTAAGAGTTATTTGAAAGTGTTCTTGCGTGCCGTCTAATGGTTATAATTGGTATAATGAGGATAGCTACTGAGGTGTATTATTCACAGCAGCTTTATGAAGCATCCAATTCTGCTGGACAGTATGACTTAAATGGTTATCTGCAAATATTGCACTTTACTGCGCCTACCACGGTATCCATCGGTATCCTGCAGTAAGATCAATAAGATTCTTTGTGTTTTCGTTAAGAAGTAGTATACGAATTATGTCTCTTCTACTGTAGCCTTTAGTTACACCCTCTGAACATTGCTAAGGGTGCAAGTCTTTGACAACAAACACTTTAGTTTTATCAGAGTCCCTCAATGCTTTTTGAAAAGCATTGAAGGACTGGTTTTATTCACAGCTTTTTAACAGATACGAGCGTCGAACCCAAGACTATTCTATAGCATGGCACACTTCAGCGTTACGTAGCACGTACATGTCCTTATTTCACGTTCTGAGCAGAAAGCCTTCGGCAGAAGAATGCTTGGGCATCCATCGTTCTTAATCAGAATACTGAGCTCATTTTGAAGGTGGGGGACAAATCCGCCGCCATCCCCGAAGGACCAGTTGCTCACAGAACATACCGCAAAGCTGCGGTTTGCTCTGCGGTAAATTTTTTTTCTCAGGTTCTGAGAGGCAAACATTGTTGAGATCATGGAGCGTTCCAAATTGCAAGTGCGGTTTTTTACTGCAGCGGAGACGTGTGTAGATGGCCGTAATGTGTGGGGAATAACGCGTAAGGCGTAACGCGTTAAAAACCAATAAAATGCCGAGCGCTGGGTAGCGCATGCCTCGCAGCGAGCGGCCAGTGTCCCCCCGGCACGCGCAGTGGCTAGAGAAAATTATTATTTATTTATTGATTTTTTTATTTATTTATTTAATTAATTAATTATTAAATAATTAATTAAATATATTATTCATTTACAATACTTCCACTCTCATTTGAGCGCATAGCAGCAGGGCGTAAATAATGTGCGTACAGGAAACGTGCGAATCAGCAGGCATGCTTCATGAGAAAAACAAAAAAAAGAACACACGTGCGCAAAGATAGAAATAATTCCGCATCTTTACAGATACACACGCGTATACTACAAGGTGTAAAAATAACAAAAATAAACAAACAAACAAGTAGATCAAACGGGTAAGAATAGTGGTACTCCAAAGCTACAAAAACCAAAAATACACACGAAACCAGCAGATCTCAGAGATGCAAGTGCTACACGTTTACCATGTTTGGCTCGCACAGCAATCAATGTTATTCCTGCTCGTAAGAATCGAGCATTCGGCAGAACTGAGATAATGAGTCAGTGCTTGTTATCACCGAGTCCAGTTTATTCCACTCGCGTATTGCAACGGGAAAAAAAGGGTACATAAACATGTCGTTACTACCGCAATATTCGGATATGGTGTGGTCGTGTTTGTGACGTGTAGGGCGGGTCCGAGGAAAAGATATGTATATATGCGTATCATCTTGTAACTGTTCTGAATTAGCTGGAACAAAAATTTTAGGCTTGCGTACCTCGCTCTAACTGACAAAGGTTTTATTCCTGAAAGAGCCAAAAGTTTAGTGGGAAAGTCAGTTCGCCTAAATTTATTGTGGATGAACCTTGTAGCCTTTCTTTGGACACTTTTTACTGAGGTTAGTCGAGTGCTGAAACCATATCGTGTTTGCATATTCTAGAATCGGTTTAAAAATGTCTTTCAAGCTAACAGCTTGGTAGGAGTGGGAGACGTCTTTAGGCACCATTTTAGGTAGAACACCCTGGGCAAAGCGGGGGCGGTAATATTTGTGTTGTATGCATCCCGGCTAAGATCGGATGTAACCATGATTCCTAAATATATGTGTTGCGAAACCTTTCTTAAGGATATGCCGTTAATTAAGTAGGTTAAAGTACAAGGCTGACTTTTTGTTGAAGCATTCATGGCAATGCAGTTTTTAATGCCTATGGTTATTTTACAGTCAAAACACCATTTTGTTATTTTTCTAAAAGACGTGTTAAGGATTAGGTGGTCAGTATAGCTATCAATTTCCCTGTTAATAATGCAGTCATATGCAAATAACTTGACGTTCACACAATATTGCAAGTTATGTCCTTATTAAAAATTAAGAACAATAGTGGTCCAAGAATTGATCCATGCGGAACACCGGATGTTACAAGTACGGTCTGAGATTGTGTGTTTTCGAAAACAAGATACCGTGATTTGTTCATGAGGAAGACTTTTACCCATGCCTATATTGCGCCTTTGCCAATCACACTTTCCAATTTCGCAATTAATTTAGTATGGCCAACACAATGAAACGCCTTAGAAAAATCCAGTGGAATGATGTCGTTTTCACGTGGTTGTTATTGGATAGTGCGAGGTCGTGAACTACTACTGCTACCTGCGTAATAGTTGATAGACCGCTGCGGAAGTCGTGCTGATGGGGTGAAAAAAAGTTCACGTTATCCAAGAAAACGGGAAAAAGCAGTTAGAAGCTTCAGGATTATGTGGTCAAGTATTTGCATGACTTGCTTGTTGGTGAAATAGGCCTGAAATTTGAAACGCCTTTTTTGTCTCCTGACTTTGGAGTTGGTACAACTTTTGCTTTTTTCCAGTCCTCCGGAAGGGTAGATGTTAATAATTATAATTTTAATAATATTCAATCAATCAATCAATTAATCAATCAATCATGTTTATTTACGTGCCCAGGAACAGCCAGAGGCGTGAGTGCTGGCGCACGGGTAGTTACATGAAAACAAAATACAAGAAACATATAGCAAGAAACAAACAAGCGACAAGACACACACAAATTGAAATATTGAAAATGACAAAAATAAAGCACAGGTGGAGCCTGGGTACAGGTAAAAAATAAAAAAGAAGATGCCTATGTTGCTCTGCCTGTCGTAAAGGCCACACGACAGGCAGAGCAACAAAGTTTTACAGAAATAAAACCAAAACAACGGCAAGAGTGTAGAGACAAATGATAAGACGAACAAATGACAGTAAACAGTTTCAAAAATAGGCAACTATCAGTTGGATAGACACAACCGCAGAGAAACCAAATTCCAGAAAAAAAAGAACGATAGACATACCATAGGTGTTTAACATACTGTATTCAACAGCGCTGTACGGTAAATTGTAAAGGATTTCTGAAAGATGTCAAGGCGTTCAAAGAAGCGGTTGTAACAATTCTGTATTCTGCGCACAGGAGAATGATTGGAGTTGCGCGCAGCGGTCAAGAACGGGCGATGCGACCTTGTGGGCCTTTGTGGTACACTAAACTCTAAACAGTCAAGCAGGTCTGCGTAAGAAAGGTCACCATGAACAATTTTGTGAAGAAATGTAAGGTCTGCACGCAAACGTCTGCAGTTCAAGGACGGGATGGAAGGTACTATGGGTAAGTCAGAATCAGGATGAAAACTGTGATTGTGATGACGGTGCTTAAATATGGATAAAAACTTCTTCTGCACACGTTCTATTAACTCACTACTAGATTTGCAGATGCCGTTCCAGGCAACAGAAGCATATTCTAACTGTGGTATACATATTGCATTGTATAGCATTAGAAACGGATCTGAAGAAGAGAATTCCTTTGTAATCCGACACACATTTCCAAGGCTTCGGAGTGCTCAATAATAATAATCAATCAATCAATCAATCAATCAATCAATCAATCAATCAATCAATCAATCATGTTTATTTACGTGCCCAGGAACAGCCAGAGGCCTGAGGGCTGGCGCACGGGTAGTTACATGAAAACAAAATACAAGAAACATATAGCAATATAATAATAATTGTAATAGTAATAATAATATTCTTTATTTCATGTTCCAAGTAGTACATGAGGGGGCAAAAGAAAAAAAAAGAAAGAAAAGAAAGAAAGGAAAAACGTGATGGGAAGATATTCTATCGAGTGATGACGCCGACATTGCTCTTGATAATTTCCTTCAGATATTTAAGAACTCGTACGATAAAAATTTCCCGTTCAAAACTTTTACGCCAGCCAAAAAAAGCCGCAAGGCTTGGATTAATCGCCAGCTTCTGAGCAAAATAAAAGCAAAGTGTTCAATGTATAATACATTTCTGAAAGAGCGTGATCCCGAGGTGCTAAAACGATTGAAAACTTTTCGCAATCGCCTTAATAAAGAAATTAAACAGGCCAGGAATAAGTACTTCAACCAACAATTCAATGCAAGTAGTCACGACACAGCCGCTACACGGACAAAAATTAACTGGGTGTTTTTTACAGCCAGCTCGCCAAACCCAATCACTGAAGTGGTCATTGACGGAAAAACGATTACCGAGACGGAGCTTGCAGAGGCATTTCATGATTACTTCGTTCGCTTGTCTTTTTCAACCGGTACTGGGGATATTTCAAGAAATTTAACAAACCCGGGCTCTGACACGATTTTTTTGCACGCTGTAACAGAAGCTGAGGTCTACTCAACTATTACGCATTTAAAAAACACTAGCTGTACGGATTCTTTTGATATTCAAATACGTCGAGTAAAATTTGTCGCAGATATCATTGCACCCCCGCTGTCACATGTATTCATTATTTGTCTCTCTACTGGTATCTTTCCCGCAGCACTGGGAACAGCCAAGGTTACAGTTATATATAAAAAAGGCGATAAGAATAATTTGGGAAATTATAGACCAATTTCAATATTACCTGTTATCTCAAAAGCCTTCGAAAAACTTCTGCATTCACGCCTCGCAATATTTACAGACAGATGCATCCTGATGACTGATTCCCAATACGGTTTCCCAAAGGCGCGTTCAACAGAACTTGCATTGCTTACGCAAAAAGAATTTCTAGTTCAAGAAATTGAAAACAAAAAAATTGTACTCGGAATATTTGTAGACTTTACAAAGGCTCTTGATTCTCTGAACCGTGAACTACTGTTGCAGAAATTGCAATATTATGGAATCCGAGGGACTGGCCTACAGCTTATCCAAAGCTATTTGTCTAATCGTCGTCAGTATGTAGCTATAAAGAAGTATGTTTCCTCCATTAGGTCGACTGTCTATGGTGTCCCATAAGGGAGTATTTTAGGACCTTTTCTTTTCAATATTTATATAAACGATATTGTACAGATTGACCCCCGTGTAAAATTCATCATCTATGCAGATGATACGAGCTTGCTTATTTCAAATGACAACTGCGACAAGTTAATCAACCAAGGAAATGAAATTTTAAGGTAAATTAACGGAATGGGCTTCTTGTAATGGCTTCGTTATCAATACATAAAAAACGAAAGCCGTTATATTCCGTGCAAAAGGCAAGCAAGCCAGCGCCAGCCAGAATCTATACATGAATGGTTCTCCAATTGAAATCGTAAAGAGCTTTAAAACATTAGGCGTGATATTTTCTGACACTTTACTTTGGGATATGCAATGTGATCACGTCATACACAAATTATCGCGAGTAGTGGGTTTGCTGTACCGTAATCGTGATGTACTTCCAGTTGGAATCAGACTTATTATATACCATTCCCTATTTCTTTCTCATGTACAGTGCTGTTTTTTAGTGTGGGGCATGACAACGCAAATATTGCAAGGTTGACTAGGATGCAAAATAAAATAATTAGGATAATTGCTAACGTTCCATGGGATCATGAAGTAGACACGCTGTTGAACAATTTTTGTTTAGTTGGTATAGAAAATCTCTACAGCTACCGTTTGTGCAGAGCCTTGAACATGGACAAAAAGCGGAATTCCAGCCACCTATTCAGTCCGGGTAATTTAGTCATAAATAAACATGTCCATGAAACACGTCGTGCTGAGTATTGGAAGGTGGGTTTAAATAGAACTAATTATGGAGATCAAATGTTACGAACTGTAATTCCGAAGAATTTGAACAACTTCCATGAAAAAGGTACAGATTTTTACAATCTTACTGCTAAGAAGATCTATGAATTTTTCTTGTAAACTTTATGGTTGTCATTTTCTATATTGGGTGTGGAATTCAGAGTTTTTTCGATTTTTTCTTGTTTGTGTACTGTTGTCGCTTACTTTACTGTATGCAAGTGTATTGTATTGTTCGAAATGCCTAACGATCATGTGCGCTAATAGGCATAATTATTTTACTGTTGCAATTCAATGTGCATTGTCAGGTTATTTCTCTTGTGTTATTGCTTGGAGGGGTTTGCGGCCGGGTATCTTGTAGCATTTATAACCGCTTCACCGAGTGTTACCCGTGAAACATGTGTTGCTGTATGCTGTGGTACTGTATGCTGTCCTGGCAAACAAGGGGCGGGAGCTGGTCAAGCTGCCAAGAGCAGCTTTTTCTTTCGCCCCCTCATGTACTACTTGAAACATGAAATAAAGATTATTATTGTTGAAAGCCACTTCCGACAAATTAAACGGAGGTACTTGCTACACCATTTTGCATGTCTTTTTAAGAATTCTTTCAGTATGTTATCCAGGCCGGTGGCTCTTTTCGGGTCCGGGGTTTAAGAAATAATGGCATAATTCCAGCGTCTGTGATGTTAATTTCGTCAACTCTGTCAGTATTGTGCTGTTTTACAGGAGGTGAAATGCCATTTTCTGTCATAAATACCGAGCGGAAGAAATCATGAAGTGCATTCGACGTTCCTACCTGCTCTTCAGCCCTTAGTGTAGACGCCGCTTCAGGACTTGTACGAAAATGCCTCCAGAATTTCTGCGGGGTATTTGTGATAAAATCTGGAACGGTTACGTTGAAGTGATGATTTTTGACTTGCTCTGGCTTTTTTTCAGTTCCGTGACTGCATTTAATACTTTCGCGTTACCTGGCGAGTTGGCGGGGTTGATCCTCTCCGCCGGACGTAACCTTTTTACTTGACGCTTCGCCCGGATAACTCCTCGATTTATCCATGTTTTTTTTTTAAGTTGGGTATTTTATTTCACAGGTACCAAGTTATTTATTTAATGAGGAATTGGAGCCACAACAAATTCAGATTTCCGGAAATATTAGAGGCAGTTTGAAAAAATTGCTGGAATTCATGGGCGATATACGTTTGAATACTGTCGTTGTTGGCTTTGTGATAATTGATAAGAGTTACTGGTGCAGAGCGAACTGTCATTTTACAATCAAGGGTCAACCAACATACAGGCATCTTATGGTCAGATATCCCGTCAACAATGCTTATCTCAATGTGGTCGCTTGGAAAATGGTCACTGAGAAGTATGAGGTCGAAATTGTTTCCAGTTCTTTCTTGTATACATGTTGCGTCGGATACTAGCTAGTGAAGGTTAAAATAAAGCATTATATTAAGTAGTGCTTTTGATGACTAAAACGTGTGGAGCATAGAAGCCCAGTTAAAATCAGTGAGGGTAAAGTCGGCCATATTAAGCACACGAGATCTACGTGCGTGCTGCGAAACAAATTCTTCGATGCAAGTTGTTGTTGTTGAACACGTTTATTTCACATTTTGAAGCCAATTTAAGGCTGCTGTGAAAGAAAAAAAAGAGAGAAAAAAAGAGGTAAACGTTTCGTCGTTTGATCACTGGCTTCGGTCGTGACGGGCTGTGGTTCTGGCAGTGTGTCCGAGCCGGGAACCGGTGGCAGGAGCTTCTGCATCATCCATAAACTGGTTTAGCGACCGCCAAAGTTCGTTGGCGACCGCTGCAGTTGTACACGGGGGTGGTGCAGCCCAGCTCTGAAGGGAGTTCGGCCTTATGTCACTCGGGAGTGAGGCCAGGGCCCGAGCTCTGGGAGCCGAGTACAGCGGGCAGAACCACAGGAGGTGTTCCAAGTCAGCCCGGGTTCCACATGGGCTGCACATTCCAGTGTTGGGTTGCTCGAGGGAACGGCTGCTTTCCTTGCTTCGGAAGCGCTGCAAAAGGTAGGGGGTAAGGAGGGTGCCAGTCTGTACCCGCCGGAGCATAACTTGCTGCCAGCGGGTAGCAGCCTTGCGAGGAAGTGGAGGGATATTAAGTGGATTGCAGGCGCTGCGTAGAAAGCTGCGTCGGTGCTGCTTGGCAAAAGAAACCGTTATGGCGGGATCTAGCCACTGATTGTGTGTCTCCACGTAGTCGGCTAACCGGCTGGAAAATCGCTCGGGTGGTTTCGACTGCGCGGATAGAAGTAAAGCGCGCGCTAGTCGGTGGGCCCGGTCGTTTCCTGGTATTCCGGAGTGTCCTGGGATCCAGTGTACGTGAAAGTCGTGTCCCAGAGCACGGAGGGAGCTAACGTGGAGACGAAGTTTCTTGACAACGACGGTAGTAGTGCGAGTGTTTTGGCAGGCACGATAGGCTTCCTGCGAGTCCGTGTAGACTCGGTAGTGATGGGAGCAATCTTCCCCCGTTTGGTGTTGTGCCAAACTGACGTGCTCGGCAAAATCTACAATGGCGCACAGTTCTGCAAGGGAGCTGCTGACGGCTTCACGGGTGAGGTGGAGTTTGTTTCCTCGCGTTGTTGCATCATGGCTTGTCCATGCCGTGGTGAACATTGGCTGCTGCTCGTGCTCACCGATTGCTGCATCTACATAGATGACATGGGTCTTGCGAGTAAGGTCGTTGCCATCGATGAGTTGACTTGCTTGGGTGCCGTGTCTTCTTGCGAAAGCTTGTCTCCTTGCCGTTTGTTCTTGTCCCATGTTCTGGGGTAGCGGCTTGGAGTCTACGATGTCGACGTGCTCCCAGGGGGGAGATATTTCTGGGAGCGGTGGTAATGTCGAGATTTCAAAACCAACTTTTTTCAGAGTGAATCTGCCTGCTTCGGTGGACTTTAATCGCGCAATATGCGTGAGTTCATGAGTAGACATTAGGTCCGCTATATCGCTCAACGCGCTGCAGCTTTTGAGAGCCGGAAGGGGCGTATATTTCGGAAGCCCGGTTATCACCCTCCTGGCTTCATTATTTAGGCGCTCAAGAAGGCTTAGCTGCGTGCGCGTGATCGGATGGAACGGTGCTCCGTATGTGATACGGGAGTGTACAAATGCACGTACAAAATGTCGCAGTTCGTTCTCTTTGACTCCTCTCGTGCGGCTGGCGATCCTGCGTAGGACTTGGATGACTTGTTTAGTGACACGAACTGTCCGGCCAAACCAGGTAGATGCTATGCACTGCTCGTCGATAAACATCCCGAGTATACGTATGGAGCGTTTTCTAAGGATAGGCCTTTCCCCAATTGTGAGGTAGACGCTAGCCTTCTCCTCATCCTTGGATGGGGTTTTCCTGCCACCGTGGATGACCACAAACTCTGTCTTCTCGGGTGCCAGCGTTAGCCCTATCTGCTGTGTGTAGCTTTCGACAGTATCCAGGGCCGCTTGTAGTGCCTGCTCTTGTGCACCTAAAGAACCTTGTTTGGTCCAGAGCGTCACATCGTCTGCGTAAATTGCATGTTCGACGTTTTCGATGTTGGCCAGTCTTCCAGGAAGCGCCGCAAGTGCTACGTTGAATAACGTAGGAGCGATGACAGAGCCTTGAGGGACTCCTACCCGGTTGTGATGAAAGCGACTGAGGGAACTTCCAACTTTGACCTGGAAAGTTTGATCCCGAAGGAAGGCGGCAATGAAATTGTGCATGTATCCCTTGATGCCAAGATCTCTTACGGCTTGCATGATCGAGGTGTGAGGAAGGCCATCAAAGGCCTTCCTAATGTCAACACCTACGACCATACGGGGACATGTAGACAACGGGTCAAGAACGTCCTCCTTGAGGCGTAACATGATATCTTGCGTCGTCAGACCGGAGCGGAACCCGTATTGTGTGGGAGCAAGAAGGCTACGCTCCTCCAGCCACCATACAAGGCGAGCGTTAACCATGCTCTCCAAAAGCTTAAACAAGCATGACGTAAGGGATACCGGTCGCAAGTTCCCCAGGCAGTTAGGTTCTTTGCCTGGCTTCGGTATTGGTTTTACAATTGAGTGCCGCCAGTCGTCGGGAATGGAGCCTTCTTGCCAGACGCGATTAAATTCCGCAAGGAGAGTCACCTTGCATTCTTCTGGGAGGTTCTTGATGTGCGATCCAGTGATACCGTCTGCGCCTGGCGCGCCATGTGTGTTAATTCTGCGTAGGGCATCTTCGAGCTCTGCCATTGTGAAAGGTTGGTTAAGTTCGTCCTCCCCAGCTGGAGTGTCGTCCTTCTCGTAGGTTAGGGAGTTGGGACTCGATGCTTGTGGAAATAAGACCTCAGCCGCTTTCTCTGCGAACGCTTCAGAGCCAATGCCTTCTTTGAGAGCCACGCGGGCTGCCCCATCTGCAGTCCTACGTTGCCCCAGAAGGGACCTAAGTATGCCCCAAGCTCGACGAGAGCTTATTGACCCGTTGATTTTTTCGCACATTCGAGCCCACTGTATAGACGCCAGTTCAGCGGTATACTGCTCGATTTCTCTTTGGACTGCTTTCAGTTTTGCTTTTAGTGTTTTAGGACGCCCCCTGGCTCGGAAGGTAGACTGTATTCGTAGTCTTCTGTTCCATAAATGAAGAAGGTGTCGATCGGGATCGGGATCGTCAAAAGAGACGCGAAGTGTTTTGGTGGATTGGCGTTTGGCATTAGCCATGGCTTCTTTAAGCGCATCTATGCTCTGTATGGAGTCACATTCCCTCAGGAGTGCTCTATATTTGTCCCAATGAGTGACCTTGCATTCCCTTTTAAGCCTATTAGACCCTCGCGTGGACGTGGTATCTTTCTTAACAGTTATTGCTATGGGGAGATGATCACTACCCAGTGGATCCTCAAGAAGGCTCCATCGAAAGTGACTTGGTCGCGAGGCCCACGTCAGGTCCGGAGTAGTGTCAGCTTGGCGTCGGTCCTGTCCAAGTCTAGTATGAGCTTGTGGTAAATTCAGAAGCGTGAGTCCGTAGTGGTCGAGATCGCCTAGAATGCGCCTTCCACGTGGGCTACACTTGGTGTAGTTCCAGGCTATGTGCTGGGCATTAAAATCGCCGCAAACAAGCACTTCGTCACTACGGTAGACCTTCTGGAAGTGTGGTATGAAGCTGAGGTCTGCCGGACTGCGCTTAGACTTGTTTTTGGTATTTTCTGGATTGAGGTATACCGAGAAAACGACCATTGTTATTTTTGACGCGAGTTGAAGTCTACATCCAGTGACGCTGGCGCTGCTTGAGCACCAAGGATCAGTATCCAGCCTAGTGTGTGTCAGGGTTCTATCTACATACATGGCCGTACGTGTTGGTGTGCCCGGATCTTCTGGAAAACCATAGCCTTCGTAGCCTGGAAGACGTGGAATGGGTCCGTTTACCTCTTGTAAACACAGCACAGCAGGTTTGCGCCCGTTGTGTGACAGTCCCCATCGTAATATCATGTCCGCTTTCTTTTTCCTTAGGGAACGGCAGTTCCACTGAATCACGGTCGGGATGTCTCCCCCTGCATCCCGACCACGACCTGAGGCGCTACTTTGAGACTGAAAGCGAGCCATGGTTCACGTTGAAGGGTTGACTGGGAGAATTGGCATTCGCAGGAGAAAGGGAGTTTCCGTTCGTTGGTGGGGTGGCCATGGAGCCCCCAAAAGGGAGCGTTCCAGTGAACATGAGACGCTCCATGACAGTGCGAACACATGTTTCAACTGCGCGTTCAATCATAGTCTGAACCCGTGTCATGATGTTGCTCTCTAGTTGTGATAGGCGTGCTGAGAATACCGCCTCATAATCAGGCTGGGGTTGTGGCTGCTGAGAAGTTTGCAGGACGTGGTTAGTACTTTCACTGGATGTTGCACTGCGTGGGGATTGATGGGCTTCCTTGTGAGGGGGGGCAGTGGGCTGAGTTGTTGCTGATGTAGTGGGCGCAAGAGGGGGCGATTGTTCCGGGGGTGCGCGACTTGAAGATCTTTCTTGGCCGCGCTTTTTCCGGTTAGTGCACTTGACTGCGTCCGCAAAACTAAGCGTGCCCTCTTCGCGATCTACAAGCTTCCCTAGAGATTTTCCGGAGGGTGTTGAATGCGCGCTGCTTGGAGCTTTATCGGCACTGCGCCTGACGGCCACCATTTTTGAACGTCCTTCAAGCGATGGCGAAAGTGGGCCTTGGTCTGTTTTCGGTCCTGAGCGTTGATTTCGCTTAGCGTCGGCTGGCGATTTCCGCGTGGTTAGTTTTTTGTTGACCTCTACGCGCTTGGGACAGTTTCGGGCCGTAGCTAGATGGCTCCCACCACAGTTCCTGCATTTCGGTGTGTTGTTGGGACATTCTCCACTGCTGCCATGCTGTTTGCCGCCGCACTTTGGACAACGTGGTTTGTCTGCATTGGGACATTGTTCTTTCCCATGTCCCAACTTGTGACAGGTCTGACAAGCATAGACTGTTGGCTTGAAAGGGAAAACTCAAATCGTAAACGATTTGAGTCCGATCTTGAAAGGGAGGTTCCTTCCCTGAAAGGTTACCAGCGCCGTGCCTTTTTCGCCAATAGGGCGAGCGCTGATGATTTCGCACTTTCGACAGTGTAGGTTCGCCTTAAGCTCAGTAGCTGTCATTCCGCCCGCGTTGTGGATGATGCCCCGTACCTGGTTTCTCGTTATGGCTTCGTAAGCTTGAAACGGTGTGGGTTTTCCATTGATGGGAAGTTGCGTTATGGTTAGAAGGGCATCTCGCACTCCGCAGTCGTCCGTATCCACGGCTGTTTGGTTGCTTCTGTCGAGATACCGGATCAGAATGCGCGGATCGCTTGTCCGTTCTGGCGTTGAGGAAATCTTCACGTGCTTCGAAATTGCCGCGTCGAGTAGAATGAACTTCTCGTCCATAATTCTGCACGGCTCTTGAGGTTTTAGAATAACAGTACACCCGCCGGTCGCGCGGCGTTCTTCGACTAGGCCAGGTTGACTGCGCGCCGGTTTATGGCGTTGGTAAGTGACTGTCTGCCACCCTTCTTCGTTTTGGTCAAGTGGATTTGCTGGATCTGTATCCGAATCGTATGAGTTGTAGTCAGCTGTCTCGTCATGACAATTAGGGCCGCGGCGGACCACGTTAGGTTGTTGTCCACGCCCAATTCGGGCGCCGCCGTGCCGATCGAAAGGTTTAGGCCTAAACGCGGACCCCGCGTTCAGTGAGGAAAGCGTCCCCCGGGAGCGTTTCTGGCCGTGCGCTGCAGTTGCCACAATGCGTACGTTAGAAGTGAGTGAAACATCGCACTTGCCTTCGCTGTCTTGCGCAAGCGCAGTAGCGGAGAGAGGAGCGAAAGGGTTCTCGTGAATGCGCAGTGGTGCGCGCATGACAGCGACTGAATCTGCCGCTGGAACGACCGCGGCCAGTGCCGTACTTGTCGGTAAGCCTATCATGGCGTCTTCGTCGGTCGAGGTACTGGGAAGCTGCAGATCCATGTCCTCCGAGGTTGGGGCGTTGGATACAACTTCGGCGGGATCCATGGTTGTAGGAGGTTCGACGGAGACCGGGTATGTGGGCCCGGGGCCCACAAGTCCGGTTAAATTTACCGTAGTCGACGGAGCTTGGGTGGGATGCGTCGGCTTCGCTCGGCCACCTAGTGGCGAGTCCTTCGATGCAAGATATACCATCTTCACCGGAGGACGGGCTACGATAGACGCATCCAGTGATTATACTGGAGCCGTCGCAAATTATCTTACAAATAACAGGTACCGCAGTTTCTACATCACGCAAAGATGTGAAAGAAACACATTTTTTTAATTGGTGGAGTTACCGCTCCCCCACGAGTTGACCGATCCTACCTGATCACTGAGTAGTTTGGGAGAACAATGTCGTGAGTAGATACATCTGGGGAAAGCCAAATCTCCGTTATAGCCATAAGATCAGGTTCATAATCAAGTAAAATATTCTTGTTTAGTATACTCCGGTCATTTATGTTCAGCAAGGTTAGCTCTTTAACTGTGTCTTGTTTCCAGTCGTTGGCCTGCTTGGAATTTCTTTTTGGTTGTTTCCTCCCTCTCCCCCCCCCCCCCTGGACTTCTGTTTCCATTTTGGTCGTTTTTTATCGGTATCTTGTCGTTCATTGGGTCGCTCTAAACGAACGCGCGCCTATCAAAGTACAATTTTTCAAAGCAAAGGGTAACCTTTTCTCTGTTTTCAGAGTTTGGCTTCGCACTGTACCACACATTATTCCTCGTTTCTCGTACTTTCGGCGAGAAGTCTTCGCTGATGGAAAACGACATACCTTTCAGTTTGAATCTTCTTTTGATAATTTCTGTTTGCTGTCCCTAGTCGAACAGCCTAAAATTAGTGGCCATGTTTTATTTGGTGCGGGTTTACCTCACCGCTGTATCTGTTCAATGGGAACCTTATCTAAACCGAGTGTTCTATCGATTACAGTCGTGCCCAGGGTGTCCGCCGACGTATCACTTGTTCCTTCGTCAACTTCTAGGAGACCGTAAACAATCAAGTTATGTCACCTGCAATGGTTGTCCATGTCATCCATTTTCTTTTCCAGAACTTCAATGGCGCGACTCATGGAATCAGTCTGAGTTTGGCAAGATTCTATTTTAAATTCTAGTATAGCTAGGCCATCTAATTTCTTGTCCAAGTTACCTGTCCGCTCTTACTCAGTGTCTCTAATGTCGGCCGATCTTTCTTTCAGTTGCTTTGCAATGGCAGCTAAATCCGGGCCTGGGTTTGATTCAATATTCCCGGCTAGCATGAGCAATTTTCGTAGAGACCCACCAGGGGCACGCCTTAGCAGCGTGGGATTCCAGAACACCACCAGTACCGCCCAATTACCCAGTCCCCATTGCACACTGGCGGCGACCAGCACTCGATACTTCTCACACAGCAAACCTATAGAGCGTAGTAATACAGTCAAACACGGTTATAGAGAACTGCAGTATGCGCGACGATTAGTTTGATATGTCCAGTAGTTTGATATGGCCGGACCCGCCTGTAACGATGTTATTGTTGTGAGTTCGAAAAACGCGGGATTTTCCAACCCCCCGGCCATTCCCGTATGCAGAACGAACAAAATAAAGTAGTTCATTACCATGCACGAAACAATCGATTTATTGCAAATAATAAAGTGACTTTCCACCTTAACTGCCCCTTCCAAAAAAAGCGGTGATTTTTGTTGTCCGTTCAGTTTTGGCAGCGTCAACTAGCACAGCATTCTTTACACGAGATATTGTTTGCACCAGTTCGTGTCCGTGTCCTTCAATATCGAATAAATATTGGCGGAGGACATTGCCTGCCGAAAGTACTTCATTTAGCTTCGGACGGCTTTCACGCGCGACATACTCTGTCTCCTCGATGCTATTCATCAGCATTACGACGGTGCTGCTGACGGTGTCCGCGTCCGAGGGGCTTATAGTGACGGCAACGTCGTCGTGGACACTCAGTAAATCTTCAAAGGACACTCCTTTCGAAAAAGCATCAGAAACGCTGGAGAGGTGCTGTCTTGGTCCGTACTCACTGACTGGATGGTTTCTGTCGTGAGTCCCGCGCGTCGGAAACAGTTACGGAAAGTGTCGGTCGTCATGTCGCTCCATACGAGGCGCAATGTCTCAGTTGCAGCCTTTGTTCAGTGGTCGCGGCCAATCAACATCTCAACCGCCGCCCCGAGACCATACATTTTGGACGGTTAATCTAGGCACGCCGAGTTCGATATATCAGATGTGAACTTCGTTGTAAGGAATATGTTTCGCGTGTATTTAGCTAAATGATTTATTTTTTTTTTCGATATATAGCTTAATTCGCTCTATCCGGGTTCGTATGAGTCGGGTTTCACTGTACATCATTGCGACATCACCAAATTTGGCGCCTCTAAAGAGACCGCCTTCAGAACGAACTTCACAATTTCACGCAGGCAAGCGCAAATCATCACTGCGCAGGCCGTGCGTGGACATGCCCTGTGGTCCCGGTTTTCTACAGTAAAACCCGTTTAAAGCGAATTACAATATGCAGCGCGATTAGTTCGATATATCCAATAGTTCGATATAGCCGAACCCACCTATAACGAACTTATCGTTACAAGTTCGCAATCCACGGGAGCCCCCCTCCCCCTCCCGAACTCCACCATCCCAGCATGCAGACACTAACACAGTTCAGTAGCCGTTACTATACCCAAAAAAATTCGTTTAGTGCAAGTAATAAAGCTACTTTCCGCCTGAACTGCCTACTTTGCAAAAAAATGCGGTGATTTTTGTTTTCACTTTCGTTTTGTCCGCTTCAACTAGCATAGCATTCTCTACACGAAATAATATTTGTACCAGTTCCAGTCCGCGTCCTCCAAGATCTAAGAAGCCTTGGCGGAGCCCATTGACTGCCGAAAGCGCTTCATTATAAGCGTCGGATGGCTTTCACTCGCGACATCATCGGGAATGTGGGGGAGCTCTTCCCACAGTTCACCGATGTTGCTGTCTTGGTCCGGACTCGCTGACTGCGCGGGTACCCTCGAGAGTCTCCCGCGCGCCGGAAACAGTTACGTAAAGTTTCGGGCGTCATGTCGCCCCGTGCGAGGCGCAATGTATAAGTCGCAACTCTTGCTCCGTGGTCGCGGCCAATCAACATCTCAATCGCCGCTCCGAGACCATGCATTTCGGCGTCCACTCTAGGCGCGCAGAGTTCGATATATCAGATGTGAGCTTCGTTATAAGGAATACGTTTCCTATGTATTTTCGTAACTGAAATATTTTTGTTCGATATATAGCATAATTCGCTCTATCCGGGTTCGTTATAGCCGGGTTTGACTGTATAAGTACCTACTTGGCCGAAACCTTTCAAGCCTCGATGCGGAGCTATACGCTATTAACCACGCAGTGTCAGCTATCGCCTTTGATTGTGACCCACCTCTACCGCCCGCCATACCCATCCTCACAGATTCTTACGAGGCCCTCACAGCTTTGCGATCGTATGATTCCACTCACCCTGTCGTCCACGAAATTCTGTTTAAAATTCAACTCCTCCAACGGAACAACACCAACATCCGCGTCGACTGGGTGCTGGCCACGAACCATTTTCATCAGGCAACCAGGCGGCCCATGAGGCCGCTCAGGAGACAGGAGAGTTTCCCCTCCGATCCTCCTCTGGTTCCTGGGGTGAGGCCATCGTGGTCCCTATCGCCCTCCCCATCGATGCGCATCCACCAGTACAAGAAAGATGGACGCGCTCGTCTGAACGCGAAACTCCCGCTGGCTACCTCAGTCGCCTACCTCCTATTCCCCGCTGAGGGAAAATATGTATTAACAAATATATTGCAAATTCATCCTACTCACCCAAAACACTTCGAAAGTGGTATACTCCTCATCACCCCCCCCCCCCCCACCGACCTCCGGAAGTCCTTACTGCCATACCACCACTCCATCAGACCTCACACGCCTAGTTTTGTGGTTCTCACCTTTCGCCAGGCACCGTACATTCAAATCACCCCAAACACATCCCCATCCAAAACAAACTGATACACGACTATTATTTGAAATAGCAGTTTATTCAATTAAAAGCGGTCTAGCGCTGGTTGTCTGGGTGGGTCCTCCTCCTAACGAACACGCAAACCTACACAAACTCTGGAATCTATTGCGATCCGTATTGCGATCATCACAAACTGAACGACCAGAATTTGTTTATTTTTTTTCTCTCCCTACCGATTCCTTTCATCCATCGTGACCAGTGGTCCTACTTTTCTAATAAAAGTTCTCTCTTTCTCCTTGAGACTCTGCAGTTTCATACATACAACACAGCCATGGGCACGGCAGCCCCACCAAAAATTGCGCCCACCTCCCCGCGAGGGAACCCTGTGTAGATGCGACGCATCGTGGGGTTCACTTGGTGTTTCCGTTGGATTGATTCTGAAATCGCGTGAAACGTGTCGGGAACGCGTATGATTAATATGTTTTATGATTAATATTATGTTTTATTGGCCAATCTTGGTCAATCTCTCTAAGTGGTATGCTTGGGCCTTCGCTGTCACACGACCTTTACTCCATCATTGTTGCTGTAAGTGGGAGCTTATTTTCTTTTATTGCAAGTTTATTTTCTTTCATTGACCAATCATGCGTTGTATCAGTAGCATCTTGACGTAGTTTGAATGAGTCAAGGATATAAAGCGCGTTGGTAGCATTTCATTCTGTCTCGGTTTTGTGGCGCAGTGGGAATAGCAGCATGTACCTCGCATTCCGCCCCCAGGGTCGTGGGATCGAAACCGGGCGCCGCTAAATATAATTTTTTTTATAGTGTAGGGGGAGGGGTGTGGACGGACAGCAACGCCGTATGGAGGGACAAGGCGAGTGAATGAGATGCAGTCGCATCTAAAACGGGTCATTTGAGCGATAGCATTTTCCGTAATTTTTTCTCACGTGCAGTAGGAAGACGAACGCATTAGATGCCATTCTAGCAGAGCGCCGTGCCAAGTAGGTGCAGAGCAGGCGGGCAGGCAATTTATAAACTTGATGTGCGGTGGCGCTGGTATCGAGTGATGCGTCAAGCAGTCAGCGACGTTGAGGTCCGGTGATGCAGTGTCAGGTACTGTAGGCTACCAATGTGGCAGGTTGCAGTTCGAAGGACATGGCACCTGGCGACGTCACGATACGGTGTGGTCCCGGGTCATCCATGTAATTCGGCGCTTCTAGCGGTGCCAATAAGCGCCGGTCCCATGAAGTCGTACCGTATGAAGACGAACGGATCAGATGTCTTTCTGGAAGAGCCGCCGTGCCCAGTAGGTGCGGAGCAGGCGGGTAGGCAATTTATAAACTTGATGGGCGGTGGCGCTGGTATCAAGTGATGCGCCAAGCGCACTGCGCGAGTTAAGCTCCTGTGATGCGGTGGCAGATACTGTAGGCTATCATTGCGGGAGGTGGCAGTTCGAAGGACGTGGCACCTGGCGACATCATGGTACGGTGCAGTCCAGGGTAACCCATGTAATTCTGCGCTTCCATCTGTGCCCGGAAGTGCCGGTCCCACGAAGAGCTGCAGTAGGAAGACGAACGGATTAGATCCCATTCTGGCAGGGACGCCGTGCCCAGTAGGTGCGGAGCAGGCGTTAGGCAATTTATAAACCTGATAGGCGGTGGCACTGGTATCAAGTGATGTGCCAAGTGGTCTGCGCAAATTAAGCTCCGGTGATACGAGGGCAGGTACTGTAGGCTATCCATGCGGTAGGTGGCAGTTGTAAGCACGTGGTATCTGGCGAAGTTATGGTCCGGCGCGGCCCAGGGTAATCAATGTAATTCGGTGCTTCCAGCGGTACCGATAAGCCCCTGTTGCACGAAGAGCTGCAATAGGAAGACGAACGAATTAGATGCCATTGCGGTAGAGCCGCCATGCCCAGCGTATGTGCTTCTTTGGCCGCGTATACGCTTCTTTTGTTGCAAATGTTGACATATGACAATAGACTTTTCATGACATTTACAAAGTAAATGCTTCCCTTTGCTTTCCTCCACACCTCGTGCTGTTCGTCTTCCGCCGCACTCCTCCTAAGGTAAACACGCTAGAAGTTCGCTAAAGTCAATTTAAATTTACCGTGTTCCACTGCTCCAGCCCGTGTTTCTCGATGCCTTCTCTGCGTATGGCGGAGACGCGCGTGAATCGTGGCGCCCTACTTCGCCGTTTATACAACCACGTTGCCCTGCACCACGTGCATTCCAAGCAGAACAGTGGAGCATTTCGTAACTATTGCCGCCTTGTTTCTTAAAATACCGCGAGAAGATGTAATGGCGGGTGACAGCAGGCGACAGAGTGATTTTGTTCCTGCAGTGGATGTAGTATTTCATTTCGGAAAAATCAAGCATCCATAAATTTTTACTAAAGGACACTGAAAGTATCACTTGTGTTTTTATTTTTTGTGTATGTTAACTTAATGTCCTGTTCTTGTTTAAAAGTGTTGAAAAGTATGAACATGGGCACCGGACTGAGATGTTTTGATTTGCCTCCGGTCATATAAGAATATTGCGCAGCCATTGTTTCCATTTGGCCGGGTGGCCGAATGGAGTCACAGAAAGACAGACGGGCAGATAGACAGGCCAAAATATTTGCATTTACGTAGCCCAAGAAAGACTATGGTCTTTTAAAAACGCCAAAACACCAAAGAACATTTCACGTTGCGTAACAACCAACAGCGCAACTGCTGGCAAAATACCTGCTCCACGGACCCTCAATCCGACTGCATGAATGCCGCGCATGCGTCGTGCACGTAGCGCCGCCAAGGGCTACCGCGCTTGCTACACTTGCAATGAGGGACGCCACGATATCGGGGCATATCACGATGACTACTACTAGCACAGTCCTAAACGTTGATGGTACGTGTCAATAAATAATTTACAACTTGTACAAATCCGTGGTGATGCGTACTTCAGTGCTGAAGCAGAAAGATATCCTGAAGCTTCGCGATGGTTCAAGCCTTGCGTAACACCATGCACGCTACGCCAGTTTTTTCCCCGACAAATATGTACTTATTGGAGGTACAACTTTAGGCCGTGAAACATTGTCACGCCTGGTTTGTCAATGCTTTTCAGGTGTGGTTAATTTCCAAATCACCCGACGTTTTCACGTAAATACGTTCAAATGGTGAAGCTTGTATGGGGCATTTTACGAAAAAAATATAATTACTTTCTGATGAAACACTATGTGTCCGTTCTTTACAATGCTAGCGAAGAATTTTCCCTGAAATAAGCCACTAAATAAATACGAATCAGGAATATATATACGGGAACTACGCTTTTATCACGCACATATGCCCGAATAACTGATTTTACTGCTTGTTTTAGGCGCCAGTGCTAAGACCTTTTGGGCCTAAAGTAGCGATCTCTAATGATGATGCATCTTTAGAGAAAAAATACTCCAATTGTTGGGAGGATGTGGACTAGAATAAACTTTGTAATTATTGAACCGTGCGGGTGACTGCATGTGCACGCGTTTGCTTCATCATATTCATGTACTTTCTTTTTTTGCTGTTTTAGCGTTATGTTCTTCCTCGGCACGATTTGCTCTACTGTTTTATGCAATTATATGTTCAGGCTATCGCTTCTTGCATTTGATTTATTTGATTTACATTTATTTTATTCCCTGTTCGTTGCCTTCAAAATCTCCCACAGCTACCTCACTGAATAGTTATCACCCTTATCTGATGTAGCCAGCACTGCAGCTATCACAGCATAACAAACCAGTTAACAATAACGAGTTCTTTCTGTAGGTATGCTCACGTTACGCAACAGTCTTCTGTGGGCAAACGCAACGTTGCTTGTACAACACACTCTGACCAGCAAATGAAAGACAGCAAAGAAAAACACCTCACAAATCCTGATCGCACTAAAACATAAACCGGTCTGGCTTTCGATCCCTCTATGAATACGTCGCCGACATTCATGCTCCGGGCAGGAAATTCGGCTCATATGTTAATCGTTCCCAGTTTTCTGCAAAACCTTTACTTAAATCTCAAAAATGTTAATCCCTCGCAGGCGCATCCCTGCCGCCGAGGCGAGACACTCCGACGTGGACGAATTCACACGCACCTTCTCAGTTTGAGCAGCACGGCTACTCCTGCCTCCGTTTCGCGTTAACGCATTCCTCCTTTCTGCCAGCTCGAGTGACGTCGCATGTACCGTCCCTCTACCGAGCGCCTCTAATTACCATGACCGCTTTCGTACGCTTGAAAAATCATCCGCCTTTCCTGCCCGCAAGACAACAAAGGTGCCGCTCATGCTCTGAAAAAGGAAACACCGTTCATATTTCCCAGGCCGGGAAGCTGTCGCATCGCTTATCTAGCCCCCGCATCCCTGCTTGTTTTGCGCACAGTGTGAGACAGCCCGTCCTGCCTGTAAAAACGATGAAAAGCCGAAAGCGTTTCCACGGATGTGCATCGCACCTCTTCGTACACTAATGACCTACCACCCCTCATAAACCGAACAACAAAACGCAACAACGCGAAGCCAGCTAAAGAACGATAATAAAGGAGCTGCCGGCCGTCCTCGTTAATTAAGAGAGGCACTCGATCTCGACGCCACGTCTCACCCAGCACTTATTTTCAACGTTCCCTATTCGTGGTGGAGCATAGTCACTCCCCCCGGCAACATCTCTGCGGCGCTGTAGCCACGACACGTGGGCCGGATGAATTTTGTATGAAACAGGCGCTTTCATCGTTTACTGACAGTGCCGGAGCTTCAAGCCCAGCCTGTACTCCATCTCCTCCTGCCATCAAACCTCACTTCCACTATTCGCACTTTAGTACTATGTATTTAACTTATTTCGCTGGCACGCATGTTCAACCTGTTTTTCTCATCGTTCCAACGCACGTATCCGACACAACCCGTCATGTCTCCTGCCAGAGCTAATTCCAGCCAGGTGGCTCAGTGGCTAAGGCGTTGCGCTGCTGACCACGAAGTCATGGTTTCGATTCCAGGCAGCGCCTGCCGCTTTCCTGATGGAGGCGAACAGAAAAAACGCCCGTGTGTGCGAGATTTCGACGCACGTTAAAGATCCCTAGGTGGTCAAAATTAATCCGGAGCCCTCCTCTACGGCGCGCCTCATCGTCGGATTTGCATCGGCGCGTTAAACCCTACAATCAATCAATCTTTTATTTCGAGCCAGTGCAGACTCATTTAGGCAAATCAGGAAAGCTTCCTGATTTGCCGTGTTTTCTGTGCTTTCCGTGTTTTCAAGCTTCCCTGCTTGAAAACACGGAAGGCAGAACCCAGTTCATCCGTGGCCTCTTGGATATGCCCCAGCAAATGACCCTCGCCTGCCCCTACATAGAAGTTACACTCCCTGTTTAATGCTGGGCGAGCAGGTGCGCGCCCTAGCAAAGACTTTGCTTCAGAAGTTTCTGAGGTGCTTAGTCAGAGCCTGTGGTGGCCGGTACAGGGGGTGGGGTGGGCGCCGCTCGTCAGATCCTTTTTCTATGCCAAGACGTGAAAGGGAAGCGGCATGGTACTATCGAAAGTACGGTTCCACGCATGCGCAGGTAAATTCTAATTTTTCCTAAAGGAAGCGGGCATGCAAGGCCTGCTTCTATTTTTCGTGTTAATTTTGCTGCATGCGGGTATTCAGCACGGTAGTGTCCACTATATATATAGTCGGCAAAATATGACAACTAGGAATAAAAAAAAATCGTGTTCATGTCATTCATGTGATGGCGATGCCTCGTCGAACAGTTAATCATAAGTGAATTTCTGCATATTCCTATAACCTCCACAGCAATACCTTTTTAAACTAGTTTTCTGTACATCCCTTTCAAGCCTCAACAAATTAGAGAATGGCTGAGGAATTGAACATGGATAAGTGTTCTTCTGAGTTTAAGGCTGCGAGTTACGTTTTTGAATTGTGTTTTGGGCCATGTCCTTACATCTTGCCAATAGATTCGTCCCAGCATTTTCTAGTTGACACGTTAGCATGTTGGCTGTGGAATTACATTCTATCGACAATGTTTCTAAGCATTATACTACTGGTAACAGTGCGCCATTGTTTAGTGGTGAGTGTGTCGGCACTTTCACCGCGGATTTCTTCCATGTCCTCGACGCTCCCAAAACGCGACAACAGTAACTTTTACGGACCATTACTTTTTGTACTCTTACCCGTGCACGCCAGTTTATAGCACTACAGTTAAACCACACACTACACTTTCCTACACCCTTTTTGTCCGAATAGGGTGTACGAATCTTGATCCATAGCGCACACCTTTAAAAGGCGTTTTGGCGTTTTGATTCCCGTGAACATCCTAAAAAAGTGCGTAAGGTTGCTTAAAATCTCAAAATTAGGGTGTCGACAGCGCAGCCCCTTGTGCCAATGCGGATCGGCGGTGCGGGCAGCATGACATACAGACACGTTTAACACACACAAGTCAAACTTGGACCACAAATGTAATGAGCGAAAAAAACCCACAGCATCCATGGGTAGAGCTGGTGCATACTTACACAGGAATACATGTGATCTTCTTCCTTTTATATCCAGCAGAGGAAAGCCATTCGATACAGTCGGTGGGCATGTCGCAATAACAGCATATTTTAGCGCTAATGTGGGAATTACGCATTTTAATGTGAACTTATACAATCAGCTTGCGGAGTTGAAAAAAGATAGCTCTTTATCGGGAGGTATTTATTAAGTTCAATAAGTCATAAAATTTTAGTAATTACAAAACAAATGTTCCGCGCCATTTCAACACCGTTCAAGATGGGTGTAAACTATTTCAACAGCCTTTTTCCCACAAGGTTGTAAAGCTGCATATTACTGTGTTGAAAGGTAGTAAAATAGGAGTAAAGAAAATCTGTGTAGGAGAAAGGGCGGAAGAAAACACCGCCAACTGAGACAAAGGGTGTAAAAGACCACCAACTATGGAGGTATTTTTTACTTGTTATACAGCTCGACTGAACATTTCCTACCAGCGGGGGACGCTTCGTACCTCACGATGTTTAAACCAATGTGAATTGGCATAATTTATTCCTAGTGAAGCTACTTAAGCTTCAGCTAGATTCGGTAGCGTTAGGTAAAAAAATACAAAAAAAGCAACTTCGCCACCTTTAAAGGAGGGTGCACGCAGCACCGTAGATAGACTATATGACCGTAGATAGGCGATTATAGCGGTGAAGCTGGTTTTCCAGCCTGTTCGAGTCTGAGCACGAGGGAGACATGCATATGCGTACTTCTTTTTATACTATTTCAAAGATACTATCATGTTTGGGATTCTAAAGCGCGAACAAATTGGCACAACTTGCAGTGGTGGCGCAAGGCTGGAGAAACAGCAGAGCTGGGGGTCGGGGTTTGTTTCCCCTTGTTTCTTGTTTCCCCCTTTGTTTCCCCCTTAGATCCGCTGTCAGTGTAGCAGACACACAAGAAGAGCCTTGTAAGATACGGCTAAATTTGACCTCACCCCTGAGCATTTATACAAAGTCCGTCAATGCTTGAAACGCATTGATGGACTCTCATTTAGTTTTGCCTAGCAAGACAATTGCAAAACGGAACAATATTTATCAAAGCCTAGCAAAACATAGGCGAACATAGCAACGCCATAAAAAGCTAGGTCAACGCTCAGATCCGCTGATTTATGCAACTGAACACCTATTTCACACCCTCTCAACACCCTACAGAATATCCAGCGCCTCGCAGTAGGTCAACACCGCTTCCGCAGCAGAAATATAATATTTTTAATTGTAAAACTGCTAATTGAAGATTCATGTGACAAAGGTACACTTGGGCTATGAGGCGCACTCTATGAAAAATGAGCGATCATTGCACGGGAACATCATTTTTTTATATTGGACATTGTTTACCAGGTGGAGATAAAGATATGAGATCTCTTGTAGCTCACAGAGCAATTATACATACATGCATGGCGCTAATCAATCAAAAGCTCAACACTTCTTTCCCACTCTTTCAACAACCTACGAAAAACCAAGGGTGTTCAAGTTGGTCAGTAAACCTTCATAAAACCAAAATTGTGTACAGCTACACAAATGGTGTTGATATTCAAGAAAAAGGGTTAATGAACTTCCAACACCCTTTTTCCATTTAGTCAACACCTTTTTGGTCAAAAGGGTGTAAAAAGTTTAGTGTGCTGCAGGATGGAACACACGTTGATGTAACGAATTCTTGAATTCAACGAAGTTTTGCAGTTTCCCATTGCCAACCCATTTGAAGCCCATGTATTCGCTACCTGTATGTAACGAAACGGGGCGACGGTTATCCTTGATGTAACGAAGTCAGTAAGCGGAAGAGTCATTGTTTTTTGCACTTCTACTCAAAAGTTGGTCAGCGAAATGATCTAGCGATACTAGCCTTAGTCTTAAGCCAGCACCAACGAAAACATCTGTAATTCTCTAAAACAAAATTCCTCATTACTACGATGACTAACGAAGTGACTAGCGCCATCCCGGGGTTAACGTAGCATCCACTTTTGGTTTTGCTTGTGTATAGTGACACCCTGGCAGGTAGCACGAGCAACTACAGTTCCCGTTTCTTTTTTCGCCGGCACCGCTAACTACGACGCGTTTGAGACTTAGGTTCTGAGGTGCCGTCACGTAGTCGCGTAGTGTATAGTCGCGCGTCTCCACTGGTATATGTGGTATCAGTTTGTCGATGATGAGTTTGGCTGCCAGAAACAATAAGTTTTGCCTTTACTCGACAAGCGCACAGTTTTAAATGACATCTCCACTGCCTCGAAAAAAAAAATGCCGGCCCCTCTACCGCAATTCAGCTAGCACGATCTAAACAATTTTGAGTGCGGCAAAGAGCATGAAGTTCGCATGAAGATGACAAAGGTGGGAAAAGGCAAAAGTGATTCTTAAGTTACGTTTTTAATATGGAGGTAGGTGACGTTTTTGTTCTGGAGCAGTATGTAGTGCCCAATGACATGTGAAAGCAGCAGGCGGAATTTACGCAGTTTTTCGCTAAGGAATAAATTCACGAAGGGGAGCTCACCTTGACGGATGTCTCGCATTATGGCTTCGTGTCTGCTTTATTCCCGCGAGACGTCACTCGAAATCTGCATGTAACAAAAAACTTGCATGTGGCAAAAAATGCGAACATTTTTTAACTTCGTTGCATCTAGGTTTAACTGTACTCGACAAACTCCTTCTACCTTTTTTCTGCTGTCACCCGGTGAATGCCCTCAATACCTGCTTCTTCGGCGCTCCGGTTTCAGCTTTGCAGCGTGCTTCTACATATTGTTCCAAGGGGGGGCCATTACTGCCTGATTACTCCCAGGTGCACTCAAGCCAATAAACATGTTCACAAACTCCAGTATGCCGTCGTCCCCAGGAGTGTTTATTTTCAAATCGGGGGCGATGCCTTTTGGCCGAATTCTCCCTACCGACGGCCGTCACTTTGAATCTGCGCAGCATTGGCGCGCGAACGCATGTATTCCTCCGTTGGGGAGTAGAACGGGAGGCGCAAAACGACGCTCACAGTGACCGTCATTTTGCGCCTCATTTTGGGCTCACCAGCAAGCCCTGGTACTCATGGAAACGTGCTCTATGTTTTAAATGGTTCCTCGGCCGCCCGCTGTACGCCCGCGCGGAGAAATACATGCGTTTGCACACCCATTCCGCATCGTGTCCAAGTGGCGGCTATCTTTTCAGTGCATATAGCCAGACACCGTGTTGTGTTCCAGGCCGGTTCGAGAATGTCTCACCCCGCTATATTGGCCCTCAGAAGATACTTGCGACTGTCCGTCCTGTTAACTGTCGCGTCAGTCACTCTTGCGGAAGCTTGGACCACCGTAAGTCCGGTGCAGAGGTCATTCACGGTGTCCTAGAAAGGGCGTCCAATATCCGTGGTCTTCTGGTACCTGGTTTCTTTTGCGCCACAACCATGTCATCTTCAAAATGTGACTATTTGCAACATTAAAAAAACAAGACGAATGACAACTTTGGACATGGTGTTCATCTGGTAGTCGTCCATGGCCGCAGTGCAGACGGGAAGATAAAGGCAGTTATTGGCCGCGGTCTCAAGGTACACGTGGCCGCTTCCGCCCGCTGATTAAATCCGTTCTTTTTTGAGCTTAACGACCCGCAGCCCCGGCAAGGCATCACTGGTCACTTTTTTGACGTTTTTTGCTCCGTAGAGTTTGGCCTCTAAGCTGCTCACCCCTTTCCACCTCCTGAATTTGAGGCAGTCCCCCTTGACCCCAATGCACACTTTTTTCAGGAGTCAGAGGGAGCATGGTCAAGATTACACGCGTTCATAAACACGGCGGAACGGAGCAAACATACGACACAGCTTCTTCCCTCACAGAGTCCTTCAGGGCGCCTCAAATGGAAAGGCTGACCCGCCCCAACGTCGCTGAAGCGCCGGGAGATCAACAGTGACGGGATTGTTGATGAGCGTAAGCACTGAGGTGGCAGGCGTCGTATTGCGCCAATCTAATTACAAAAGGACATTCGCCCGCGTAGTTCCTGTCGCAGATGAGACCAGCCGGCGTGACCTGGGGACGTATTTACGACTTCCGCCAGGAAGGATCGAATGCAGCTTATTTATATGACAACGATTTCACACTCGTGTGATGGCCAAAATACCTCGTTACAGGGAGATGGCATTCCTCCTCCCAATAAAAAAGCCTCTAAGAGACGGAGGAAACCACGTGAAATGGCTGAGTTGCTTTTTCAGTCGCATTTCGTTCATTGCAGTGTGTTGAATTGGCGAATGCCCGTCTCGAGCGCTCGAGGGATATGCACAGAAGTTTATAAAGTTGCATGCGAAATATTCAACTGCAAGGCCCGGGTGGGGCTTCGAGGACGAGCAGTTGGTCGCTTTGCAAAGCACCTGGGAGCTTAAGTTCACATTGCAGATATAGAATGCTTCACCGTTAGGAATGCGTAATGTCGAGAACTCGGTATCAGTAACTATGTTTGGACCATTTCAAATATATAATAACGTTTCCTTTGTCTCGTGTATTTATCAATGTTCAAATTGTCACCTCTTGATTTCTATGCGAACTTTGCCGAAAACAATATCGCGAATAACTGCTTCACGTTGGAAGCCGAAAGAAAATCATAAAGAACTCATGTTTGGCTTGGGACACAGGGCGGGGGGGGGGGGGGACGTCGTCGAGCTCTTGTAGCGGTGGGGCTGGGGCTGCCCGACGCGGTTCACGCACCCTCGATGATCACGCCGATTCCGATGAGGTGCGAAGCTGGGGCCAGGACAGGGATGTACTCAGCACCTCACCAAAGGTAACGTGGTGGCAGAAGTGTTGAGGCGAGGCATGGCGACGGGAGATTAACGCTTTATTTACAATTAATATGCGTTTTTATTCAGTAAGTTTCAGTTGTTATTCAGCACTGGGATTGCATTTCGTCTCTGCAACGCCTTCGGCCTCTTGTTCCCATATTATATGTTTGTAATTCTGGAAGCATTTCTGGGCTGCTTGTCAGACATTTACTGTTTCCCTTGAATCTGCGTCGTTATTTTTCACGAGGGATGGGATCATAATCCCTATCTTTTTGCATCTTTTCATATTACAAGTGGCCTTCTACAAGTGCCACACTTACACAAAAAATGACATTGAGTGCTTAAGGACTTAAGTTTTCGTGCCATTAATTTGCTTCTACGCACAATCATTTAAGGCCATTCCTTTAATGTCATTTTTTGGTTTAAGGAGTTCTGCACAACTCATTCACCTTCACGAACGCACTGAATCTGCCTACTCTCGAATACAATAGGCACCAACTAAAACCACGGCACCAGAGTGCTTACGCTGCAGGGTACCTGAACTTCGAAATAAGACGATATAATATGCCCTGTTTGCGCAATGTTCTATACATGAGGTTCAGTAAAACAGCGGCGAGATGCAGAACGTCATGTTACACTGTATTAAATTTTTCAGATTTGGCTGCCCATGGCAGGCGACGGCCGCTGCTGATACCACTTTTAGATATGGATCCAACCATTTTTTCGAAAACACAATTTATCCCAGCGTTTTCTTTCACAAAGAACCTTTTGAACAATTCTAAGACCTATGTTTTATGTCAAAAACCTTCTAATATGAGTGCATTTCTGTTTTTGGTAATTATCACCATCATGCGCAACACATTTAGCGCCTTTGCGTCTCGTCATGTAGCACAACCCACCTAAATAATGTCGTTCCATTTCTTAAGATAATGTCATTTTTCGTGCATGTGGGACACAGGTATTACACACCACCAACGTTTGCGGGCATGGGACTACGATCCTTCATCTAAGTCACTCCTTCCATTAGTCAAAAGATCCCTAAAATGCCCTCATGGCACTTGACATCCTTTCCTTCACTGCAGTTCTTCTGCCCTTCATATCATGCATACCTTAGTCATATTTTTCAAAGGGACGGTAAAGGGAGGCTGAAGGATCAAACATCTGTTTCTCTCAGAAATGCATGGGCCAGCTTGAACGTACTCTACAGCGTTTTTCGTCACTAATGCAGTATTTATTTGATGAAGCCAGAAATGAGATTAAGCATCACGCGATGTCTGTTGCGGCCAAAACAATTACAGCAGTGACCGAAAATGAAAGTCAAATTTATTCCAATGTAAGTGACGACGCACAAATTTCTAATGTTCATGCGCACGCACTTGCACTTGCGTCGACATAATTTTTTCAAATGACTTTCCGGGATATTTTCCGCAGGCATATGCACCAACTGTAAAACCAAAACCGCGATTCTGGTTTTGGTTTTCTGCAGCATGCTTAGCTTCTGTCGTTATTCTTGATTTCACGCACTCTCTGATTTACACGGCAGAAACGTGGGCCGCGTAAAACTACCAGCCCCTGTTAGCGCATTCTCGGTTAGCAAATATTGTACCATTCAGTGTGAAAAGACGAGCCATGATGTTTGCAGCCGCTGAACACTCCCCGTGTCAGTGGAGGCTAACTGTAAGGTGGTTAGCCCTCACTTTCATAGCTTCCCTGGCTCAACCCTGTTTTGTTAACCTAATCGTAAGTGTTATGTTGACATGAGGCCAACAGTCGGCCGATTCACCACCGTGTCAGCAAGCGGGTGGCGCCCTGTCACATTGGGACGCTGACCATCGGCCACCTCCGTGGCGCTGGTTTGTGCGCGTGAACGGAACTCGCCTGTGCCGTAATCCAGGTTGCCACGCAAAATACAGAAAACCTGTGTCGGAACCGCTTCTAGTACCTTGGTCCCATGCTTCACGCAGAATGTTTTTGTTGATTTTAGGTGCCCTATAGTAAACCTCTTCCTCCGCTTGAGTGACCTTTGATTATTTTTCATCGTTCCAGTTAACACAAGCCTGAGCTCTATTGATGTAAAATGAGCAAATCATGTTAACCAAAACTTGGACTGCATGGAGCGCTTGCGGGGAGTTGTTTTAGCTTCACGGATCTTAATAAGCTTCAAACCTTCTGCATACCCACAAAAGACCGCCAGAGTAATCACAGCACGAGTCATGTCTATGCCCAGTTATCGCTCCACGATCAATTTCTTATGTCCTAACAGCGAATCCATTAGCTAACTCGTTTGAGCAACCAAATTTACCAGCAAGCCTCACCGAGTCTAGCAAAAGTTCATTCGTCGCAGAAAACATAACAAAAAACAGCAAGGAAGATAAATGAAAGGACTGCCACTTTTGAATTTATTTTCTTCTGAACAAATTGGCATACAGGAAACTACAGGGGTCAATGCACGGTTTAGGTACTACAGACATTATTCTGCACAAGTAGTTCTACAAGGTCTACAGATAACGCCTATGTCCCTTTACCATGCTAACTTTTAATCCTGATGTTACTGCTTAGCCATATTGTTTAGGGGACGCTGTGGTATGCCAATTTTCGATACTATTATTTTATAGGGCTGTTTAATTCCAATTAGCGCAACAAATGCTATTATATAAAAGTTACTAGTACATTAACTGGATGAAAGATGCTTATTCCATAGTTAATTTGCTAAAGACTTTGCTATAAAAAGGTTCCATTATATTTCCGGAGGGTACTCAAAATACCTTTATGTGTATTAACCATTCGATGAAAATGAACAATAATTGTTCGCTAAAGAACATTTCTTAATAAGAACCTAACAATACAACAAGGCAATGGGGGTGCTACCGTCAAATAAACTTGCACAAGGCACGCCAAATACACAGTTTGTTAACCCGTTTAAAAATGAATGGCTAATTATTTCAAGAAAAATGCAGCACCCAATTTTATGATGAAGCACAAACCGCGAAATCCCACGTGTTCGAGAATTCAGGGCAGATTAAGTATTACCAGGTGGTCAAAAGGAACCTGGAGCCCTCCACTACGGCTTGCCTCATTGCCTGCAAGTGGCGGCGTGTTAAACATCATATTTCATCTATTCTTCCAAGAAAGCTGGTTATCAACAAGTCAGCATGACAACAAAGCGATGGGATTATTCCCATTATGTATGTGTGTACGTGCACATGCACACCCACGCACGTGCGTGACTGCACGCACACACACACGCACATACACGAGGCAGAACGATGTCTGTCTACAATGCATTAAACACACTTCCGCACTTTCAGTATCCCGGCCCTCGTTTTTCTCACTCCCCACACCTCCATTAATCTAACAATCCTTTAGCATGCTGCATTCACTCATGGCTCTAGTAAAACAGTTCTCAGATACTCAAGCGCATTATACGTCACACACGCACACCAGCTACATTTTCCTACGTCATTCACAATTCAGGCATTGAATGCCCGGACAAAAAGTCCAACAAGACTTTCCTGTTGGGCTGACAGCACGCCTGTGGGGCCAATAAGAAATTATGTCGGCCCTCGATCGTCCCAATAGCCTAGTCTTCCAACAGGGAGGTTAACCTTGATGGCGTTTGTGGGACCAATAAGAAGCTCTGTCGGTACTCTATCGTCCCAACAGCGTAGTCTTCCGACAGGGAGTTTAACCGTGATGGCGTTTACCGGCTCGGCAACACGATCAGTGAACGCCAACAGACGCCTTGTTGGTAATCAGCGGCGCGAGCGCGCCATCAGACAGAACCGACAGACGCCCTGAAGGTGTTTTTAGGGCCCAAACACCAGCGCCTAAGTCTGGCATAGACGATAGACGTCGACGTTTGTGTTTTTATTTTTCCCTTCAATAAGGCTCATACCACGGCAAGCACAATAGCTTGTTGCTGCAGCCTCGGTTGCTCTTCGTCAAGAACAAACTGAATCGGCTGTACAGCTTTCTTCGAGGGCGTGTATGCTGGGGTTCTATCTTCCTATTTTGCGCAGGCCGCCGGGGGCGGCCCCTGTAAAATGTTTTTCGCTCGTCGCTGCAGTCCAGAGTACCTGTTTGCTGTACCTATTACGTCGCCGCCACCGCATGCTTTGGTCGCTATCTAATATTGCCTTGCATTATCCCCATTTGTTACAAACTCAGAGGTTTTCGCACTGTTAGCGGTCATTTTACACAAAGGGTTTGATGCGCCTGACATGCCCGGAGTCACATCGCTTGTAGTATTAGCGCGACGTTGCTTGTCTGCAAGATGGTGCCGGACAAACAAGCGTTATCAACGCCAGAATTCTAACGGCACATTCTATTTCATTCGTGGCTACCGTGGCTTGCGCAGAAAAGGTCGGGTTGACCTGCGGTAGCTTTTCTTGAGTCAAATAAGGGAACTTTGGCCCAATCGCTTGCAGCGCTAGCAATGTGGCCTCGTATACAAGATCGGTGCGTGAGAAACAAGCGTTAGGACAGCCAGAATTTCAATAATGCAGCATAAACTAGACACAAACGAAGATTCATTGACAACTTACGTAAGTATACACTTGTTTTAGGCGCTCCCCGATCACCCGCCGAGGTAGCTGAGTGGAAACGCGTCCGCTAAGTGTTTTGGAGGTCCATGGTTCGATTCCTCATCGAACCTCGCTTTTTTTTCCGGCGAGGGTTTTATTATCTCTTTTTTTTTAAGACCAGGGTAAGCTCCTGCTCCTTGCTTTCCATCACGCCGACATTTACCACCCTCTTCCTAAACCCAAAGTACCTGGTTTTGACGCACCTTCTCTCTTGAGAAGCCCTCCGTGAAAACAAAACCAAAACAAACGTCAAAAATCCTTTACAATATCAGTATGTATGTCAGTTACTTAATGTGTATTCACTTTTGCGTTTAAAAACGTCAAATTCAAGTTATAAGCACCTTTCAGACTTTGAAATGAAAAAGATAATTACCAATATTACAGCACTAACACAATTACTGTCAAACATACACTCTTAGTCGCGTCCCGGATAGCGCCCTATTTATATGCGGTGGGCAGTTTCAATACCGTGATATAAGAGGCCCTGACAGATTTCTTTTCCGTGACAAAACCTCAGGTGGTTACAGCACGCTCATATGCTGCGCCAACAACCCGTGTCATGGCTATAAACTAGCGGGTAGCCTGACGCCAGGAAATAAATAAAAAGCGAAGGGGGCAATCGTTAAGTTCCGTGCGATATGTGTGGCTTGGGGCGCATGCGCGTATTCCCCCTCACACAATGGCTCGCGACCTTCCTTGGCGGCGGCCGACGACGCGCGCCCGACGACGCGGCGAAAGCCGAAAAACATTTTTAAAAAATCTTGCGCGCACATGCGCAGTAGAAGTGAAAAAAAAAGTTCGCGCGTGGCGAGTTGTGGTTCGGTGATTTGTTTTTAGCGCGGGTGCTCAGTACGAAGGAATTTCAGCGCAGAGCAAGTTGGGGTCCCGCGCTTTGACTCTTGCTCTGTATAGTTCGTACTCAGTTCCGAGCGTTCACACTTTCGTGACTACGTTCGCTTCCGCTGACATCAAATGTGTGATTCGAGGTCGGTGTAACAGTGGAAGCAACTGCGAATGCGATGGGTTTATTAGGGCCACCGGGAACGCAAGCCAAGCAGCGGCGCCATGTCAAGCCGGCTGGTGTGTGTATTACGGGCATAGCCCGGTTGAACACGAGCGGATAGGTAAGTCCCTGGATTTCTTTTTTTTTTTCGAGGGATGGGGCAGCGCAGACTGTAAGACTTTGTGTTCGCAGACAATATAGCAAGGGCCACGAAATTATGCCTTTTGCGCCGTCGTAAGAAGCCCGCGCCAAAACCGTTCTCCGATACCCGGGATCGTACGGTAAATTTGACGTGCTTTATAGAGAGGATTCAGTTTCCCAGCGCGGGGGCCGTTTTGTGATCCTGGAGAAAAACGAAAACGCTTGCACATGTCAGGTACTTCCGTGGCCGTAATGAGTATACCGTAAAGAATTTGCATTTTTACACGCACCCCATCGTCAAAATCAAGCCACATAAAACCCAGTTTGAATTTGGTATTTTTCAATATTCTAAGGCCACTGCTTGTCATTTTCGGTAGGCTTAGCAAAAATTAGGTAACGTTTTTTCGTAACTACGTTTTCGCGTTGTCGTTTCGGCTAGTGAGTTTTCTGGCACGTTGAGTAGTCTGGATCCTGTGGCGATTTGGAAATTTCCTTACGGTGCGTTTAAGTGGTAAAGTTTTCACATGAAGCAACATTCATGAGTAACACCAGCCCCCATCTTGTTGTGTTCGGCACGGCTGTCGTCTGTCTGGAGTGTCAACTCGCGGTTTGCAGAAACCTGATGCATTGGCAGCGCAAACGCGGCGCGGCGCTGGCGTGGAGGTTGGTCAAACCGGTGGCTTCTAATGTTGTTACACAGCCTCCTGTAAAGGCGTTATACAGGAGGCTATGGTTGTTACAGATACGTTGGCTATTGCTCGGTGCGCGCAGTTTACCTATGCTTTAGCAAAAGATTTTGCTAGGAGTTTTATTCGATCTTTCATAAAATGTTTTGCGCCATACTATTTCTGGAAATTGTTTCATAAAAAGAAACTAGGGCACATTACCCTCCGCGTGTAATAGCGAACAGAGTTTTTTTACGACGTCCAATTGACGTACCGGCGTGAAATAAAATTATGCCAAAGATTTCTCGCACGCCGTTGCACTGAAAAAGCGCTCGGCCTTCCTGTGTATATGAAGAAAACGTCGTTTTGGAGAGCGCTTGAATATAAAGCCGTAAGAAAGAAATAATTGCCTAAACTACATCGATCCACTTGCTTGATTTATGATATTTTCACATATCTGCTAAGGTGTTGGAGGCACTTCTGCTGCGCCCCTTTAGGCTACACCGATTTACCGCCGATAAACAACGCCAAAATTTTGTACCTGGTCACTTTTTCAACTGGCCTTCCTTTTCTTCGCGCAGTGCCAACACAACAGAGTGCTACCCGTAACTCAAGGTTTCTTAAATGTTTACAACGCTGTTTCCATTCAAGTGCGACGAAATTCCAGAAGCAGCAGCTCCCGGGTCAAAGATTGCTGGGGTGATTCTACAAAGGCCTTCTACATCATCCGAAGTGGTGTACCTGGACCATAATTGAAGCCCAGAGAAAGTACTTTTTCTTTGTTTGGTAATATATTACATGAAGGACATGAGATACCCGTCAGCTTTAGGCCAAACGTTGGGCGTTATACAGTCAGCAGCCTGCAAGAAAAGATGAGTTTCCTCCCTGTTCAGCAAGCTGCCGAAAATTCCATAAGTGAAAGCAATAATTTTATCTTGAGAGGTCCTTATTTGCTCTTCCACAAAATAATATTTTCATTGGTGTGTTCCATAGGGGGATCTGCTAATATTTGTATTCGTTTTTTAAGTATAAGTATTTTGTGTTCATATTTGTATTTTTGATATCAATAAAAAGAAAACATTGTTCTTTCGACATGGTGTCATTCATGTAATTCTCATCTCGAACTTGTGCGTGCTCATGAATTCGAGAATGACAAAATACTTAAAATTTACATACCCAACTCAGCTCTCTGTTCATGTACCAAGCTTGTATTTGTAGACTATCACTTCAAGATCCGGATAGGTTTAAGGAATACAGATACTTGCTTTACAGCTTTGCTTGCAACATGGCATTTTAAATATGGGGAGTTTTTTTTTAATTCGTGGTATGTGCATTGAGGCCTGAGAGATCAGGTGGCAAAACACTGAGATTATAAAGGTAAAACCTCATTGCATGACAACTGAGGTCATTATTGCATGGCAACTGCGGTCATGAAGATGTCCCAGAAGTGCACAAATCACAAATGTGTTAGTGCAATTGCAGCCATTGTAACCCATTTATTGGTGGCATTGTTTTATACGATCTAAACTTCAGATGCACAAGTGTGCGTTCATGACCAAGTGCATTGTCATGTTTTGTTGCACGGCCTTGAAAATGTTGAAAATTGTGAACCGCGACCTTGCGCTCCCGCGTACAATAATATAACTGGTTAATAACGGAAGCGCGAATGAAATGAGGCCACTTAAAAATTGCAGAAATTAAGAGAATTGTCTACTGTAATGCCCAGCATTCTTATGCCGCTTCTCTTGAGTGTGAGTCTTTTAAAGCCAAATTTCTTGATTTTTTTTAAGTCCTGTCCATCCAATTGTCTCCATTTACCCTATTATAACGATCACGGGTGTTACTTGCGCCAAATCTGCATTTTTTGTCAATGAAGGGCGTTACACAGCTCACCACTTCAAGTATTTTTTATATTTTTTTTTGTTTTTAGTTTTTCGAAATTATGTTCGGCCAATTATCTCGATCTACGCTATGATAACCATTACAAGTGGTATTTCCGCAAAATCTGCATGATTGTGGAAATGCAGGGTGTTATACTGTTTGCCAGTTTCCGTCATTCTTTTTTATATTTTTCTTAATTTTTGGTTTCTCAAAATTTGGTTTGACCAATGATCTTTATTTACGATATTATAACGATTAAAGGTGCAACTTACGCGAAAACTGCGTTTTTCTGGAAATGCAGGGCGTTACAAGTTACACGGCCGAGCGCCTATCCGGTCTGCGCGAGAAAAAGCTAAGATAATCTTTGTGTGCTCGCGATCACCAATTCTGCAGGCGTCGCGACACAATGTTATATAGAGAGTAATTTATTATTGGTTCATTACATTACCGAAGACGTAATTTACTACCGCCCCCTATTACAAAAATAAAGGTGAAGGCATGTAACCGCACCATCAGAAGAACTACGACGAGCAGAAAAAATTCAGTACACCATTTCATGGTTGGTATACTTGCCACTCGTGACCAGACACCTCTTATGTTCAGCATGACAGTGTGCCTTACGTGCTAGTTATTTGCATGCATTGTCATAGGGGGCACTTTCTGCCAATGTCCAAGTATACTTTTGGTAACAAGGCAGAAGAACTGTTATCAATTCCGTTTGCATCGATGGAATAAATCACCGCATGGCGCATCACACCGCATGGCGCATCACGTAGCCACCAAAACGTAGTATTATGCCTCTTTGGTAGAGTGATTCAAAAACGGCGTTCTAAAGAAAGTCACTAGCCGCCGAATGTGTTATTTAAGACTCCAGCTTGACGGGCAACAGCATGCAGAATACTTATAAGCCAATGTTTGCACTCCCCAGCAACCCGTGGGTCGTGGCGCAGTGGTCATGATACCCGCCTGTTCATGTGTTGTAGTAGACACAGGTTCGATTCTCCGTAGGGTTGCGTATATGTGCCTATGTGCACTTTGTGTGCGTCGTATGCTGTAATATGTGTTAGAGCATTCGTCACGGGATGCTGACGTTGGCCTGGCAATGCGAGCGAAAAAAAAACGGATGAACTCAATTCTGGCCGAGTGCCTGGTTTTTTCTTTTTTTGTTTGAAAAGCAAGAAGACCGCTTATTTGAGGAGCCGTATGATTTGGGGGCCGCTTCGGAAGCAGGAATAGATTAGCATAACGGGCCGCGTAGACAAATTACGACCAGTGGCCTACCGAACACACGGCCCGGTGTTTTGGTGGCCCGCTGGTTAGGCGGCCCTCAATACGGCCGGTTAAACGCCGGGCCGCGTGTTTGGTGGACCACGTGTTTGGCGGGCCGCTTGCGCGCGAGGCCGCCAGAACCGCCGGTTTATAAGCGGCTTTAAAATGACGCGGCGGCCCGCCTGCATACGGGTCGTATAACCAGGAATTGACTAAGAGTGTAGACGTGCTGCTATTGAAGTGTGGCAACTATCTCTCACTTTTTGTGTGTTTGTTAATGGTGTTTTGTGCCGAGCGGTTGCTGGCGCAATTGGTTCAGTTTTATCTATTTCAAGCTTAAATCATAGTTATAAAAGCTTTATGGGTGATGTCTACCCTTCCAACCTACGCGTGTGTTAAACATGCGGACCAGGGAAGAACGATCATCGCCGCATAAAATACTGCGCGTAAAAAGTGGATGACATTGCGTTCGAACAAAGTGTGTCGGTGTCCGCGAGATGAAGACGACAATGAAGGAGAATTGTACGCTGGAAACATCGTTTTTGCTAGGGTAAGTACGCATTTTTTGTTATTCTGTATTTTTTTGGAACGAGTTCTGGTGTTTATGGGTCAGTGGTTCACTAGAACCCCCTCTCATTTGCTCTGAGAGCCTACGTGATTTATCATACTTGTTTTCGCCCAGTCCACCGTTTCCGCAGAAGTCAGCATCAATTTACGCTGAAGCTAGACCTTGGCTACGATGCTCGCGCTGTAGTACACGGCAGCTAAAAAAAAGAAAGCGTATACTTGATTCCTTGGCTGGCGTCTCGTAGGTGTTGTGAAGTCTCCCCCCCTACCCGAATTCCGTGCAGTGGGCTTCGTAGCTATTGCGCTCGCAAGACCGGCTGCCGCCGTTGCGACCTCGCGGTCTTCGGGCCGCGATATGCGTGCCGTTCTCGTGACGCCCGGCAACAGCATCGTGAAATTGCCGTACTGGCTCGCCGACGCGCCCCGACAGCGTAAGCGTCGACCGGGTGCTGGCGGAGTTGTGCTGGAAGAACAGCAGGCAAGAGATAAGGACGCAGGAGGTGTAGTTAAATAGATGAGAATTTAGAAAGTGCAGGGGGGAGAAAATAGTATGCAAGGGCAGGAAACGGTGAGAGAGTTCGGGCCGCGCGCCAGCGAGCGAGTTGGGCGATTTCACGACGCCTGAAGTTGCCGAGCTTCACGAGTCCGCTCGAATATGACGACGCCCGTCTGAGACTTCATAGAGGTATAGAATTCACATACGTTGAAATTGGAGGTGAAATACGTCCATGTGGCCTCGCAGGGAATTAGCATAGTCTCGGGGTAGTGGGGGAGATTTCACAGCGCCTACGAGGCGCCTGCCGATTTCGTCAGAGTAGCTCGCTGGAAGTCTAGGGCTCGATATCAGAGGCATATGTATTGTTTAAATTAGTGCAGAAAATTGAGCTAATGCGCAAGTTTCCATTTTCGCTAAACCGCAGGCCATAAGAGACTAACAAGAAATCTGTAGGCACTCACTCAACTCGATTTCTATTGGAGATTTGAACATGCAGAGACAAGTCAGGCATAGAAATGTAGGAGCCCAAGCTATCACACACCAGTTCCGATTGAAAGCAAGGGATAGAGATGGGCTGCTAGCATGCGTTCCATGCAAATTAGCTTAGCAGTGAGCTTTGCATATATCATGCATACCCCGCTCACAGTACCTGAGGGTCTAATAAATACATTCTTACTGTGACCCAAATTTCACTTTGGGTGTTACGGGAATTTTCTTATTAGTGCCTTGGAGGTTACGGTATTTAAACGATCAAAAATCTACTTGATGTACGCATTCGTGCTTTGTGTGTGCTCTTCTTGTATTTCAACAAGTGTCAGCACACTCACAGATTATGCACCTGCAGGTGCTGCTGCTGGCTGTCCTGGGTCGGCTGCCTTTCAGTCCAGTTTCAAAGGCTTTGCCAGGGCCTCTCCTGGCCAAACGACACTGCACCTGCTGTACCCAACTACTGCCTGGCCTTTCGTTGGTGGTCCGTACACTTTACTGCCAGGAATAGGCATTCCTTCATCCATCATCTGGCTGCTTGGACCACCCGTTCAGAAGTCAGCGCATTTGCTCGACACATTGGTCCAGGCACTGCTGTCATATCGGCGCACCCACCGATTATGTTCTTTCAGGTTAGAGTTCGCATCTTGCGGAACCTGCCATGATGTATAGCTGTTAGCAGTGCTGTGGAATCTGGTTATTTGAAACATGTTCATGAAGCAGTGCTGTGCGTTTGGAGCGTGTCATTGCTTAGCGGAGATATTGAAGAGAATCTGGGGCGGATGCCTAATGGGCAAGGGAAATTGAACTGACTTTGAAGGAAGCACTAGTATGCAATCAAGCCAAGCAAACATTTAAGATCTTTCGATATGGTTTTGAACTTGCAATACAAACTGGTGTGGAACTACTTTCAATTTTAAGTAAGCTTACAATTTTATCTACTTCAGATCTTACTGGTATTGTTCACACTATACCGAAAAGTACATCCCGCAGCCTGTAAAATTACGACAGCACTTTTTTCGCAGTCTCTCATGACAGGCACTATTCTCAATGATTGGAGGATAGTCGAGGTAGCACCCATCTTTAAATCAGGAGACGGTACTTCACCATTAAATTTCCCGAACAAGCACCATATGCAAGGTCGGGGAACATTTCATCCACTCTCAAGTCGCTAATTATTTATAAAAGCACAATATCACATTCGAATATCCCCACGGTTTTCACAAGGGTTACTTGAGAAACACAACTTTCAGGATTTGTTCACGATCTACATTGATCTATTGAAACAGGCTTACAAACTGCGGTAGTTTTTCTCGATTTTTCTAAGGCATTCAATAGCATTGCACACCAGACTACTTCTCAAACTTCACCCTAATGTCCTCACTTGAGCGAAAGATTTTCATTCTTCTCGAATGCAGTTTACTTCTTCTAATAACTATATACTTATGTCGTCTCCCAGGCAGTTTGCTTGATGCTGTCTATCCTCAATGTTGCATATCCTCCCATGTAGTTCTATTTGCAGACGATGTCGTAATTTCTCACACAATTTCTTTAAACTACTAAAGTCAATGCTTTCAATCTGATCTTAACACAATTAACTCCTGGTGCTGCAAATGGCTACTGTCGCTTATCTCTAAAACAAAGTGCATGACTTTAACGGTGGCAAGTCTTGAATTGTAAATACTTACTTCATTAACAACACCCTGATTACCTCTTGAGACAAAGGTGTTTTGGTAGGCCGGTAGGGGGGGGTTGCATGGTGGATTTGAAAAGGTAGATCGATTTCGAAAATAAGACGTGTGATTAATATTTTCAGTTGTACTCCATAACTCGCTTTATTTTATATATTTAACCCAGTGCAGTGGCGAGGGTGGTGTGGTGTGTAGGCAAACGTCGGTTAGATACCACTTGGTGTGGCCCCTTTTCAGATGGAAGCAACACGTGAAGACGCCTGTGTGTCGAGATTTAGGTGCGCACAAAAAATACGCAGGTGTTCCAAATTAATGCGAAGCATTCCCCTACAGTGCTCCCCATATCCCAAGTGTAGCTTTGGCGTGTTAAACCGCCATTTTTTTGATGTCTTTGGAATATTTCCTGCTGCTGTAGCAGGTGCAACATAAAGGTGAAATTATACATAACAGCCATACAATATGTTTCCAAGAGCTAAATATAAAGGCTATATTAAATTGCGTTTATGGGTCTATCACATAGGAGTAGTGATCACAAAGGCGGGAGCGACGGTCCCGAGCAGTAACTTTTGCGATAACATAGTTCACGGTACTCAGCTGAGACAGCACTACAAAGGGGCCAGAGTACGTAGGCAAAAACTTTTGGTAGCGGCCTCGTTGGCGAACTGGAGTCCACAACCAAACGAGTTCACCCGGGTAGTAGGAGACTGGTGGGTGGCGCTGATCGTAGCGTGCTTTGGTTCGCCCCTGGGAGCTGAGGGTGCGCAGTCGAGCCAGACGCCGGGCTTCTTCAGCGAGGCACAAAGTTTCAGCCAGCGACATATCTTTAGGCGAGGGGAATGGAAGGGTGGTGTCTAGGAAGCTTTGAGGAAGGCGGACGTACAGAAGGAAGAACGGAGAATAGCCTGTGACCTCGTGTTTGGCGGTATTGTACGCGTAGGTTATGAATGGAAGAACAGTGTCCCAATTGTTTTGTTCTGAATCGATGTACATAGACAGCATGTTAGTTAGCGTGCGGTTTGTGCGTTCAGTGAGTCCGTTCGTCTGCGGGTGGTATGGTGTGGAATGTCGATATTCGGAGCCACAAATCCGAAGAAGCGCTTCCACAACGTCCGCCGTAAACTGGCGGCCACGGTCACTGATCACAACGCGAGGAGCTCCATGACGTAGAATGACACGATTCAAGAGGAAAGATGCGACATCCGCGGCCGTTGCAGTGCAAAGAGGAGCAGTCTCAACGTAGCGGGTCAAAAAATCCACACAGACGATGATCCAACGGTGACCTGCCTTGGACTTCGGTAGTGGCCCCACCAGATCAATACCCACTTTGTCAAAGGGCGACATGGGAGGATTCACCGGTTGCAAAGGGCCCGGAGACGGAGACGTAGGACGCTTGTAACGCTGGCATTGACGGCAGCTGGCGACATATTTCTGCGCTGCTGTCTGCATACGAGGCCAGTAGAAGCGTTCCCGAAGCCGATGTAGGGTGCGGGAAAGGCCAAAGTGACCTGATGTTACGTCGTCGTGCATTGCGCGGAGAACCAGATGTCGGAGCGTAGTGGGGACGACAAGAAGCAAACGCGCGCCATCATCAGAGTAATTCTTTTTGAACAGAACGCCGTCGCGGACAATAAAGGGTGTCGACATTGTGTCCTCGGCAGTTGCAAAAAGCCTGCGCAGCGTTGGATCTTTCCGTTGTTCGGCCCGAAAAAGTGGGGCGTCTGGTAATTCTGGTGACACGGAAGCCAGACAGTCCTCGAAGGTGTCGTTGTCGGTCGATGTGCCCGGTTAAGGTAAGCGGGACAAACAGTCCGCATCGGTATGACGGCGCCCACTCTTGTAAGAGACTGTGAAGTCGTATTCTTGTAAGCGTAAGGCCCATCGAGCTAAGCGACCGGAGGGGTCGCGCAGTCCGACAAGCCAGCATAACGAGTGGTGGTCCGTGACCAAAGTGAAGTGGCGTCCATACAGATAGCAGCGAAACTTTTGTACAGTGAACACAACGGCGAGGCATTCCAATTCCGTGATGGTGTAGTTGCGCTCGGCTCTGGACAGGGTAGGGCTGGCGTAAGCGACGACGTGTTGTGCCCCATCGTGTAACTGGACGAGAACAGCTCCAACGCCCACGCCACTCGCATCGGAGTGGAGCTCGGTGGGTGCCGTGGTATCAAAGTGGCGCAAAATTGGGCCAGAAGTTAACAAAAATTTAAGCTGCTGGAAAGAGGACTCACAGTCGGACGTCCAAGAAAAAGGGCTGTCTTTACAGAGTAAGGACGTCAGGGGATGAGCAATTTGCGCGAAGCCTTGAATGAATCGTGGGAAATAGGAGCACAGACCCAAGAAGCTCCTCAGCTCTTTCAGAGATCGTGGGGCTTGGAAATCGCGCACGGCGGAGATCTTCTTGGGATCCGGCCTGATGCCTTCCTTATCTACGAGGAAGCCTAGTACGAGGGCTTGGCGCTCCCCGAAATGACATTTTTTTGAGTTCAACACCAATCCCGCTTCCTCGATGCGGTCCAGGACAATGGCAAGCCTGCTATTGTGCTCTTCAAATGACCTCCCGAAAATAATGACATCGTCGAGATAGCACATGCAGATGTCCCATTTTAAGCCACGCAGAATGGTGTTCATAAAGCGCTCAAATGTAGCGGGCGCATTACATAATCCAAAAGGCATCACATTGAACTCAAAGAGCCCATCAGGCGTCACGAAGGCCGTCTTCTCTTTGTCGGATGGGTGCACTGGAATTTGCCAGTAGCCCGACCGAAGGTCGACCGAAGAAAAGTACGACGCTGAATGTAAGCAGTCGACGGCGTCATCAATGCGCGGAAGCGGATACACATCTTTTTTTGTCACAGCATTGAGTCGACGATAATGTACACAAAAGCGCCAAGAGTTATCTTTCTTCTTTACAAGAATCACAGGAGCTGCCCACGGACTTGAAGACTCCCGGATTACCCCTTTTTTCAGCATCTCCTGCGTCTGTTCGGTTATTACCTTGCGCTCAGAAGGGGACACACGGTATGGCTTTTGATGAATCGGTGCCGTATTCTCAGTGATAATCCGATGTTGCATGCGTGACGCCGGCAGTGAAGTTTCGTGGTCATCCCGAGCAAAATCAAATGCCGCAGCATGTCGGGTAAGCACCTCAAGTAACACCTGCTGCTTATGAGAAGGAAGCGAGGTATTTATCATGCGCTTGAGCTGGGTGGTGTAGTCTGTGTTGTTGGTAGTCGCGTCTTGCGTCCTATTCCCCGCATGAATGGTTACGGCAACGTCTTCGTCGGAACGAGCGAGTTTAAGTCCACGGGGCAAAAGTACGGGTTCACTGGAAGCGTTCACCGTCCAAACGCAGCTGCACCCATCAACGACATCAACCAAAGCACGGGGTATCAGCACATTCTTCTTAACTGCGTTTGTTGCATCCGCCTCCACCAGAACTTCGTAGCTCCCTCGAAGAAATGTTTCGGACTTCACAGAGAAAAACATAGCCGTCATAGGAGGTAGCAGGACGTCATCGGTGACAGAAAATAGGCCTTTAGTGTCATTACATCCTTCTTCAACATAAGTAGGTAGAGTTTCGTTTCGGAACGAAATTTCGCCAGTTCCGCAGTCCAACATCGCACCGCAATCACGTAAAAAGTCGATCCCCAATATAACGTCATGAGTTGCCTGGGCTAAAACAATGAACTCCGTTCGAAAGCTGTCTTCGCCAAGAAAAACCGTCGCTGAACAGATTCCAACTGGAAACAAACGCTCGCCTCCGACTCCACGATACTGAATCTTTCGGTCACAGAAAAACATAGCTTTTGGCCCAAGACGGGTTTTGAAAGCGAAACTCATGACTGAAACCGCAGCTCCAGTATCTACCAAAGCTTCCGTGTTCACACCATCTACAGAAACAGTCACTTTGTTATTTGACATAACGACGGGCAGGGGAATTGGCGAAAATGACCGGCCCGCGACCTCACCCCCGTCGGCCGCAGCATCTAGTTTCCCTCGGGTGGTGAGCGCATTCGGCGGCGTGGCGTTGGAGATCGCGGCCGTCGAGTGGTCGGAGAAGGAGTGAAGCTCCTGTCGGAACCCGGGGAATTATGGCGCATTGCAGTTGGCTGCAACGACCGCTGGAAGGATGCGTTGGTCTGGTTATTTGTGTATGGTCGTCGAGGTGGCGGTTGGTAATGCTGGGGAGGCCGACGGCAAAAGCGGGAAATGTGGCCGCGGATACCACAGTTGAAGCAGGTGCGCTGTTCACGGAATGCGACCGGTTGACCTAAGGAACGGCGTGGTCGGGAGTAGGCGACAGATGCGTAACGGATTGGCTCCTCGAAGTAATTTTCATACTCCCGAGGTGGAGGACTGAAAGCTGTACGCCTGGTATGGTCTTCATTGTAAGCGGTACGCTCATTCCTATTCCCTGCTCGAACCCAAGGCACCTCAGAGTGACTCTGGACGGCTTGCACTGTGCATTGACGAAATACTGGGTCAGGAAGAGCGCACTGGTGAAAGCTTTTGTCACGACACAAACCTTGTTGTGCGAGTTCTTCTCTAATGATGCGACGCACCACCGAAGCTATGTCCTCGGAAGGGGACGAGCCGACGTCCACGCTGGCAACAGTAGTCACGTTTGCCAGGCGTCCAAACTTGGGGGTGATACGTCGCATTTTCAGGGTTTCGAACGCGCGGCAATGGCGAATTACATCCATAGCTGACGCCAGGTTTTCCTTAGTTATGAGGTAGTTATAAACATCCTCAGGGATACCTTTAAGCAGGTGACCTACTTTGTCCTCGTCTGGCATCGAAGGATTAACGAGGCTGCACAGTTTGAGGACTTCTTCAATATATGTGGTACAAGTTTCGCCCGGAACTTGAGCTCTCTGCGCAAGAGTCTGCTCTGCCTTCTTCTTTCGGGCAGCCGTGTCGCCGAAGCTCGCTCGGAATTCGTTTACGAAACTGTCCCATGTATCAAATCTGTGCTCATGATTGTCATACCACATTAATGCAGTAAGGTCCAAGGAGAAGACCACGTTCTCGAGCTGTTCGCGAGCGTCCCACCTGTTATACTTGCTGACTCGCTGGTAGTGCTTGAGCCAGTCCTCGGCGTCTTCCTCGATAGTTCCGTTAAACTTGCGTGGTTCTCTCTGATGAGGCCAGACACCGACCCTTCCAGGGGAGGTGGCACCCGTCGGCCCCGTTGGCATTGTCGCTTCTTCCGGAGGTAGCCCGGCCGCACGCCTGCTGCGTAGAAAATAGGGTGGTTCCGCCTCTTCCAGGACGACGAAATACCCCGCACCTCCACCAGATGCTCCGGACGTAACAAATGGATGAAGGGTTTATTTACAAGTCGTGCGGAGCCACAGGCAAGACGTGCTACCACAGATGCCGGTCAGCAGCGAGCCGGGGAAAAACTCTTCTTCGCCCTCCTCTTCTACGTGTCAGCATATCCCCTGGATCCCGCTCCACTGGAACATACCCTACACAGGCGATTGACTGCCGACTAACGTAACAGACAACCTAGTGATTGTCCTGTACCTAACAGTGTAACAATATGTTTCCAAGAGCTAAATATAAATGCCATATTAAATTGCGTTTATGGGTCTATCACATAGGAGTAGTGAAAGGTTATATGCTCTGGTGCAGGTTAAGATTGGCAATGGCTCATGTAGTGTAGTCCAGTGTTTGACGGAATGCCGTGCCGGGAGGTAAAAGCGTTATTGAGAGGATGAAACGTAGGTCAGTGACCAAGTAAAGAAAGCCATTTAACGTTTTGGTGCTTCTTCACGGTGAGCATGTGCCGTGGAAAACGAAGCTATATGTTGGGCGTTACGCGGCGCAATGACTTCGCATAGAAGTGGTGCAGATTGCCATTCATTATGTTGATACTGTTGGGCGTCGTCTGAACGATGAGGGACTCGAGCAGTAATAGAGAAGATAGATTGCACTGAGTTGTCAGTAATTTCGCCTTGTTCCAGTCGACCACGTGTCACGTCCGCTCACAGTGCTCTGACAGTGCACTTGTTTTTGCATGGCCCTTGTTCACTTCGTTCTAGTGCTGCGTTGATCTTCTGTGGAGATTGCCCGTTTCACCAAAGTAAACTGATTTCCATTCGGTGCAAGGAATCTAATAAACAACACCTGGAAGCTTGGAGCGCGAGAGCGGGTCTTTCACGCTGACAATGTCACAACGCAGCTTGCTAGTGGGCACATGCACGATGTATGCACTGCGTGTCTTGACAATGCGTGGGAGAGCTTCACTAATGTGTGGGACGTAGGTATTTGCTGCACGTTTTGATGCAGTCCTTGTGGCTGCCTAAAGCATTGTATTCATAAAGAAGCGAAGAGGGCGACTAGCAGGAATCCGCATTGACATTAGCAGGCAGAAGCGTCCACAAGGCCTGCGTCAAAACGTGCTGCAATTCTCGTCTTACGCATCAATCAAGCTTTTGCACGCATTGTCAAGAAACACAGTGTGCACATCGTGCACGTGCCCACTAGCTGACATTGTCAGCATGAAAGACCCCCTCTCACGCTCCAACCTTCCAGGTGTTGTTTGTTAGATACCATCCGCGGAATGAAAATCAGTGTACATTGGCAAAACAGGCAATCAGCACAGAAAATTAATGCAGCACCGGAACGAAGTGAACAAGGGCCACGCAAAAACGAGCGCACTGGCAGAGCATTGTGAGGAGATGCGCCACTTGGTCGATGGGACGAGGCGAAAGTACTGAAAACCAAGGGCAATCTTTCTTCTCGATGTCTGCTTGAGTCCCTCATCATTGAGACGATGCCCGACAGACTCAACAGAACGGGCGGCTACCTGCAGCATATCTATGCAAACTCATTGCACCGCCTAATGACCAATATATTGCTTCGTTTAGCTTCGTATAGCTACAGCACATGCTCATTGTGAACACGGTACCCGTATGGGTACCGAAATGTCAAACGGCTTTTTTGACTTGGTCAGTGACCTATGTTTCATTGTTGCAACAGCTCATAAAGTGTATCACTCCACCGAAGCGACATACCCGGGAAAAGAGATTGCACTTATGCGTGACATCGTCTTCTTTTTGTCATGTAGTGCTCGGGTGAGCACGTGCTTCTGAGGCCCATTTCAAGGAAACCAGCTTACGGTACTACAGGCTAAATCCTGGGTGAGGGTGTGCTAATGTGTTCTGTTCGCCCATTAGCATTGATGGATTAGCTCGTGCTATTTGTCAGTTTCATGGAATGCTCTACAAGCACCCCTGCAACGTTGCACGTAACCGTAGACCAGGGTGCACAGCTTTCCATCATTGCTTACATTTCACACCAACCTCACAAATTGGACCATTTTTCTAAAATCTTTTGTGTTGGAATGAATACAGGCATAAATATCAAGTAGCTACTTCGATTTTCTGCTCTAGTATTTCTGGATCGCTACTTGTCATTGCTGCCTTTTTTTTTCTTTTTGGCTCGCACCTCTATGCAGGTTGCGACACTTGGCTGTGCAAGGATGCCTGGGGCACAATGTTCCGGGCTTCAATTGATTCGATGTTTTGCCGGCTTGCGGCAAATACTTTTTGGACGGTGGAACAGATGCGAGACAGGAGTGTGACTGGGACGCTCTCCAACAAGAGCAACTCGCAAGGGAAAACAAAGCCCAAACCAGCCCTGACACCAGAGAAGGTCGCATCCCTAAAAGGTATTGCATGTTATATCTGACATCAGAACTCATAGCTAACTCATAATTTAGCAAAAGCAAGCATCCCCTGATATGAAACTTCTGGCACAACATGGTCTCACATTGTGCCTGAATGCTATTCATGATTAATGGTTTGCTGCGGGCCCAGTATGTGTTAGTTTACAAGAAAAAAAGCTGCAGGGTATTAGTTTATTCCCCAGAGTGTTGGTTTTTATGGGCAACCTGTTTGGCAATATTTGTTACTCTTTTACCGCATTGTCTTTTGTTCACAAGATCATGGAACCCTTAATTATTCTATCTACAGCTCTTTTTCAGATCTATGTGGCCAGGACTACGTCTGCGGAGCCCTCTGAAGCCAGGCTAAAGGTGGTGTGAAAGCACCTTTCGCAAAACCTCGGCGACATGCAGCACAAATAAATGAGTGAGCAGCACAAAATGAACTTCTCTATTTTTATTTTACTAAAAGGCCTAAATGCTTGCGAAACTTGTAAACCAGTTCCACACCTCACAGCATCTGTCCTAAGTCAATCTCGTCATCGGACCTATAGCTTCACCAACAGACTGCATTCAGACCAACAGACTGCATTCAGACCAACAGACTGCCATCAGACCGACAGACTGCCATCAAGCCAACAGACTGCCTTCAAGCCAACATGCTGCCATCAGACCAACAGCCTGCCATCAGACCAACAGACCGATATGCCGAATTTCCGGATTGGCTGTAGGTCCAACAGCGTGAATGTCTGTTGGGATTTCTCTTGGGGTGCACCATGTGGTTATCGCAACTGATATCAAAACACCGTAGTAGGAGTGAAAATAGCCACGTTCCGAGACACCCTACCATAATTTTCAATTAAGCAAGACAAAAAAAGGAAGGAAAAGGCACAGCCCCTGACGGCGCCTGTAAAAACATTCATTCCATGATTTCTTTCCACGCTTGGACGCAAAAACAAGTGCGCCGTCCCATGTATGCTCTGAAATTATACAGTTATTCATATCCATTTTGGCCTACCAGCTCCTGCTAGGCTTGTTTGAGGCAAAGGTGCGTTATCATTTTCGGTGTTTTATCAGGTTCTTTCAGAACACATGCAAGTTTTTCTGTTTTTGACTGAAAAGAAGGTTTGTATGATAATTTTATTAACTGCTGTTTTTTGGTTTAAGGTGCCAGCTTGCACCTATTCAATCGAGTGGGCACACAACGATGTAAAGCCTTACACCGCCTCTGCCCTACCATGGTGACTCACTTTTAAAGAAACAATTCAGCTAATTTGCCGTGGCAATACTCACTTCTGCTGGAGGGGCCAACTTGCTTGCTGGCTGCAGTTTTGCCTTGTGCAGCACAGCCAGCCCTGCCTCGAGAAATATGAAGTCATTCAACTATGTATCATGTATTTGGATCGGAGAAGAAAATGGCGTTAGAAATTAATGAATTCATGCAGAACAGGCACACACTGTTTCAATTATACATGCAGACACCTACACCCGTTTCCCTCATGGTGTTACATCCAAAGCTAGTTTCTGACAGGCTTCATCAAGTATGGTCATCTGTCATAAGACAGTCTGTCATACAGGAAAGTCCTTCACTGTGACAGAAAACACTTTCGTATTTCGCATTAGTGATATTCGCAATCCGAAACCTTAATATTCTGTGTCACGGTGCCTAAAACCATGATTGTTGCATAAGGTATGTTGTACCAGCAACCGCTACTACAGTGTTTTAGCTAAGTGTCATGCTCAGGCAAACTCGGTTCTCTTTCATAGGGGTATGACAATTTTTTGTTTGGCATTTCATGGCTTAGGTGGCGACTGGCAGGTACTCATGGCTTACCCACCTATCATTATCATCCGAAAGGAAGATTACACCAGCTTCCCGTAGGGGAATCCTGAGGAGTATGCGAAGCAGCCAAAGATCGACTGAAGTTCCCATTAGTTTTCAGTTCATTTCCGTTGACGTTCAGCTCCGCATGCCCTCGTTGTATCAGTAGCTTCTTGACATTGTTTGAATGAGTTAAGGACATGAGGCGCGTTCGTATCACGTGCTCCCGTCTCGGTTTGTAGCTCAGTGGGAAGAGCGCCACCTACCTCCCGTTGCGGCCAGAGTCGTGGGATCAAAACCGAGCGCCGCCTATTTCTTTTTATAGTGGACTGCGCTGACGTCAGCCCAAACGCTGGTGGGGCGGAAGAGACGCGCATGCGCAGTAGAGTATGGCCGGCGGACAACGACGAGGGAGGCAGGGACACAGCCCCGAGCATTGGAAGCTTCGCAACTAATAAAAACATTTCGAGTTTGTACCACGTTGTCGTCGTGGTCCGCTCTAATGCATTTATTTGTTCGATACGCTCATAGCATTTTTACATACTCGTGTGCGGCTCTGTCGAGAAGTGCGGAGAAACGCGGGCGGGATCATTGGTTTTCTCGTCTTGCATGACTCTTTTTTTTTAAATATGAGCACACTCTTTTTAATCTCCTCTACATTCCTTCCACCTTCCCTCTGACTTCGCTGATTTTCGCCAGCACCAAGTAACACTCAGGTTGTTTTGAAACGACAGAGCGCACGACCAACGATATTATTTTGAATGCCTGTTTCGAACCGGCCTACAAAAGAGTGCGAATACATACTCCCGAAACCTACAACAAGTAAAATAGAACAGCAGTGTGCACGCTTTTTTTCTTAGCCTTTGCGTGCTCGTGCTGTGTGCGACATTGGAACCTCACAGTTATCCTTATTCAGAACGCTTGACAAACACATCAACTGCTGACAGACGGCTTAGCAGCGTGCCGCACAAAGCTGTCGCCGTTTGCAAACGCTGTTAGTGGCCGTTACTTGTCTGACAGGGGCCCATCAAAGTGTTTCCGCCAATTGGCATTACTCTCCTTAACAAATAAGAAAAAAGCGATGAACCAAGGCCACAGGCCAGGCTTTGAAGCTCCGGCAGCACGGAGTCACCGACCATTCTGCGTTGATAGCACCGGCGATGTTTACATCCTGGCTGCAAGTCGTGCCGGCAAGGGCAAGTTGATTCGCTGCAGCCGGATGCGCTGGCACGCTGGCACGAGAATTAAATCGTCTATGTGTGCACAAGCAGCGGAACGGATGAACATTGACATTGTTCCAATGGCGAGCACGGTCTCTCTGTTAGCAACAGAGTCAGGCAAGAGCTATAACTAAAATAAACAGAATAAAACGACACGCCGCGCTATCTGCCTGTGATCACGCTGACTGAAGTGTCTATGCGAGTATACGTGCGGTATCGGTTTTGTAACTGCATGCAACCGCCGCGTTCTGCTCGCTCATTTTTATTAGCATTAAGCACTGTTGAAGTGGTGATACATTTAGTGCTGATACACGGAAAGAAGGCAAGACTAACGCTTCGCATGGTTACCACATTTGGGGAGTTTTTTGCTTGTTTGGGAGCAAACAATGGCAGCAAGAAGTAAGAAGAGTTCAATGAGTTCTACATTCTCGTTTGTACGCCTCATATCGGCTGCTGGAATAAAAAGGCAATTTATCCATATTTTTACGCCATACATACAGACATACAGATTAAATTTTGGTCTGTTAAAAATTCCTATGGCACATCGCTTGTTGAAACCACCACTTCCGGCTGTTTTTTGTTGACAGTGTTTCAGCAAGGGCAGCCGGTTTATTCCAAACGTTTTCCTTACAGTTCACGAAGTTGCGGATCCCAGGAATGTGCTGAAAGGCCTGTTGCGGATTTCTAATCAGCCGCCAACATGAACAATGATGAGGATTGTAAAGACGATGAGAAAGGAGTGGCAAGTTCGCTCGTGATTGAGTTCGGAACGCTGCGCTTGGACTATTGTGCACGGCCTTGCGTCGCTCTCTTCACGGACCGAATAAATTCTGAAGATCGGCTTTCTCTTTTCGTAACATTGGTGCCCGAAATCCGGGAAGCAAGCCAGCGTTGCTGCGAGCCTTCTCCTCACCAGCTGGGTACGCCTTTCTTCTGCTACAACCGTCATGGAACGTATCAAGAACAAGCGCGCGTCACGGCGGGCTATGAACACGAAGATTATAAGCCAGGTGGACCAGCTGCTACAGTCCCAGCAGTTGGACCTTTCCGTCCTTCGTGTCTTTCACGGGCGTCTTCGAGCGAGCAATGCAGCGTTGCCCGCACTTAACGCCGAGCTTGAAGCCCACCTGACCGACGACCAGGCAGCCGAAGACTACGCTTCGGTCATGGAGTATGACGACCCGCGACCATCGCACTGGCTTTACTCGAGCATCACATGGAGGTGTTGAGGTCATCTTCGACGCTCCACACTGCTCCTCCATTGGGAGACGCCAGCGGAGACCGCCTGGCTGCGATGTCTACCGGACAACCCATGCCAACTACTCGTCAGTTTGGAGCACTTCTCCCGAAGCTAGAACTGTTGCGCTTCGACGGAGCAATAACGCGGTAGCAACCTTTTTGGGACATGTTTCGACATTCCGTCACGAGAATCCCCGGCTGTCCAATATTGACCGCTTTCATTACTTGCTTTCGCTTTTTGACGGAGCTGCTGCTGAAGCCGTTTCTGTCCTGCAAGTGACAGAGTCCTGCTATCAAGATGCTCTTGATATTTTGAAGAATCATTTGGGAAATTCTAAAGTGATAGAGCAGAAGCATTTTGAAAATTTGCGGAAGCTCTGACCTGTCGACTCAGCCAGCAACGTGGCCGCTTTGAGGAAGCTGTACGGCCACGTGCAAATGAACCGGCGAGGAATGTAAAGCATGGGCGTTGGAATTTATTCTTATGCGGCTATGTTGAATGAAGTGCTTGTAAAGGTGATATCTGGTGACAGTATTTTCGATTATTCAAACAGCAGACCATTGCTGCCAGCACCGCATCCACGAGCAGTCACAGTTCTTCTGCCCAGGACGTAGAGCATGTACTGTCTTTCTTGCGAGTGGAAGTGGAGTGCAGGGAAAGAAGCTTCCAGATCAGCAAGCCTCAACGAAGGGAGGAGGCTGACTGATGGCCCAAGAAGCAGCAGTCTATTCCGACCGCGGTTGTCCTGCACAACAAGGCACACGCTTCGGCTTGCTTCTTTTGCTCCGCCAAAGATCACAGAACGGAAGAATGTCCGAGCGACATCGCTTTGGCTGACAAGCGAATCCGCCTAGCAAGTGACGGCCGATGCTTCAGATGTATGGCCAAGGGACATCTGGTACGGAGTTGCCGAAAGAAGGTCTGGCGTCGGACATGTAAGCGGCGCCATGCTAGCACGATGTGCATCACTGACCCCGCTAGGAAACCGTCGGAATCGGCTGCAGAAACGCGATATGCCGCGATGCATGTCAACACGCGCAAATCAGCCATCCCGCGGCTCTCCAGTGACGGCCTACTACAGACGTTCTGGGCGTGGATAATGACTTCGTCGCATTGCTGGTTCGTCCGCGTAGTGTTTGATAATTGTAGCCAGCGGACATTCATCAGAGCAGATGTTGTAGCGAAGTTGAAGTTAAAAGCGATTGGCGAAGTCGATCTGGCCATCAGTGCTTTCGGCCAATGTGGAGGCCCAAAGAAGAAGTTAAAAGTCGTCAGAGCGACCGTTCGCAGTCAGCATGACAGTACGTCTGCTGAGGTCGAAGCCATCGTCGTGCCTTTTATTTGTGAAGCAGTGCCTGAAGTAACGAAGGACAACACGCTTCTGCAACGTCTGGTCTCCGAGCGGAAGCTTCTGGCTGACACCATTGCTTTCCCAGGTATGGAGTTCAAGCAAGGATTAAGCCTCCTCATTGAACCCGACCAGATCTGCAAGTTCGCGCCAAAAACGAGCAAAACACAGTAGGAAGAAACGAATACTGTTTTGGTCGCCATCAGCACAATCCTGGGATGGACCTTACATGGACCGTTATCTCGGGAAGACAGCAATATATGCAAAGGCAGCAGCCTCGTGTGCGTTATCCGCACGGACCCGCACGCGAAAGAAGACTTCTCTTCCTCTCTTTGGCGGTTTCCGGAGGTATACACAGTTGGCCTTATGAACACGGAAAACTTGCAGCCCAGTGAACGATTCGGACGCAGATCCACCGACTCAACTGTGTTTGAAAATGAACGCTATGAGGCACAACTCCCGCAGAAGCCCAGACCGTCTCCATGGACGACGATGACGAGAATGCCTTTTCGAGAGCTCCCGGAGTACCTTGACAACTTTCTTCAAACGAAGACGAGATAAGACTGTACGAAGGTGCGGTGAGGCAATGCCAGTGGGGTGACCACACAGAAAATATTGTGGAGGGAACGTGTGGTGCGGATGATGCCTTCTACTCGCCGCATCGTGAGGCCCTCCTAGAGTCGTCAAGAACCACTATCCTTCGTGACGCTTTTGACGCATTTTCAAACACTGTGAGAACGTCGTCCTTTAAAGACGTCCTCGAAGGAGCATCATCCTTTAATAGTAACAATAAAAAAGAACTGAATCTCAGCTCCAGATCGGACAAATAAAGATGTCCGGTACAACTGCCCGAAGATCATCAGTATAACCACCCCATTTACAGCGGTCATGAGCGACTTCACCATGGGGTCAGCGATATTCTTCTTGAAGGCCGCAGTGTTTCCAAGGTAGTTCGAGGCCGAAAATCCGCGAAGACAGACCTCGGACATCGCGAAGTGGGCACACTTTTCCCGCTGCAAACTTCTCCAGTTTCACCATTACCGACTGACGAAGTCATCAATATGCCTGCGTGCTACGCTTTGGAAACTTGGACAATCGGGGAAGTGTATAGGAAAGAACGGTAACATGGACCGGGCCGCTGCAGCTAGCATGCAGTAGAGAATTTGCTTGACTAGTGCAAATGTTGTGCCTGTGCTTTTGGTAACTATGCGAGTGAGCTTTTGGTAGGCGCGGAGGATGTTGCGGATTTTTATTCTGCCGCCAACATGGACAATGATGAGGATTGTAGAGACGATGAGAAAGAAGTGGCACGTTGGCTCGTGATTGAGTTCGAAACGCGGCCCTTGGACGACCGTGCACAGCTTTGCGTCGCTCTCTTCACGGCGAGAATAAACGCTTAATATGATCGGATTTCTCTTTTCGTATCAAGGTCTGTGTGGCTGTCATGGATGTTTCTTCCTCTGTTGGCTGTGGCTCGTCTTCACTGTCAGTGCTGCACTGTGCTGGCAAAACCTCCTTCATAGTTACAGGACTTCAGACTATTGGTGACTGTTAGGGATATGCGAATGCAAATTTGAAACTGGAAGCTGAAAATGCCGCAGACATTTTCTGGCCAGGACAAGCAGAAAGTCCGCATTAACAGAATTTTCATTTGGCGGCTTTAAAGTACACTGAAAACAAAGTGGGCGAAGCAAAGTTTTGAAATTTGTGTGACTTAAGCAAAAGTTGGAATTATCCGAGTATGAATTATCCCGAGTCTGCTGTATATAAGTACTGATAATATTGCAACATTATCATCAATAAAATCTTTATGTTATAATTAAAAAATAGGGAAACAAATATTATCAAAATAACTACGCATGTTGTTTGACAGTAATTATAAAACATTGCCGAATGCTTCTCACGAAAGAATTATCCCAGCTTTTGCTTCGACGGACACACTAACCTAACTTTAAATAGATGCCGAAAGGTCAGTTTTATTTTGGTAGTTAATGTGTTTTATTAAAAATGCGGGAATGTCGGGACTTTACCGAATTTCTGGTCCAAATTTCTGTCCGAATAACTTATTTTTATTTATGACTCATTCTTTGTATGCGTGTGATGATATTTTTCTTATACAATCCAAACTGATGTTTCTGTGTTATGCTTCCGTGATATTTTCGAGCTTCTTAAACCAACCCGCTAAAATAAATTGGTTCCCAGCAGGTTGTAAGCGCCAATGCTACATTACCTCAGCTTTTTTTGTGCAAGAAGTCCACTCTTTTTTCAGTGACCTTTACATTATCGTGGTTACATTTCTGTGGTTTGATTTACTACGTCTGGCTTAGGAAAGGCGGATATTGTTTTATTCAAATTTGTATATACACAGCCCCATCGGAACGGCATGAATTAACTCGTTTTTTTACTATTTCCTGACACGAAGTCTCTCTGATCCTTCTTGTGTACACCAGCCCAAAGCTCTATATAATAGTTTCGTTCGTTTTGTCGTGTCTGTCGGATAGCACGTGATTACATTCTGCGTCTCTGTTTTCTGTTCATCTCATAATTCATGGTTTTTCGTCCAGCCGTTTTTCGCTGATGAGTGGCCACGTTTTACATGTTGACGTCCCTAAACCTTTCTGCTGATGACTTTCATAGATTAATGGCTGTGGTCATCAAAGCGTATTTTCTCTAGCTTCTCAAGATCCAAACGACGAGCAGCCTATATCTTCGTGTTATGCTTGTCAGCTATTTTATGGGATTATGTGCTTTGCCGTGGTTTACAATTTTTTGGTTTACTTTGAGGCCTAGTAGCGTGTACGATATTAAGGAGATTACTCCGTTCACTAATGAGAGGGCTGGAACCATTACCCATTTCCAATTTTCTGCAGTACTCCGCAATTGCTAGACCTCCACGGCGCTTCTGTTTCATTATAGCTGCGTTTTAATATCATTTTAAGTTTCTGCTTGTTAGCTAACTGGTGGCTCCCTGTAACTGACCATACATAAATGAATGGTTTAATTGATCCTGGGTATTTACTCACGTAAATGCGTATTTTCGTAATGGTGCTGTCGCCGGAAACTTAATCCTGAGGTTGTATGCTCTATAAGCGTTTCTGGCGTCCGTGTCATACATATATAAGCAGTTGCGTACATATCTGGGTATCATAAAACGCGTGATTTGCGGGTGGAATTCCAGGAATACGACGTTCTACTTTGTACATTGGCCAGGTGTGCGCTACACGGTAACCTAGCAGACTGCCTGCAGGTTCTCTTACAACCTTGCAAGTTAAAGCTTAAACTGTACACATCGCGAAGCCCGTCCTTGTTTACACATTCAATGTCGGTGGACCTGCCATGAGCATCCTTCCTTTTCTCGGGACAAGTGATATTGTTATCCAGGGATATTCCTATTCTGTTATCCTATGATATTGCCATCCTATTATCCTATTATCATGTAATATTGCCATAGCAAAGTGTATTCTCTCGTCTTCAAATCTTTCCAGCGTCCCAGTGCTGGACAGCCATGCTCGCATTACGTTGTGATACATTCGTTCAGTGTAGAAAATTGTTTTCGTCCTGATCTTTACTTTCCCATCAACATTTCCATGCTCCATATAGTACAAACGGTCACCCACACGCCTGCATTGTTTAAATACATTCTTCACTAATTCTATAATTTGGGAATTATTTATTGGATGACTTATTCAAACTTTGGTCATGCTATATATATTGATTCCAATGATGTCGAGGTAATTTTTATGGCGTAATAATTTCTGTGTTCATTGGCTTTACGCTCGTTTAGTTATATCTGAATTTTACTCTTGGGTCCATGCTCCTGCATTTGCTATTTCTTCACATAGGTGTTAGAGCGATCAATGATGCATTACTTTTTTACACAATCAGATTTAACAGCTGAATGGTATTTAGTCGGGAACAAAAAACATTAAGGAAACTAGCCCTTCTGTTATTTTTGGATGTTTTCCTGCCAAGGTTCTCAATTATATTTTTAGTATTTTTAATTCGCAATGGTTTAGTATACGAATGTTTTTACAAATTTACTAAACGTTTGATCTCGTTGGATAAAAAAGCACTATGGCTCTCTATGCAGGAAACCACTTCATGTATATGCAAAAATAGTCACTAATTTACTGATCAATATGTCACTCACCTTCTGCATTATTATTGAGAAAAAGTTGAATGTGGTCGTTATTTGAGCAAGGCGCTTTCACACGAAGTAATCCACTGTTATGATGAAGCACTCGGGAAAGGAATTCGTTTCATCCGACTTCGAGCGCCCTCTGTTGGCAGAAAAGGTTCACTACCTTTCACGCTGCAAAAAGCGGAAGTGACTCCATATATCGAATAAAAACGTTTTCTTGCCTTTTAAAAAATGGCTACAAGAGCCGATTGCCATAAACAAGTTTTCCAGTTTTTCTACCAAAAGAGAAAAGACCAGTGAGATGGCAATGTAAGAGAACGTCCCGGCCCATTTCACTGGAACAGTTTCGAAACACTTTTGAGGAACGTATGTTGCCGAAACATGATCGAGTTTGGGCGACGCGTGTAAATTCTCAACCAGGTTTAGAGACATCCGAGAACCTATGCGGTCCATAAGCAATCCGCCCTCCTGCAAGAAAACTAATATTGGAGAATTTCCGCCGGCATACAAAATTGTTCTGGTCGAGGTATTGTGCGTTTCAACAATTCCACACCGAAAAAATGACAATTGGTAATCCGGAGAATTGCGCAAAAAAGGCAACACAGACGAAGTAAAGGCATATACACCAAGCTGAAACACTTCGATCGCCGTCCCTTTTGAGTTCATGTTTTTAGTGTAAAGGAGCATGGTACCCCCTACATTTTTATTTGGTGAGTTCAGCGTCGACTTTTTTGTGCCAGAGAACTAATAGCAATTATCCGGGTTTGCTTGCCTCCTAGTTGGTTAATGACCAACAGAGAAAACCTACTGCGCTAAGACGAGTATGAAGACAAGGACACAAGCTGAGGTTGTGTCTCCTTTCTCCGTCGTGTCTTCGCCTTCATGTTCGCGCAGTGTTTATTTTCCGTCGGGGAGCAATTACCCCGCCGTGACCTCGTGCGTTAGGCCATCGTCATTAAGTCATTGATTCTAATGTGTCGCTTTTCGGAGTGCACTGCACACTAATGCAAAGCGGAGCTTTGCGAAGTGCTGAGGTGGGCACGGGTACCCTGGCCGGCATGAGTGGCACGAGCGATACCCTCGCTGGCGCATACGGTCGACGACTGAGAGATCGTAACTTGTCGTCCAGCGGCAATTTGGGATGACTTCTGTACAAAATGTTACAGGAAGAAAGTCTGGTTACGCGTTTAAGTAGTGATCTAACTGCGAGAGTAACTTAGGTACAAGAAATGTCAGTTAACTTCTCTTTAGGCATTCTGTGACTTCATTACAAGGGGGTGGTTTGCAGTACTAAGCTTGTTCTGAGTACACACTAAACCTTTCCACACCCTTTTAAGTGCGATGCACTTTATAAGCGACCCTGAATCCGCCATCCGCATTGCTCCTCCTCCTCCCCCCTAGCAACGGCGCGAGGAGCGGAGAGGAGCGTCTGTAGCAACGGCGCAGCGACGTCACACCCCACGTGACCCGCGCGCGCTCCGCCTCCCGCGCCGTGGCTGCGCGCGCCCGCGCCGGCTCCCGCGCCGCTCCTCGCGCCGTGACGTCACACTCCCACGTGACCGCGCGCTGGCGCCTTTGCGTCTGCTCCCCCTCTCCTCGCGCCGTGACGTCACATGCTGTGCAGCTGGCGCGCCTCTCCCCCCGTTAGGTTTGCACTCACCCTCGGCGCGCGCCTATCCCCTCGCCTGACAGCTCCCCCTCGCCGGTACTGCGCCTCTCAAGGCGATGGCAGAATTACTACGCCGTGTACTCTCGGCGCAAGAAATGCATTCGCACTTCCTCACGATTCCCTTCGGAGAGGTGGGGGCAATTTTTTGAGTAGAAAGGGTGAAACGTCTTGTCCCATTGCACACACCATTAAAGAGTGTTTATTGCTGAAAAAGGGTCTAAGGATCAAAAGTGGTGTTGGAGTGAACACCCCGAAAAAAGGTGCAAGATTGTTTGACATCCTAAAAAAGGTTGAGGGCGAAGCACCTACGGGTGACAGTGTGCATTTTCTGAGCCCGCAGAATTACATACAGACACATTCTACAGTCGACAAGTCACACTTGGGCCACAAACCAATTCGGAAAGAAAACCAACTGGATGCATGGGGCGAGCGAGTATAGAATACTTACATGGAGAAAGATGTACTCTTCTTGCTTTTATAGCCATCAGATGGTAGTCTTCTGATAGTGTCTATGGGCTTGTCGCAGAATGGAGACATTTAAGAATAATCTTACAATTACACATTTCAATGTGAGCAGATACAAATAACCATCAGCATCTGCAATAACATTGTCATTGGGAAGTGGTTGTTATGCTCAGTAAGTCATGGAATGTTACTAAATACCAAACAAATGTTCCGGATGTTTTCAACACCCACCAAGAAGGGTGTTTTACTTTGCTTTAACCCCTTTTTCCGGCAAGGCTGTAACGCTTAAAATTGGGGGGTGGGGGGGGGGCTAAAAAATAAGAAAAATGGGTGAGAAGAAAAAGGGTGTACGAACAGACCGCAACGTAAGAAAAAGGTGTAAAAGGCCTCCAGATTTAAAGGTATGGTATTCACGTTTGTATGGGTGGACTTTACATTATCTACAAGCGGAGAGATGTTTTGCACCTCTCGATGTTTTAACAATAACAATTGGCATAATTTATTACCACCGGAGCTGTTTAGCTTGAACCAGCAAAAAAATACAAAAAAAATGAAATGCCCCGCCTGTACCCGGTTCGGTACTGCAGATAGCGTATTGTAACCGTGAAGCCGGCTTTCGAGCCTGTTCCAGTGTTAGTACAAGGGGCCCACGCGTATGCGCACCTCTTACTATACCATTTTAACTGTGCTAGCCTTTTGAGATTTTAAAGCGCAAAAAAACGATTCAGCTTCCAGAAATGGTACAAGGCTGTAGAAACAGCAGAGCTGGAGGTCTACCTAGCTTGTTTTCCCTTTCAATATGCTGTCAGTGTGAGGGACAGATATATTCTTTTTAACTTCAAAAGTACAAATTCATGGTACAGATGCCAAAGCTAAACTTAGGGCATGAGGCATACCGTATACGAAAACGAGCCATACTTGCCAACGAGCATTTTTTTTGCTTTTGAACATTTTTACGAGGTTAAGACGCGGGTATGAGGGGATGCCTTGAACTTCGCAATGCAATTATACATGTATGTATGGTGTTAATCAATCAAGAGCTGAACACCTTTTCAACACCTTTTTAATACCCTACTGAAATCCAATGGTGTTGAATCTGTTGAGCAGCCTTTTTCCCGCACAAAAATGGTGTAACACTACGAATAAGAGGGTTGATATTCGCGAAAAAGCGTGTAATTGCATCCGAATACCGCTTTTCAACTTGCGCTACATCCTTTTCGGCCAAAAAAGGCGTCAGAAAGTTCAGTGTGACCAAGAGCGATGAATGTCGTCAAGAGATCGTGGGAAAAAGTAGCGTCCTCAGTCTGTGAGGAGTTGCCAAAGAGCACCGCAGTTCAGCATTTCATTCTGGACGAGAGACTCCGCAGCCTCCGTGGCACCGCCGGCTCGCATCGCACTAGCAATTACGAACTGTGTTGCATAATTAACCGCGTGTCTTGATGCGGAAGCCGGAAAAAGGCCGAGGAGATCCATTTCCACGAGAGAACGCCTCAGAGGACACCCCAAGCGCCGGATGTAGAAGAGCAGGGCTGTGGGCTGCCGTTTCCATCGTTGGCAGGGTCTCAGGCCGTGACGAAGTGCTGTACACACGATACAATCCTGGCCAAAAAAACGGCGCTGTACGCAAAGAGAGCTACGTGTGTATATTATGTATTATCCGGGATATTATCGGGGATTTGTTTTTCCGTAACACGAAAGCCTTGTCACTGTCAACATTCTGACTGGAGCTTTGACGCTACCGTCTTTCTTTGCTGAGCATTTTTTCTCCTTTTTGAAACATATGCAGGGTATTATCAAATTGTAAATAATGAAACACTCGGAGCTATAAGAATGCAAGAAAACTACCGTCTCTCCTAAGGAAATATTTTTGCCTTATACAGTATTTTCCTAAAAGCAGCTAACACAAAATGCGTATTGTAACCCTGGATGTGAAGCCGTTGAAAAATACCAACGAATACCGATGGGCAAGGAATGCAGGACACGCAACAAACTCCATTATTTTAACCTTTAAGAAACCAGCTCTGATTAACGACCCTCTGCAAAGCCCCTTTTAATTGGCCCTCCGCTATTTCTGGGCGCTATTCGGTCACACCGCGGAAACCGAAAAAATCCAATCGCTCTGGCAGAAAAATACAAAAAAGGAAAAAACCAAGTACTATCTGGGTATTTTTTCGTCTTTTTTAGTGAACAATGTGAAGCTTCTTTCTTCGCCCTCACTGCACGTTTTTTATATATTTTTCATGGTCTCCGACTTAGTGGCGGCAGTTTTAGGGAGAGAGAAGGTTCAGATATTTAATAACGGCCCACCCTATCGCAACATGTTTTCTCTGGGCAAACTACAAGAACCCTATCTGTTTGCTTTCATTCCACTCGTCGCTTGCGCACAAACGTTCTGGTGCCACTTGTGTTTGCCCCCTACACGCCATAAAAAATCTCAAGCATATTTTTACGCTGTTCGCGCAGACGGGAAAGGCGGATGCTCCTGCAACGAGAACTTTTCACGGCGCATCTCCTGGAATCTTTAATTTGCGCTCATGCGAGGGCGGGAAAGAGGTGTCACGCAATCATTTCCGGTATGTTGCAAGCAGCGCATTGCGCAACGCAGACTCGCGAAAGCATCCCCCGGTATTGAAAGTAACTACAACGATGATTTTTCAAGCAGCTTCTCGGCATGCATTCTTACCAAGAAGATAGCAGCGCTATTACTTTGCAAGTGTCAGCTCTCAAGCGGCGTCCGTGTAAGCTGCGTAAATCCTAGGCAAACCTGCAAAAAGAGGCTGAGCTGCGAACAAGGTGATGGAAGTGAGAGGAGGCATGGCTGTGGGAGGAAAGAGGGAAGTGGGAGGGGGGACGGAAGGGAGAGGAAAAGGTGCGAGGTAAATTCAGTTTCTTAGGAAGAATTATCAGGACAACCGGAAACTGCGCTAGCATTGTACGCACCACCGGACCAACTGGCATTTCTGTTTACTATAGTAACTTAATAGGCGGAGTAGCAGGGGAGACCAACACCGCGTACTTAGGTGCAGTGTGGCTAATACCGCCAAACTGTTCATTTTGGTTCTGCCTTGAGAATGGGGAATTTTAATGGTTTCAGGCATTTTTTATGGGCGTCAACGAGAACTGTCGAAACTTCAGTTGTCTTTGAACAGCGACGCCTAGGACGCCCGTGTGTACGAGATTTCGACGGACGTTAAAGATCCCCAGGTGGTCAAAATTATTCCTAGGCCTTCCACTACGGTGCGCCTCATCGCCTGTGTTGCTTCGGCGCATTACACCCTACAATCAATCAATCAGCAAGGCCTTGCAAAAACTATCGTACCGATGTGTGTGCTAGTGGCACGAGGTTACAATGAAAGTACGCGTGCTGTTCAAAACATGAGTAAAGCGTCGAGCAATTTTTTAACGTCTCATCATTGTCTGCGGTAACACAAACTCGGCTTTATCGGTGTTCTAAGCGCTTGCGTGTCTAGTTGTCCCCGAAACCTCAAAGTTTCTGTTGTTTCCTTCATTTTGTATTTCGCTTCTCTAGCGCTGCTGTCATTTCGAGGCCACGTGTGGTCAGGACCGAGCTATGCGGGTCTTCTGATTTGAACGAGTTGAATGGCGCAGTAATTTTGCACACACTTCACCGAGAAGCTATCCGCGTTTCGGAAAAACCTAATATAGCAGCAGGTCATTCTGTTCTAATAAAAAGCTTCTCCTATGAAATTCTTATGAGCCCTACAAAAAATGTAAATTTACGTAATGTGGTTGTTAACATAAAGTATCGAAAGGCCGAGGGCTAGGAATTTCGGATAGTGGTTTGTTTAAAAGGGCGAGAATTAGCAAACACTCGGCCTTAAATATTTTAATGGGATACCTAGGCACGAAGAAAAAGAGAAATCGAAACAGAGCGTTCATTCACCCCAAAAAATAACGGGAGTGAATAAAGCAAAATACATTTAACAATCTTGCATCGCCTACTCTGCTCCAACGACGGCTTAGCAGGCTCCTTTATAGAGAATATACCAAAGCGGACGTGTTCACTGTTATGAATCCCCCAATGTAAAAGTTCCCTTCACTCTTTGAGGACAGGGATTAGCGGTAGGCGGTGGGCTGGATCAGTGTATAATAATGGGCATTAACACGGAATCATAATTGCCCGAAATACCCTTTTTTCGCCCGATCAATGCAATAATTTGTCGGATAGAACATAAAAATATTCTGACAGTTCCAGCAGGAAAAAATGAGGAGGTGTTTTTTTTCGCAATGTGTCAAATACACCTAACAAACTTGCAGAATTTTTTTTCGCAATGTGTCAAATACACCTAACAAACTTGCAGAAAAAAACGGAATTATTTACCGGTCCCAAATGTAACGCCGCTAAAGCTAAAGCTATCACGTCAGTTAGGGAAGGTTAAGGCCACAAGTAAATAAAAATTATGCGGCTGATTTGACCAGCATTAGAATGGTAAATTTGGGTTTGGATCGCATTGAACTGAAACTCTAAATTTCATGCGGTGGTCTAATAAAAAAGCCTATTAAATTGTCTCTGAAAAATGCTGAGATGGATATTTGGCGAAAAAGCCATTGAACATATACAAAGTGGTTTCGGAACTCTAGGAATACACGTGAATAGGAATTGGTTGTCTTGGCTGCCAATGCAGCTCATTTCGAATTCTTCAGTATAACAAGCATCTTAAGCACGCCTGAGGACACTCACGAAGTTAGCAAGAGCTTCATTTTCTTGCCATAAATTTCCAGAACGATTTAGCAGAAGGGTGGTCAGGTTGTGTTCGTTCCGTTACCTCAATGTGGAGGCTGGTACCCTCAGTGTGTGTTGGGGGGGGGAGGTGGCAGGATGGAGATTCTCCAAGGCTTGTCAGCAGCCACTATTTAGTGAAGTAACGAAATGGTAAATATAGGAGTAAAACAAAACACAAAAATAGCACAATCAATTTGTAAGGGGCGGAAGAGACGGGATGAAATAATTGGATCACTTCTCTCGATTTCATGTCGTTCACTTCTTCTGTCCACTTCGTCATCAACGTCTGGGGACATAACTCCCGCCTATCTCTTAAGTGCACTCGAAATCAATGATAAACCACATCATAAGGCACAAAAAGAAACTTGCGAAAGAACATGCGGAACAGTCCGAACAATGTCGCTATAGGTGTCATTCACTCTGGACGAAGGGTTTTGGCTCATTTTCATCCATACCGCAACCGCGTGTGGCTCATTTTCGACTACATGTTCGCCGGGCGTTATACCACCTATTTCATCAGAATGTCCTTTCTACGCCAAGTTTGCGTGGTTTTTGTCGTTGCTACAGTTTTATGTGACTTAGGTGTGATTTTTATCTTTGGCTCATTTTGAAAAAAAAAAAAAAGCTCCTAAAATTGTCTGATAGTACTTGTGCTCAGGGAAACTCCCAAAACTCATTTCATCAAAAAAAACACTTCGGTGTTCAGATAGTCAACGTTGATGGTTTGAAAAGTTGGTAATACACGTCGTTAATGCTTACTACGCTAACGACTATGACTGGGCGCAATGGTACCTGTGCGTCTGTTCCTAATACACTAGCCGACCGATTTTTTGGGACTTGAGGGGAACGTTAAAACAGTCCGAATAAAACCGCAGTCCAAAATATTCGTCAGTCATGGGACAACTGGCGCTTTCTCGCGAAAGTGCGAAAACTCCAGCAAATCCGAATTTTCGTAGTCCGAAAAACAATCGGCTACTCAAATACCCTTTGTATATTGCGCTGTGAACTTCAAGAATGAGGGTAGTTTCAGCAAACGCCAAAAAAACTGTTATCATGTCTGCCTTACACTCAATACTCCGCCAATTTCACGCAATCTGTGACTGACTTCCCCATCTCCAGAATACACGACTGTGGAAGTTCCAAATGGTTAATATGGAGACGGAAAACGAAAATGCCCGTGGGTCCAGATTTCGGCGCATGCTGAAGATCCCCAGGTTTTCAAAATTCATCCGCAGCCATCCACTATTTCGCGTCTGATCGCCCGGGTGCAGCATCAGCTTGTTCAATCCCGAGAGTTTGCATTGTGAGGTTGAGAGCTGCAAAAGAGGATTGGACTGTGATCAGTTGACGGGAACTGTGGCATATAACATTGCCCCCCTCCCCAAGTAACTGGATAGGCCCAGGTGTCTGTCATGCGGCCAGTGAAGCTTGCGCAGGAAAACACGCAGTAAGAAATTTGCGCTTTCATTGCACGATCCTGGACGCCCGTACACAGGCTCCTGTAGAAAGAAAGCTACGGCTGCATCCGAGAGGGACAAGTGAAATGAAAAACGAAATTCCAGACACGGCACGCCTTAACAGAATGGGGTTGCTTTCTCGTTGGATGGCGCTCCCTTTATATGTACAATACTCAGGAGAGCGCGCCAAATGGGTACGAAGCACCTAAGGCAAGACGCTGGCGTGTGCGCCGTGGTGTGCGTCTCGGACGTGTGGCGAACGCCCTCTACGTGACGTCCATTGTGTTCGCGTGAATGTGGCATCGAGCCAGATCGAAAGTTCGAAGGAATCATCGTTTACAATATCCGCCTGTTTCTTCACGACGGCAGTAACGGCCCCCCGCTTAAATTCCCCACTTTTCAAAAGCGCGATTAAACGCCCTAGGTAAACTTTGAAAACCCAGTGGCGAAAGGCGGCTCATTTTCATTATTTACTGCCTTTCGTTTTTCGCTTTTTGTGCCGCCTGAATTTACCGGCCCATTTTAAAACATTCAATAGTGCCGCAAACTCCTTCGCTGCATTAAAAGAGTTTAAAGTGCGTAAAAGAGCTGCTGAGTAGGGCTCTTTCGGTTTGCACATAGTTTTGAGAGCATGCGTGCCCAAAGCTTCCTCGGAATGTTTATTATAGTTCAAATGTTGCAACATTTGCACATCACCATAAGAATAATGTGTAACACCTGAAATCGCGAAGCTTGCATAACGTTCAGACCAAAAAAGTAATTATTATAAAGGCAGAAAGCATGAATGTGTATGTTCGCTGTTAATCAATACAAGTTCTTGCTGCGCGTAATAAAGTGCAGCAAAGCGGGGTACTTTTTGTTACCCTACGGCTTAATGTTAACAAACCGAACGTGTATAAATGGCGACTACTTACAGTTGTAAACTACGGCGTGTTCCAGCCATAAAATGAAAACACGTAGCTGTTACTTTCTGCGGAGGAACTCCGCACCTCCACCGATGAATTAAGGATATTTTCAAGGCACATCGTAACAGCGCCCATCATGGCCGGTCACCGTACAAGTAGTCGCTGCGCTAAACATGAATCGTGTAGCACAGAAACACTTTCTTTAGGATTGCGTACTTTGACGCTACCGAAACATGGACGACGTGTATCGCACTTTCTGCAAGACAGATTACCCCTGCAGAACCCAAACCACGAGCTACAACACCCTTCTTACTTTAATGCCGCCAGCCTCACAGTTTCAGCGATCACGTCTTCGGATCTCTTCAACACGAGGAGCCTTCCTAGTTTGAGACATCGATCGTTCGTGGCGATGAAACGCGCCGGTTTACCTGCCTTCGCCCACCCGCGTACCAAGATCGCTAACCTTCAAGGATCTTTCGAAAAATGCCGGTGATATGTTAATCCCCATAGCCCTTGCCATCTGGTGTACCAAGCTGTGCCTCGATCTGTGTTGACGTCTCCGGTTCACGTTGAAAATATCTGTAATCCTCATTACACACTTGCGTGCTGTGGCTACCCAGTTGTGACCTTAAACTCGAAGTTCTGAAGAACAACTCTCGCCTGCCTAAAGACCTTGCAGAAAATCAAAACGCACCGCCCATGCTGGAGACACTCTGATTTTCTGTGTTTAACCACAGCAATCATTCCAACAAAATTTACTTTGCCGCTTTCGTTGATGGGCTGTAACCACGTCTCTCTTGCTGGAAGCTAACTTTTGCAAAAAAGCTTTGTTGGAGCCATTGCTCTCGGCTGTATACTGTGTATTTCCGACATTTACAGTGGCAGGCCGGCGTGTAGGTAGAAAGGGCAGGCAGGGCTGTGCGCACGCAGGATCGCGTCTCGCCTTCATGTCGTCATTCGAAGTGCACAGCCGCTGACACGTTTGTCATGCGAGCTGAAATTTTCTAGTTCTAGTGGTTTCTCTCCGGCACTCGTTAGGATAGAAGGGGCGATTACAATATCAAGTCCGTCTCATAGCCATGTATTTTGGGCGTGCACTACGGCAAGGAAATTTTCGATCGTCGTCATGACCAGAAAAATACACGGGACGACGCCATTTTCTTTCCATAATACCATGAAGGCCATTCATCAACAAATAAAGCGTTCGAGTTTACTAGCTCCTTTCACACGCCGAACATCGGCTGAGTTGGATGTTTATAATTTAAAAATTATAAACCTAACACGTTATATATAGAAACGTCTGTTCACATTCGCACGCCGTACAACGTGGCGTGCGTCGCAATCGCAGCAGGAGACAAAAAAACCTCCCTCACCGTCGTCAAATCAATGAAAGGGGCGAGAAGTCGCCAATGCACCGGCAATTACATCAGGAAAAGATTCCGTCGCAATTCACATGAAGTCTCAGGCATCATGCCACAATTACCAATCTGTCGCGTCAGCAAGACGGAATTGGCATTATAAGGAGCATTTTTAACAAGCCTAATCCACAGCTTATCTGCATGTGCGGTCATGACTCCCTCATGAGTAATGCCGCTCCTCAGGCTCCTCCCGTACACGCATATACATCGGGTTACTACGCCACAGCAGAAGACACGGCTTGCGGCTGCTAAGGCAGAACTGCTTGTTAGGTACGCTTCTTGTCTTCCCAGTTACTACCATCCAGTCAGCTCGAAATTATAGACTCCGCACCCCCAATCGACAAGAGCAGGAACCGCCACTCTTGCAAGTCTTCAGACAAGTACTTAATGCATTGAAGCCAATTTCACAGGATTTATCCCACCCGTGAAACGCCCTTGTACTTCCAATTTATAAAATACGCTTTTCACAATTGTCACAATGCCCCATCGCACATGGGAGTGCCATCGGACACCAGACTACGTACCAACAGCCTTACTCTCCTGCGAGCAATGGCTGAACCACCTGACCCCCGAACCACCTGACCCCCGACCTCTCCTACGAGCAATGGCTGAACCACCTGACCAGGCACCCCGCAAAGTGTTCTCTTATGAAAAAGGTGACTACCCATCACTGTCGCGTGAACTAGATGCATTTTTTCCTGAGTTCCAATCGCATAGTTCATCGTTAGACATGAATGCGCAGTGGAATTTCTTCAAAACAAAGATATTGTCCTTGACCCAAACTTTCATTCCTTCGCGTATCATTTCGGCCAGGCGACGCAATGATAAGCCATGGCTCAGTAGGGAACTCCGATCAAAGATAAATAGAAAGAATCGGTTGTATCGAAAGTATTGCCGCATGCCTGATCCTGCGTTGGTTTCAAGAATGAAGGCGATGGGCAAAATGGTAGCCAAAGCTATGCGCAGAGCACAAGAAATGTACCTTTGTCATCTAGGCGAGAAACTTAAAACCAACCCTAAGGAAGTGTGGAAATACGTGAAAAATAAAAGTAATTCTAGACCCACTATTCCTGACACCATGGACGGGATAAATTACGATTCTAACACGGAAGCCAAAGCTGAGAGTTTCAATGCATACTTTCAGTCTGTGTTCTCGCAGCCGGTTGACACACGTAGTGTATGCCAGAATGTTGGCGCGCTCCCGCAAATGAACGACATAGAAATTTCCGAACGTGGTGTCGTGCCCTTGTTGGAAAAAATAAATGTTCACTCTGCTCCTGGTCCTGATTGTATATCCAACTTCGTCTTGAAAAACTGCGCAGTGTCTATCGCCCCTTTTTTAGCACTCATGTACAAAACGTCGCTTGAACAATGCGTTTTACCAGCTGATTGGAAAAATGCCAACGTAACTCCAGTATATAAAAGCGGAGATAAAACAAAAAAGTGTAACTACAGGCCTATTTCTCTGACAAGCGTGTGCTGCAAGACACTCGAACATATAATTTACACAAACTTAATGAATCATATACAAAGTAATAACTTCTTTTCCCCATTGCAACACGGTTTCAGGGCGGGTTTTTCGTGCGATACACAATTGGTCGAGTTTACGCACGACATTGCAGCTTCTATTAACTCAGGCCTTCAGGTTGACTGTATATTTCTGGATTTCCAGAAGGCATTTGATTCCGTGTCACATGTGTTGCTGTTGCAAAAGCTTCGTTGTCTAGGTATACCTAATGCCCTTCTCATGTGGATCGAAGCGTACCTTTCTGAAAGACAGCAGTGCGTGATTCTTGACGGTGTGTGCTCATCAAGCGTCGATGTATTGTCAGGAGTGCCGCAAGGGTCAGTTTTGGGGCCCCTGCTTTTTCTTATTTTTATAAATGATATCTCTGACAATCTCTCTAGCCGTGTTCGATTGTACGCTGACGATTGCTGCATTTACAATAACATTACCTCTGAAGCGGACACCGTTCAATTGCAGAATGACTTGAACTCTATAGTTTCTTGGTGTGATTCATGGAGAATGACATTAAATGTGTCGAAGTGTAAATTGGTGAGGTTTACGAACAAAAAACAGCCTCGGATTTCAAATTACGTCATGGCCGGGGCTACCTTGCCGGTTGCATCAGAATATAAATATCTGGGGATCATTTTTTCTGCGAACCTGTCTTGGAACGCTCATATTAATTACTTAACATTAAAGGCTAGTCGCGTGCTAAAATTTTTGAGGCGCAATTTTAGACAGGCACCAACTAAGTTGAAAGAAACACTATACATATCCAATGTGCGTCCTATATTGGAATATGCTTGCAGTGCCTGGGACCCCTCAACAAAATCAAATATAGAAGCCCTAGAGCGTGTACAGGCACGAGCAGCACGCTTTGTGGCAAGCAATTATAACTTCACCGTAAGATCAGCTGACATTCGTTCAGGATTACAATGGCCTCTGTTAGCTGACCGGCGAAAATACCTACGACTGTCCCTATTTTACAGCATATTCATGAACAGAACAGGCATCGACAAAGAACAGTATATAAGACCACCTACCTATGTGTCACCCCGTACTGACCATTCTTTAAAACTGCGTGAATACGCGTTCAGGATCAATGCATTCAAATACGCCTTTTTTCCAAGGACCACGCATGAGTGGAACGGCTTGCCAGAGGAAATTGTCTCTGCGCCTCCCTCATCTTTTGTTAGAAATTTGCACAATTTTTTGTTGAACTAATCCCTACTGTACATTTCTGATGCGTTCCGTACTAATTGCTTTTTATTTTACTTTATTGCCCTGTGTAACCGATAGCACTCTTCTTTTTTGCGTTTTTGCTTTGTATCTGCAATGTGATGCCTTATTTATGACAGTGTAAGTCAACACTTTGTTGTTTCAACCATACAGCCTTTTACCCGCAACCATTTTTTGTTATATTGACTGTACTGTATTCCTTTGCTTGTTTTCCCCCCTACAATAATGCCCGCGAGGGCGATGTAGGTACCTGTATAAATAAAAAATAAATAAATAAACAAGCCCGAACTTTGGAAATCTGTGTGCACTTGAAACGATGGCCTTTAGGACCATTCACGCCTTGGGTATTCCAGACTAAAGAAGCGCATACCTAGTGGGCGTCTTAACACCAACACCCAATCTCGATCAATAAAGATCAATTATTCACAACTTCCGCTACCCCACCACTATCATCATCAACATCATGGTCATTGTCATCATTACCTTGGGGTGGTAAAGTACCGCCTTGCGAAACATGCACCAAGGGCAGAGAGCTCTCATAAGCTTGATATCCGACCTGAGTCCATATGAAATAACCAACGATACTGCATGTGTTTTTCATGCATTCCAATAAGACTAATTCATCAGTCATTGAAGTGACCCACATAGTCACAGCAAAGAGGTCGTTCTGGTAACACTTGAAAAATAAAATACAAACAAGGCATTTTAAATAAACACTTTGGCTATAAACAGGTGAACACACACTAAGTATCTCATCTACCTTTGATGGCCCGAAATAAACCATAAATTTAGATTTACAAGTCACCCGCATCACGTCTATGCCACAGGCTTACGTAAAAAATGAAGGGTATACGATCGTGGTGATAGTACGCGACATGAAATGTAAGCGGTACCAGCTCGATGCAACTGCACAAAAATAAATATTTAAAATTTATTATCAGGTGTTACGTTCGGAACTGAGGAACGAGATTCTAGATGCCTAAATAATCAGGTGTACTGAAACATGAAAATTTTGACAGGCAATGGTCATACCCTGCAAGCTCTGAGTAGCTCGGAACGGGTCTAATGCTTTGTCATATGAGCTGAAAGGGTTTAACTGGTCAAGTTTTACGGTTACTTAAATAAGTCAACCAATGACCTTTCAATAAAGTGGCAGGGTGAAGACTGGAAGTTTTTGTTCTGAACGACGAAGCAATGGAGACTATAGAGAAACATAATAAAACCCACGCAAGGCTAAGCGAACTGTGATGCATTCTTAGAGTAGGCAAAACAAAGGAATAAATTCAAGCTACTGATAAGGAAAACTTCTACATGCAAGCGTGCGCACACACGTGCGAGCATGCACGCTGTCCCACACAAGTCAACTGCCAACTGCAAGATGTTGATGCCGTCAATACGGATCCCTATTTAGGCGTCCGTACATATATACAGCGACATAAAAAAACGTCTATATAGTAACAGCTATATACAAGCTTATATTGAAGGAGCTATACAAATGGTTGTACAGAGTTATGCCAAAGTAGGACATCTTGAGGTTGCAAACATTCCAGCAGTGTAAAGATATTGGCACAGCCTATCGATTCAGCTGCGCCTGAAAGACGTTCTAAGACCCCGGGCTCCACAGTGATAGCCCTGTCCATGCCATCAATTCTGCGTAGGTTCGCGTGAAACTATCTGTACGTGTTCCTGCTTGGGAAAGATTAACAAAAGAAGGCTTGTTTGTGTGCCGGCCGCTGCCTGCATTGCCATTAGCCTTGTGATTTAGGAACTCCTTCTGGCTAATAGCCTGCAAATAGTGACCGTCATAACTCTGCTACAATATAATTAACAGTGGGCAGAGACTGCCGAGGTAACACAGAAAGTAAACATAACAGAAATAGCAAGTTATAAATGATAAAAAAAAACACAGCGAAGACCTATTTGTTTCCGTTCAGTGCTTTTGCAGAGCTCCAAATGCAGCTGCATGTCATTTAATAAAACCAAAAGTAGCCCGTTTCCCTCAGGTTAATATCACCGACATTACGATGCTCTTGATATATCCAGGTATTATGAGTACTAACTTACGTACGCCGTACATCAGTAACAAAGATTGGATCGTTCAAGCGCAAAAGGTCTTAACCCTCACTATGATACGTCACATAAACCCTACGCGAATCAACAGGCAAATACACAACACCAAAACAATGTTGAATATTGCTCGACCAAAAGCCGCGCTCACAGCACAGGACCGTGGTAATTCGAAACTTTTCTAGTAAGGCAATAAATTTGCCTTCTTGGCAATCGATATGTCGCAGGGTTTAGCTGAAAATTACGCAGGGGTGAAGAAAAGGCGAAACACTGAGGCGCTCTCTGTGAGAACGTCTACGTTCATTAAGCTTACCTTTCCTACAGAGGCAGCATCGATGCAAGTAGAAAATCAGTTCTCGAAATATTTCCTGCACAAAAAAATTTAAGTCAGGTTATTTAATTATTCTAATCCGCCGTAGAGTTATGGTGTATATTACAAACGTGATCCGATGTTGAGAATATCAAAACTGGACAGCACGAGGGAGCCGGCAAAATTATCGACATCTGCCTAACTCAAGATGAATCTACCCTGTTGTCTGATCAAATCACAGAGTCCGCCGCAGGAATCGAAAGTTCTAGAAGGGTGGCATCTTCGAAAGTTTTAAGGGCAGCCGTCGGCTCGACTTAAAAACAGCCTTGAACTGCCACGAAGTTAAGGGGCAGTAGACGACGATGACGAAGACGCGCTCTGCAGGGTGTATCCTTAACACAATGAAGGCACAAATATCATCATTCAAACCACACTCACGAGCCCAGCTTCCAACTTTTAATCGGTGGTCATTTTTTTTTGTTCCCAAAATGGTTTTAATTCATCGACTCGACAGCAAGCAAGCGGTGTTCCGCAAGGATCGGTTCTTTCTCCTAACCTTTTTAATATATTGCTGAGTTCTATTCCAATCAATCAGGCAGTTTGCACTTATGCTTATGCTGATGACATAGCCGTCTTTTCTGCTGCGCGGAATATTCACGATATATATGAACAATTACAGGCATATCTGGGTTCTATCGAGAGGTGGATTACAGGTTTGAATTTGCCCATTAACGTCGCTAAATGCGCGGTCCTGGTGTTTCCGTTATTCACTCCTGGTAACCTTTGTTTGAGTTATCGCGAGGGGAACATTCCTCAGGTGACTGCTCTGAAGTACTTGGGTATTATCTAGGACAATACGATTGATTGGCGCCCGCACATAAACCACATTTCGACAAAAGGAGAAAGAGCTCTAGCCTTGTTGCATAGAGATAGCAGCAGAAAAATTGGCATGCGGAGGGACACCCTACTTTTTATATACGGTGGTTATGTAAGACCCATTTTCGAATTTGGGTGTGGCGTCTTTTCGGGTGCAGCAGCGTACAAACTCCGTCCTCTTATTCTTTTGGAGTGACGAGCACTGAGATTATGCCTCGGAAAACCGCGATGTGTGGCAAACAACATTCTGTATTTAGAAGCCTGTACGCCGTGTTTAGAGTGTCGATTTAAACTTTTAAGAGTGCAGACTATGATGGGAATCTTCGAGTCTCCTCTGAGCAAACCTGTGTCATTGATGGTGGCTCAGCCAGCATTGTTTTTGAACTATCCATGGCCTCGATACAATTGCCTAAATGTGTGTATGCCCAAATCTTGCATTCTGCGCTCAACACCAGTCTTTCGGAAATTCTTCCGATGTTACCTGAAGTCGTACCTGCTCCTCTGTCCCTGAATAACGTATTCCTCCAAAATGCCGAACTGCTATCCGCACGGATACTATTGGGTTTGCTGGATGAGCATCTGGGGAACTTGCGCTCACATGTGGTAGTGGGAACGGATGCATCGCAACGTGCGGAGAGGGCGAGCGTGGGAATTTTCAGCCCACAACTAAATTGGTCATGTTCTTATAGTTTAATTGATTTTACACCCATATTCGAAGCTGCGTTTTTTCAATAATTGTGGCATTAGAAAAATTACCTCCACAATATTTAAAAGTTGCTATTATTTCTGATTCTCTGTCGGTTTGTACCGCGCTAACATCTCCAAAAAATTCATTACTTATCCCTACCTTCAGCCGCCTTGTACCTCCCCATTTACGCGACATCCGGCTCATCTGGGTCCCAGGGCACAGGGGCATAAGGCTCAAAGAAACGGCTGACTCTTTGGCCGGTTCAGCTTTAGATGGCCCTACGGTGGACCTCAGGCCTACCCCATTTCTCCTGGCACGAGCAAGGTTCCGCCGATATCTGCGGCTAGGGATGACCCAGGAAGGTGCTATCACAGGCTTGGATGACTATGCCCATCTTGCTCACACTTGTGATGGGACATTTTTCGAGTCCCGCCAGTGTGAGGTCACTTTAACAAGCATCAGATGCAGAATACCGCGGCTTAATTTTTATTGGCATCGCGCTGGTCTCACCTCCTCCGGTCTTTGTGCTGCTTGCGGTGAAATTGAAACAATTTAACACCTTTTCCTGTACTGCCGCTGTTTTTCTTTCACTCGAGAACGGTATCTAGCCGCACCAATTCAACCTATTGGTTTTCCTCTGTCGATGCCGGTGCTTCTTTCGTTCTGGGCCACATCCCTGGGGTTTTGTCATATAGGGATTATTACGGCCATTCACGCGTACCTATCAGAGACCAGACGCATGTCTTGCTAACCCGGTTAAAAAGTTTTAGCCTTCTCTCCCAAAAATGACATCATTCACTGAATCTTTTTTAGACTTCTTATACAATTCAGTAACCGTTTCCCCAATTCGTACAGGCTGATTATATAGAGCCATGAGGTGGGCGTTTTAGCCCCAAAAAGCCACCCCGTTTCTTGGCCAATCCCCCACGTGGGTATGTGCTACTAGAAGAGGAAGAACAACAACATTACGAAGCAGTGAGCAGCGGTCAAGCTGATGAAGGGAAGGGGAAAATGTTATGTGTGGAATGCTGCGGCGACAAACAGCCGTCGGGCGCTGGGACCCGATAATGCAGCAGTGGACACCTACAGAAAACACCCGCACCTACCGTCAGCAGGTGACCAAGTCAAGCATCGCGAGGGGACGACCCTGCTTCCTCGAGGACTGCGGCTGGTGCAACTGCGAGAGCAGGGGTTATGGTGTACCACAGTGGACCCCCATGCGTGATCTGGCCCTCACGGCCTACGCCATGGCGCGACTGACATACTTTTTTTATTTATGTGTTTTTACTAAGAACCTGACATTAGCACTGACAATGTTTGCATGCCTGAGTTTAAAATTGAGTGGAATACAATTCTCAGCAGCATATAGACCGCCAGAGTTCATAACGACTCGTGTGGGGACGCCTACTGAATCTGTCACTTCTCAAGACCTGGTGAAACGGCATTGTTGCTCAGATAAGCGGGGTCTCATTCTTCTCACCGAGAATTTAAGACGCCGATAGAAGCGGTGGACGACCACTTGCTAGAATTCCACGTGTTGCGCTGCGCACGTAGTCCACGCGGTATACCAAGAAGCGAGTAGCTAGACATTTCACCTCCATGGGGCGATGTCCTACTGGGATTCCCCTTAAGAGGAGAGGTACGCACGTTAACGTCGATCGGGACTACATCTTATAAGGCCACATACCGCGCCGTATCCAGCTAACGTAGCTGAGGAATGCTCTTGCTTTTATAACAGGTCCCTTTTATCCCGTTTTCCTTGCACAAAACACAGCCCACCGGAGACCACTTGGTGAAAGGTTACACGGTGGCCATTGAGGCACCGTTTAATGAGTGACGAATGCAGCATACTCGCGATATTTGAAACTACAATTTTGTTGGAATTGTCGTAGGATTGAATTATCAGATACTTTCGGGAGAAATTGTGAACATTTGATTTAATAAAACATGCGCATCTATTTAATAACTGAGCTTTCGTATGGAATACTCAAGTGCCAGTCGCAATTTGAAAAGAAATCATAATTGAATGGGTGCTCAGTTTTGCATGAGAGTGTGACACAATATTTTCGGTGCACTCTAAGAAATATATACTCTCTAGAGGTTCTAAATCGCACATCCTGAAGTGATCCTCCGTCTAGGAGTCTTTTTACAACATGAGGTACGGAGCTTTCGTTTACTCCCTGAGAACAGGAGCTTTTTAGGAAACGGAAAGGTAGGTATGTAGGGAGTTTTAAGAAATGCTTGTGGGAATTTATATACGTTAAGATGGAGTATTTATTAATTCTTCAAGGGTCTTTTTGTAATGTTTATGGTGTTTTCATGCGTTTGGGTAGGAGATTCTTGTGCTCTTTTGGAGGATTTTTATAACTGGGGCGGGGGGGTGTTTTTAAGAGGGTTTCGGGGGAGGATTTTTATTGTTTTAGAGCTTATGGGATTGTGTAATACTTCCATGGTGAGCTTTTACAAGCCCAGGAGGGCTTTTTTTGTCCCCCAAGGAAGTATTGAGCCTTACGAAGCATTTTTTTTTTCGCACACAGAAAACGTTTCAGAGCCCTAACTGAAAGAAAGAGCAATATGTTAATCACCATTAAAGAGCTTTAATGAAAGGTTGACACTTTCTGTGGTATTTCGAAGTACAATGGTCGCATTCTCAAAGCTTGAAATGAAGTATTTGGCTTCTGTTCTTTTTTTCTAAATTGGCCTACAAAATAGATGTTGTTTAAAGAAAAAAGGAATACATGTCCGTTGCTACCCTTGTACTTCCATACCTTATGAATGGTAGAAATTATCATGCAAGTATAAGAGAGAGAGAGGGAGAGAGAGAGAGAGAGGGAGAGAGAGAGAGAGAGAGAGAGAGAGAGAGATATTATATATAGTTTTATTCATAGAGCAGAGGCTCAGGTGTGGGCATCGCCCTGTGGAAGGCATCCCCCTTCCGGGATGCCTTGACTTCGGCTGGCCATCCGTGCTCGGCTCACCACTTTGAGCTCGATATCCGGGTCTGGGCTGGCCAGGGAAGCCCTTCACTGCTCGAAGGTGGGGTTGGGAAGTGGGGCATGTCCGGAGTACGTTGGCAATCCCATATGATGTGGTAGAGGGCGCAGGCTTGGGTCATTAAGCCCAGAGTTTATGTTGTGGGGTGGGGAAGATGAGTTTAAGGCGGGTAGGATGTGGGTAGGTCTTCGTCTGGAGCCACCATTAAGTTGTTGCTTCCTCTCCGGAGAGGCGCAGTGTGGCGGTAGGAGGCTGCGACGAGTTTTTTTTTTTTTTTTGCAATAAGATAGAATCTCTGTGTAGCCACTCAGTGGGTGGGGTTGATCTCTAGGGGGTAGACATTGGCCTCCGTCGGAAATGGTTCGGTGTATGTGAAACGCGGGCCACGGCATTAGCCGCTTCATTGCCGGAGATGGCGGCGTGTCCAGGAGGGCAGACGAGGAGGATTTCAGAAGTTATAGAGAAGTTTTTGAGAAACAATGGTTGTCACATTCTTAACACAAATTTATTTTTGGGTTTGTGGCCAAATACAAACTGGCACAATTGTAATTTCCCACAAACGCATATAAGGTAACAAAATAAACAAAGCGTAACTAACATATTATTGAAATTTTTATATTATGCAAAATCATTTTAAAGCCATAAAAAGCAACCACACTACATATGCGACAAAAACTGATTAGATCTAATGTGTTCCGACATGGCTGGGAACTTGCAAGACCTAAAGTTTGCTTAAAAAAGTCTGAAAACCTGCGGGTCGTCTAGGGGCATGTTCCAGTATCTACCCAAATAATACACATAAAAAGCACCACAGCCCTGCACACAGAAAGGGTGCAAGGAAACAAAGGTGGCCAGACGCGTCCATGCCAACACCATCATTGGAGAACTGCAGGCAGGGTGCAAGGGGAACTTTGCTTCTGAAAATCAACGAAGACAGAAAACTCAGTCACATTCAAAAACAGTTCATGTAAACACCTTCTGAAAATTTTAAGATTCCCGCAAATAAAACACAAGGCAGAAAACATGGTTAAAGCACCCTGAAATAACTGCAACAATTTGGTGTAGTAACTAAAGCATATAGACCGGGCTTGCTATAAAGGTTAGGCTTAATCAAAAATGCAACAGTGCTGCATTAAATTAAGGTTAAATTCGGGCAGGAGGTCCATGCGAAAGGCTTTTGTCCTGTAGTAGACAAAATTACGTTGAGGATGATGGTAAGGAAATACAGTAGAACCTCGTTAATTTGAATCTCAAGGGACCAAAAACTAGTTCAAGTTAAGAACAGTTAGAATTTGGAAGCGGGATCTAAAAATGGCAGTTCAGCTTTTCCCTTCCTATTCTGCAACTGTAACTAATCGCAAGCCCAACTATCAGGAACTACAAAAACCTGCACCAGCTTGAGCCGAACATTGGCAGCGCCCGCTGTGGAAGTCAACGCATGCTATTGCATGCAACAGAGCGAGGGCGCGATGGCTCAGCCAGTCAAGTGAGCTTTGCACTAAGTGCACACCGGCTTGTTCTTCCCATTCACTTTATTGGGTGTCTAATAACATTGGTGTGGTTGTGTAATGCATTGTATTCACTATTGGCCCATATTTATATCCAAGGAGCGTGTAAGCAAGGGGCTGCTAGTTCGAACTTACTGTTGTGAATAACGTCCGGTTAGAATTATCGGGAGCTTTCCGCCACCGAAATACACAGTGCAGCGCCGAGACCTGGACATCAATTTGGATTAAATGTATTATCAAATTAACCAATTTCGAAATACCAACCTTCCACTCTATGGCATTTGCATTTATAGATCAATAAATGGTTTTTAGTCGCCATTGCCGTGCATCAGTGGTGCATTCATGATCAGTCTCCGTAACAACTGCAGCTTGCAACTTCTTCAGAGATTGTGATGTACGCCTGCCTCCAAACAAACAAAGGTAACTTCCAAACTAAACTTGAAGGCGTACTGACACAAAATTTTCGTGCTACGTTTTTTGCGCTGTTATGGGTGCCTATCAAGCCTTTAGTCATTGAATGGCCCATTAAATGGTCGGTCTCAGCTGAAATATTTATTTACAGCCTCGAGTAACAGGAAGAGGAGTAGGATAACTCTATAGCACACTAAGAGCGTTCAGTGTCATGTCCTATCCACCCAGCTTTATCAGCTTAAATGTTGTCGACGATTTTCTAGTGACTTAGCAGCCACGGGAATTGTATTTCGTAAGAATTCATGAAATCCTGGAGAAGATTTTGCCGAATCCCTCACATGTCAACTTGGTTAAGAGGCCATGGCAAATACGTAGAGAAGATCATTGTGTGTCAATGGCTAGATAACACACAATCAATTGGGGGAGAGAACCAGTCCACTTGGTTGAGAGACCATTTCACATGCGCCGAGGGGACCATAGTGTGTCAATGGCCGATAAACACGCAATCAGTCGGGGAAAACTACTATCAGTATCAGCAATACACATTTCTCAGGCTAATGAAGCATTTTATATTATATTAGCTCCATATTATATTAGCTCCATGTCCCATACTAGAAAGCAACCTTCCATTCTGGGGAAAACCTTCATCGTCGATTTTGCCCTCTGCTCCTATGCGCTCGATACGGCGTGGATAGGAAGAGTTCCTAAGGCATATATTATCTCGAAGCTGAGAAACAGGTACACAGCACCACTGCATGGCACCGTCCACAGTTATACTGCTCGCCCTGGAAAGGCTCTAGCCGATGCTACAATGTACAGCATCTAAGAATGGCGAATAGAATTGAGAAAATCACCCGCCACAATGGCTCGTTGGCAATGGCGTTGTGCTGCAAGTTTTAAAGAAAAGCTGTCTACCGGAAACGGTTCTTTTCTGGCGTGCGGGACAACAAACTTCCAACGCGGAGGAGGCGGCGGCGGGGGGAGTGAGAGCAGGCGGAGAGTTTCACTCGAGCACACTACAGATGGCGCCGCGAATTTACCTACCGTTCCCCGCGCGGGAGAGTCTGCTCGCCGGCGGCCGCGTCGGGGGTGCGACTTTGTCGTATGCTTCAGCATCGGTTGTTCTGCGGCTGTTTTGTTTCAGCTTCGCGTTCATTGCTTGGCGCTTTCGTACGGCTGGATTAACTTGTTCAACAGCAGCTACAGGGTAACCCGGTCCCGACTGAATTAAGTGGTCGCACGGCAAACATGCGTTAAGGATTGGTTTGCAGGGCGGGAAAACGGAATGTAAAAACCCGATACAGACGTCTGGCCGGTAGAGAAACGCTACCTTTGGCGCACTGCTTGCCACGAATGGGACTCCGTTTTATTGGTGGTTACTAATTCGGTTGGGTTTCAGCGATACCAAAATCGCCCTTTGGTAGCGAACCTCGGGGAGCCAGCCAAAGCAGCAACAGCCTCCAGAAGCCCGAAACAGAAATTGCGCAATAGCCTTACATACCCAAAGACAAGTCGAACGTCCAAGTCCCGTGTTAATGTTGATACTTGTCTATATTTTTGAACAAAAACAAGACACTACGCAAATATAAGGCTGAAAATCTATACATGAGTGCTATTTGCAGTGTTGCTCTATTCAAATTCACGGATCCTTGGTTTTTGCGATAGCATATAAAATAACACATCAACTGTAGAAACCCGTCGCCTGCGGTTGCCAGCGCTACATGGCGGCATTTAAAAATCAAAGGGCAGCAGCGACGAGAGGTTCCACTAGATAGGTTCCATGTTCCGTTTGGAACGCTCGTGAAGTAGCGCGACCTGGTTCTGTAAGCGTTATAGTAGGTTGCATCCGTGCATGCGCGTGTATGCCGTACGGCAGCAATGGCATCGGGGCACCCGACTTATCGCAGTGAAACGCGGTAAATTTAAATTTACTTGGGCAAACCTCTAACGTGTTACCTTTGGTAGAACGAGTCGGGGGACGAACACTATGAGAGGTGAGCGGGGCGGGAAAGACAAGGGAGGGAATTGCCGTGGGCGCCAGGCCACTAGCGTCTATCGTCTGCATTTGACAGGAGAGTAGCAGATACGTGACCATTTGAGAGCAAACCTTTTTACCTCTACCAGCCAAGGGTTCTTTCGTGACATGCGGCACAAGAAACTCCAAACGCGGTTGGGGAGGTGGAGGGCGCCTTCAGCATTTATAGCACAGTGTCGACGGCGCGGCGATAGGGCGCTGTTAGCCGGCGTTGCTGCGCTCACTCCGACGGGCGCGTCCGAGGGGCCCTTTCGTCGGCTGTCGGCTTTTTCATCTTCTTTAGCGACGGTGTTGGGCCTGTTATCGCGCAGCATCGCCTCTATTGCGCGCTTATTTCGCACTGCTTGATTAACGTATTCGACAACACCTACTGGGTAACCCGGACCCGACTGAATGAAGTGGTCGCACGGCAAAGACATCTGGCCAGTGGAAACGCGACCTTTTGCGCACTGCTTGAAACGCATGGGAATTCGTTTTCTAGGTTGGTGAATATCAAATAGGTTGTGTTTTAGAGGTAATAAAAAGGCGAAAGGAGCAAGTGGTTCAAAGTTCCGTCCGCATTTCTCGCAGTTCTGAAACTTACAAAACTAAACTCACATGCGGGATTGTTTCGATGTCTGCGCTTATGTAGCGAGGTGGTGTACCCCGAGCTTACACATCAGGAATGCTAGGTTGCGCTGTCTCGCCCTTAAGAAAAACGCTCCTCTCCGTTTTCTTTCGTCCGACGCACGGCCGGGCTACAGCGGCGGCCTCCGCCGCTGTAGTCCGGCCGTGGCCGACACTGTTGTCTCGAAACGGCGCTCTCGCAAGGCCCACGTAACGGCTGGCAGAATCTCTGCTTTCACTCTTTCCAGAGCCACGTTTGTGAATTCAAGTGACGTCACACGTAGAGTTGTTGTGGGGGTCGTTCACAGCTTTGTTATCGAAACACCTTCACAGCGTGGACTGGAGCCAATTTTTTTGTCTTCGTATTCTGTGCGCCAGTTTATTTTTCAACTCGAATGCCATTCTTGACTCAGTAGGACGAGAATAGGGCGCAACAAGAAATTGGCAGCAAAAAAAGGCATACGCCTCAAAGAAGAGAAGGTTGCATAAATAACATAAAATGGCGGATATGAGTCTGAAATGGAGCCAGCCCCACGGTCTTCCGGCATATGACATGTGTGCATTCCCTACGCTGTCGCAGCTCGATGGTCTCAGCTGATGAAAGGCGAACCCACTGGATGAACTGTGGGCTGCCATCTGAAAAAAGTTGCGCAACTTGCTGTATAGTTGCAAGCTGGAGACCCCGACTAGCTGGCGTGACTCGTCTTTCGTCGGAGAGTCGGTTATTGTACCTCACATATACTGCCGACATTTCGCTGGCAATTCTCCATGAATGGCACGCCCGTATTGTTTTCTCCGCAAACTTCCAAATCTCTCAAACTGGCGGCAACCGGCTTCGAGAAATCTGCGTCTCTTGTGGGAACTCGGCGTCTGTGCTACCGAAATCTGGCGCGAACGCACATGAGGGGTTGAGTAAAAGATCAAGCGCGAGATCTACCGCGAATGCAGGGCAGAGTGTTCTCGAAGGTAGAGCTCGACGACGCTGCGTGCTCCCCACGGGACGAACGCTCAGGTGCACTCGGTATTTTCCCTCGGTATTGTTTTTCTGGTGACGCAGTACAGATGAAGCAAGCGGTTAGACAGCTGTGCTGTTAAAACCACCTTTGTCGTGTATACGTAAGAAGCGAGGTGCCTTTACTCAGACAAGAAAATGAACACAGTTATGAACTCCGATATGGCAAATTGGTCGGTGCGCTCCGTACAAATTGTTAACCTGCTAGGCTGCACCGTGCAGCCGTTGTTTACATCAGCCGACCCTTTTCGATGTAACGAACAGCCGATGTTTGTCATTGCTACGTTGATATCGCTATCTGGCTCCGCCCTCGCCCCTGCCCTCTGTCATCGCTTCAGGTGGACTTCGGGACTTCAGTAGCTGCGTGCCCACTCTACTGCGCGAGATACTCTTTTGCGGTGTCTCCGATCGGCTCAAGTGCAGCGGAAGCTCTCGAAAGGGGGCTGCTGCCTAGTTTCTCCCAGTTCCCCTTAATCTTCTTTCTCTATAAAGTTGATTATGATGCTGCAGATGCTGATTCTGGAGCGCCGTTAAGCAGTGTCGGCAGATGCGAGAGTGTATCGGAGTAATCTATAGACCGTTCTATTGGGCGAGGGGAAACGTACTCTCTCACTCAATGGTCGGGGATAGCGGGCCGCCATTCTGCCTCTCTGGAGTGTGCTCGCCGATCACGGCGGGCCAGGCACGGCTGTTCCTTTGCCTTGATTACGCTTTGTAGGCATCGCTCGTGCGGGTTTACCACATTAGAGCACACAAGAGTTTTGGCAATTTTGTTCTTCTGAACTCTTTCTGTACACTCCTACCTTGGAGTAGTGGCAGAAAATTGTTCTACTTTCTTTCCAAACTAAAATGGATGACTGAACCTTGCCTGTGCCCCAGATTGTATTAGTTACATCTCCATTGTCTGCGGTCACATTGCGGCATACCACGCTCTAAGTATTACGTGGGCTGGCGTTGACGATTTTCACAGTGACTGCTACCTCCCTAGGACGTTCTTTTCCTCAGCCAAACTGGGCGGAAGGGGGCATGGGGCTACTACAGGGGATTCCACCTCCTTTCTTCCCCCATCCCCGACTCGGGCAAAATAAAATTGTTCACTTGCTCACTTCACCCAAGAGTTCAGTCTATTACCAAAATGCGATGTCTCTTTGTCGGCAACATCAAACCTACATAAAAGCAACGCAAAAGCGAACGTTTGTCTGGTTGCTCAACAGGCGGAAGCTTCATATACAAGTTGCCCAACGGTGTATGCTCTCCAGGAGCTGTGTTGTTCATATTAGTTGTGTTGTAGATAAGGTGCATGGTTAAATTGTGCTTGTTGCGTACGGGGAGGCCGACCCGAGCCGATATTCGTCGCCCCCGACATACGCGTGGTAGCGTGGTGTGAAGTGAGTGTCCAGCCGCTGTTGCAGCCGTGAAGAAGTCCAGAAGCCGTACGCTAACGTTACTGTTTACTGCATAGCGAGTAGTGAGCCGAAGCCAAACAACGCCCCGACGGGCGAGGTAACAGTACAGGACTCGAGCAGAGTGACAGCAGTGATTCACTGCTGCTCAAACAGGAATAAAACTACAGCGCTTGGGCGGGGTCTATTTATACCCCAAGCGCTAACGGTCAAAAGAAGCGTTCCCTCTAGATTGTGCACATGCCACGGACGTCGCAGCCACAAACAACAGTCTCCAGAGTTTGTGAGCAGTCGGTAGTAGCGGCGCACGCTGAGTCCGAGAGATGAGAGGGAGGACCCCGCTGCGGATGCAGGGCCTCTATGTCCTTGGGACAGGTCCCTGCTTCTTGCTTCGGCACGCCATGGAGGCTTCACCGCACAGCCAAGGAGTGTTGCAGAAAAGTACGGCAGCGGGACGAATCGTAACAGCTTCTCCCCCGGGGGTCCGAGATCCCGATGTATCAGGGTCTTCAACCGTTGTCCGGAGGGATGCTTTCGGAGAGAAGTGCCCGCCAGAGGCTCGACTCGAGGCCTGGGCTGTGCGACACTGTGCTGGAACTTCACCAGAGCCGGTCACTGGACTCCCCACGAATGTCTCTCGCTTGGTCAGGCAAGCATCAGAACAACCCAGGAAGACACAACCGCATCGCCGGCAAGTCCGAAAACAAATCCAAACTGAAGCTCTGCCAGGGTTTTAGTTGCGATAAAATGCGCTAATAACTAACACTAGTTATATTTAGCCCAACAGTACTTTATACAAGTGCACAAACTTGAAAGATGACATTTCGCCTTATTGAAAATATCCCACACAAAAAGAAATGTAATCGTACAGTGCGAAACCTACCCAAAGAAAAATAATGCAACGGAGAGTCAGGTGTCTTCAGGTCGCTTCTGGCGCTGAGAACTGCGATTTTAGCTCTCGTCATTGCCCTGAGCTTTTAACTTTTCAATCGTACCTTAGGTTCGCCCGCTTTCTCAAAGCGACTGCGACCGGTCGAAAGGACATCGGCCTTCTTCCGAGACGTGTCTCGAGCGCTCGGAGAAAACTGTACTACTTTCCACTACTCGAGCAAGGCGTGCGTTTTCGTTCTCGGCCACTCCGAGGTCCTCTGAGACCCGGCACAAAGCGAGCGTGCGGCGCTGCCACACGGCAAGCGTACATGAGAGCTGTTGCCGCATTTGTTTGCGACACTTTCGGCAAGCGAACACCGAAGGGTGCTTTCGCTCCCCTTTCCGGCTGTCAAGGCCACTCTAGGTACGGGCGTCCCGGTCTCAACAGAAAGCTCAACCCCAGGCGACACCCGAATCGCTACTAGCTCAGCTGGCCGTGGCTCAACATCGAGTGTCTGAGTTGGAGGTGGAATGCGAGCGACTCGCTTCGTTGCGGCGTCGTCATTAAGCTTAGCTGCAACGTGAAAACCGTTCTGTGTCTCGACGTCCGGCTCTGCCACAGCGTTGCTCGGTTCGGAACTCGCGTCCGGAGAAACAACCACCATTTCAACCGACTCGTGTTGCCCCCTTTCGCTAAAGTAATGGTTTAGCCCTTACGCGGAACGTCGGTAGCCTTCGAACTGTGGGCGTTTGGGCCGGTAGCCGTTTTCTTGGCCTCCCGTGAAGCTGCACACTTTGAACAAGACGCCGCTGACACATCTCCACTCACTGTAGAGTCCTTACACACAATGTACTTACGCTGCCCTCTGTCGTCAGCCTCCAGAAATGCCCCATCCTCGCTATCTTTCCGAGTCTCGCCATTCCTGTCACAGGTGGCGACACAATCGTTACTTCAGCTCTTCACAGTGAGCTGAGCTGATTCTTTGCTCGGCGGTTTCTCGAAATTGCACCCCTTCTCGCGTAACAGCTGATCCGACCTGTTCGAGAATAGCTACCTGTATTCCGGAAGAAGTTGTGGGGATACAGCCACCTGCGTGACGAGTTCACCAAACGGACTTCCGATGCTAACCGTGGCAAGATGCCAGCTTGCATCTATTCAAGTGAGTGGGCACACAGTTAAAGATGCAAACCTTTACACTGCCTCTCCCCTACCATGGTGGCTCACTTTCATAGAAAAAGTGCAGCTTTTGCGAGCTGGACGGCTGTTGCAAGCCGTGGCAATACTCACTTCTGCTGGAGGGGCCAACTCGGTTTCCGAATGCAGCCTTGCCTTGTACAGCACAGCCTATCCTGCCTTAAGATCTATGAAGTCATTCAACTCGATCATGTATCAGGATGTGCAGAAGAAAATCATGTCAGCAAATAATGAATTCATGCCGGACAGGCACCCACTGTTTCAGTCACACTTGCAGATACCTCCACCTATTTCCCTCCTGGTGTTACATCCAAAGCTAATTTGTTACGGCTTGTCTCATCAAGTATGGTCATCCGTCATAACACAGCTAGTCATACAGGCAAGTCTTTGACTGGGTCAGCAAACACTTTCTTTTTTTACAGTAGTAATAAACTAGGCGACTCAGTCATCTGTATTCTGACACCTTAATATTCTGTGTCACCGAGCTGACAAGCATGATTGATGCATAAGGTCATTTGTAGCCGCAACCGTTACTACAGCCTTGTTAGCTAACGTAAACCTCGTTCATGGCACCAAATTACTTGTGATTGCATGGCAACAAAAAAAACAGCTGAAATGGAAACGCTATTCTCGCGAACTTACCAACGCTGCATGCCACGCACACCTGCCTTAGTTAATTTACCGTGATTGTAGAAGTTTCCGTCACGCAAAACCACAGTGCACTTTTTGGAGCTGCAAGCTCCGTGTCAAAATCGAGTGTCAGATGAATCGAGTAATTTTTGTGTATGGTCTTACTATTGATTATGACAAAGTTATTAACAACAAAATAAGAGTGTGTGCATTATTCTTCTAAAAAATGAGCCGTGAGAGCCGTGAGAGAGAGTGTGTGCATTATTCTTCTAAAAAAATGAGAAGAGAGAACCACGTCGCCGTCGTGGTCCACACTATATGCATTTAATCGTTCGATAGGCTCATAGCATCTTTTACGCATGTCACCGTTTCCTTAATAGGGTACGCTGTTAGATGTGAAGAGTCGACTCAAGCGAGCAAACAACACCACCGAATCTACAGGGCACAGTTTTCGAAGGGGGTGGCCGTCTGATCTGCGGCTTTCGCCGACCAGAGCGCTAAGAATGAGTCAGAGCCTTGAACGAAAACAACACAAAGACTTATATTTGGACAGGCAAGCCATCAGGAGCGTTAACAAATAGATATTACAAAGTATAGCAGTTAACTAAAAAGAACACGAGCAGTTCGATGCATATGAGGGACAGAGTCCCACAATATTCACCGACCGGGCCCGACGATGCACCGCTGTCGGAGGCGATTCGGCTAACTGAGTAACCGTCACGTTGCTTTGAAACGACGCCGCGCGCGACAAACGATTTCATCTCGAATGCCCTTTTACAAACTGGCCTACAAAAGAATACGAATGCATACCCCAAAAGCCACAAACAAGTACAATAAAACGAGTGTGCGCTTTTTTCTTTGCCCGTGCGTGTACGTGCTGTGTGCGGCACGGGTACTTCGCAGTTAACCCTATCCAAACGTTTGACAAACGCATCGACTGATGACAGACCACTTACCAGCGAGCTGTCCACAGCTGTCGGCGTATCCAAATGTTGTTAGCGGCCGTTCGTCGTGTGACAGGGGCACATCTTTCCACCAAATGGCACTACTAGTCCTTCTCAAATAATAAAAAATGATGGCCCAAGGCGAGGCGCTTGAAACTCCGGCCGCACCAAGTCACCGGCCGCGCTGCATTGATAGCACGGAGGTTGTTTACATACGGGCAGCAAGTCGTGCCGCCAGGGCAAGTTGAGTCGCTGCAGTCGGGTGCGTTGGCGCGCTGGCACGAGAATTTAAATTGTCTATATATGCGCAAGCAAGCGAAGCAGATGAACATTGCAATTGTTTGCAACGGCGAGAACTGTCTCTTTGTTAGCAGCAGAGTTTGACAACACCTACCGCCAAAATAAACAGATTGAAACAACACGGCCGCGCTGTCTGCTTGTGATCGCGCTGGCTGAAGCATCTATTCGGGTATACGTACGGTATCGGTTTTGTAGCTGCATGCAACCGTCGCGTCCTGCTTTCTCGTTGTAATTAGCATTAGTCCACGGTTGAAGTGCTGACACACGGAAACAACACAAGACTAAAATGGCGACCGCCCGCTTGAGATGATTACCCCAGATGGGGAGTTTATTGTGGACGTGGTTGTGTACAAGGAACCGAACGCCATCTTACAGATGGTGTTAAGTCGTTCTAAATCCTCCCTTTTGCTACACGGATGGGCAAAGGTACTACTGTGAAGGTTCGTCCACTTTTTTAGACCATGCCTAGGGAGTACATTTTTTGCTATAAGTACTTTTCAGGGCACATTACTTGATTAAAACTCCATTTCCGGCTAGTTTGCGTTTACAGTGTGAGTACGGGTAACTCCAGGGCTGGCTGGATATGGACGTGGATTTAATTAAGCAGGGTATATTATACGTGGTATCTTTTAGGTATGCCGAAAATTACGAAATAAACAGCGGCGTAGTCATCGAGTTAAACGAATTTATTTGCATCTGTTAGCGGGAATTGCATAACCCGATGCTTTAAATGCACATCTGATGTCGCAGCCGTTGAGTTACATGTACTTATACAATGGGCTCACCACCGCGAGCTCCATGTTGTACTTTTCCCACGAACACCGCATTATACCTTTTTCGGTAGTGACGCTACGAAATACCATTGCGGCAAACGTATTCTTGTAACTTATTCCTGCGTGCATGCCGCGCCTTTTCATGCAGGCAGGTGCATACCCTGCAGAGAACAGGCTCTGTGGAACAACTGGGTGAAGTGGTGTCACTGCCCAAATTGAAAAATGTTTTTCTCTGCTAAAAGAAAAACTGTTCAGATTAAACTTTCTGAAATAAACTGCGATCACTTGTTCTAGTGAATGGCTTGTAGTTGATATTTTTACTACGAGCGCAACATTGGGCAATTTAAAGTTGAATATGGGCCACAAAGAATAATATTCAAAGTTTGAGAAACGTTTTCTCGCACATTTCACCTTTTTGTTCAGTGTAAATGTAGTTTTTACCAATTACAATTTACAATTACAATTTTTACCAATTACAATTTACAAACGCTTCATTGGTTGAGAGAATGTGCTCGTATTTGCTAAAAATGTTTGAAAATGCTCGACAGCGTGCATTCTCCGAATGGCGTAATCACAGCAAAGAAAATAAAACTTATTTTAAAAATGCGGCATAGAGCAGCCCAGGCCCTCCACATGACGTTAACAAAAAATGGTGGCCGTTATATTAGAAGATACTTTTTCAAGATTTTTTTCACAGATGTAAGTTTGCTTTAAACCCTGGAAGTAAACGGCTCCTAAAAAAAGAACATTTTTTTTGGACAAAAACACTTTCAGGGTGCATTGTGGGCCATGCGAGGATGACCCACAATTTTCATTGAACAAATCCGTGATGGTCCATTTTACGGCTCGGACGTTTGGCATGAAATGACCCATTTGTGATTGGGTGCTACCCTATCGAGGCGCCCTGTTGAAGGGTTGCTCGAGCACAGGGAGGACACTTCACCTAAACGTGGGCTACTTTCATTTCATTTGATGTTAATATCATAAATGTCCGTTAAAACAAATACGAGATATGTACGGCCAACCTAAACTTAGCAACAGCTCGGCCCTTTTCTAGGTTGTCTGTGCAGGTGGCCGTCCTTGTACATGAAATATTTTATTAAAAGAAAAAAAATGAAGTAAACTCGGCGAAACAAACATTTCGTTCCGCTCCAATGATCAGGGGCGTTATTCCAGAAAGATCTAAATAGCTCGGTCCCGAGTTTCCAGTTGCTCTAGTTAACAAAGTAGTGATAGTGCACCATCCGGTAAGCCTCAAGCGACACCGGCGCAATCGTGCGGAGCAAGCTTAGCATTAGCAGTTGGCCCAGTTGAGACCGCTCACGCGGAAAATGGAAGGCTTGTGCGAAAACCCGCGTGTAGCGCCGTCTAGAATCGAGCTGCAATAAGCACTCCGTTATGCAAAGTAGATAACCCAGCTATTCCTTTTAAATCTCCGGCCTGGCCCCAGCCTTCTTTTAAAGGAGTACTGACACGAAATTTCAAAGTTGAGATAACTATGTAAAACGCTTCCTTTTTATGAGGAGATATCTCCCAGCAAGTTTCAACAGCAACCGTTCAGCGAAACATATTTAAAATCCATTTTAATCTTCGCCCGCACGAGAAAGCCCAGAGCGGGCCGACGTGACATCATCTGCTACGTGCCCCAAACTGCCGACGTCGGGGCTCCCGTGACGAAGCCGACGCGCTGGCTGTGGTTGGCGCGCGCTGCTCGGGCGTGTGTACACGTCATGGTTTTGGGACTGACGTCATGCTGCCCGGGCCTGTGGGGACGGCGAAGATTTGGCCGGTCTGGGCGCGCGCGTGCGCTCGGTCGGGCGCGCTTCCAGAGAGGCAGCGATACGGCAAGAATGGTTACGCCTTGTGATACATGCTGTCATGGCGGCCGCTCGGCGTTTTTTTGTCGAAACCGAAACTGGCACGAATAAACGACGCCGTAAATGAATGTTTACGCTGCGCTCGACCGTCTAATCTGTCATTCAATGATTAGTGGGCTGGTAGGCACGCATAGCAGCGAAAAAAACGTAACATAATAATTTCGTGTCAGTACTCCTTTAAAGCTCCGCCCGCTAAGCGGAGCGGGGCGGCTCTGATTCTTCCGGTGTTCTGTTCTTCCTTTCAAATGTGTTGGCTACGTGGTTTGAGGGTGGCTTCAGTGCAGCTCAGCGCAAGCCAAAACGAAGTAAGCGAAGCAGTTCATTGTAGCGGAAGGAACGCGCCTTTCTCCTGAGTGTCAAACGTCACCGGTTTGTTTACGTACGGACGGCGGGCGGAGTATCCGACATCGCCTCTATTTAGCGTGTAATGAGCGTGTTTCAACATTTTACGATTTTGGTTTAGACATTGAAGGTGTGTAACCGGTCGTCGATTAGGTTTTGGCTGTGTATGAATACGTCTGCCGTGGGAAAATCTTGTCGTCTTGTCCTCTCATCAGGACTTCGTTCAGACAGAAGCCTTCTGCCCCCCCCCCCCCCCCCTCTTGTGACTGTGGTAGCCTTTGACTGACGGTGGCCTGGGTACGTCTTTCGTTCATTGTTTTCTGGTCAGCTTTACTAGCGGATCATCAAATGCACGTGACTACGTGGCTGCGACGCTAATCCATCCGCGATGTGGACGCCATGGCAGCCATAGTTGGGTGGGGCTTCGGTCGCTACGTCGCACCCACGAATGGTCTGCGTGTGTGTGATTGACACAAGAATTCGGAAGAAACTCGGGAGAGATATTGCATGGCCGAGTTGAACTCATGACTATAGACCGGCACTTTAGGCAAAATGCCTATTTTTTCCTCCTGTCCGCACCAAGCCTATTTAACATATAGGCACGAACAAAATGATGGGGAGCATTTTAAGCAATAGTTTATTGTGCCTATAGTGCCTATTTTGACTATATTAGCTTTTTCATGCCTATTTTGACAATATGGAATTTTTTTGGTGCGTAACAATGCTTTTTTTTGTTGTATATATGCCTGTGTTAGATTTTTTTTAGTGGATTTTCTGCAGGCACTGTTCTCGCTTCAGAATCCCACAACGGGGTGTTTGTTTCACGCCGCTTGCGAGAAAAATCCGCGTGTCGTGCCAAACACGCCTAGAAGCCCAAACCATGACAAAGCCGTCACCACCTCGAACTCGCAATCTCGGCCGAGCCGCCATAAACCCGTGAGCAGCGACACCGCAGCCAAGCTAACCGACGTCACCACGGTCCGCGCAAACTCTTTGGGTCTATGTCCTTCGTACGTGTTGTTTCCACAGACCAACAGGGAAAACTTCTGCCGATGTGGCCGATCTATTGCTAGCGGAATAAAAGTACACCAAACAAAACATTAACGCGGCGCAGCCGTGTTTATGCCGCTCAAGCTCAAAGACGCCTTCTGGGGGAACCACGGGCAGATCTGAGACACCAAAGTTTTAAGGTGATTCCTCGAACACCTGCACTGTCAGCTGCCTACCACGGGAAAACTTCCGGCTTGCACGATGCAGTACTCGTAGCAAGACGAATTAACAAGAAATGGAGCTTAGGAATGGGGATCTCAGCATTTTACAAATAGTCTAGTCGTGACACCCGTCATCTGCCGCGGCCGGGTGACATTTAGAGACATTTGGGAACCTCACATTAAGGGAATTAGTGAAATAGAATCTTGGGCGCTGTGTAATGTTGAAAATCGGTATATAGCCCATAGTTAGTGAATGCTGTTATTCCTGCTGCTTCACAAGTCATCAACTTCTGCGGAACAGTATAGCTCAGTAATTTCTACAGAATTATTCCACTTCAGTGTACTATCCATGGGATTCATCTGTGTTGTGAAGAGGTGAGGAGCTCGTTCTGCCCCGTCAACGAATCAATACATACAGTGAAGATCTTTCTTCGAAGCGAAGTTGTGTCGTCAGGCATCAGTGGCCGATTGTGGCTCTTCAACCAGAGCCCGTCATTACCCCTTAAACAACTCGTCTAAGGGCGCAAAGCTATACCATAACCTCTCCGGTTTTAAAAACCACTATGCAATGGACAGATGCGTCGAAGCCCGAAGTATTCTCATCACGCTGCACTTCAACGTGACAGAGCGCATTCTTGTTCTTCTGTCGCATTCTTAGCAGAAATCATTTCAGCAGCTGGCAGATTTGGCGCCACTCTGTGTAAGGATGCTGAGTTCATCTGGGAGTTCCAGGACAGATCCGCGGCTATCCCCGAAGGACTGGTTGATTAAATCTGCCTGACATAAAATTTCTGGATTCCACTTTCTAAAACAACTGCCCAATGTTCTGAGCAGCAAACATTGTGATATTCCAGATGTAATAAAATTATGGAAAGTCCCGAAGTACAAGAATGTTCCCCCAACTTCAGTGGACGTAGGGCATTTTCTCTCACACAATTACCGACTGAAAGTGGGTACAACTTCAAGAAGCAAATCAATGAGATTCGTGTGGTTTTTCATGAGTTTCAATCTTTTTTTTTTGGTGCTGAATCTCCATCAATTCCACGAAAACTTTAAAATATTAGCTCTTCTGTTGCTTATTTTCCGGAAGAAAATAAAATTACTTTCCCGCAGCACCTTACCTGTCCGCGGTTTCACTGCAAGTAAAAAAGTAGTGATAAAATATGCTTCTAAACCAAAAAAGAATTGAGCCTATATATGCCTAAACGGGAGTATTTGGTGCCTATATAGGCCTAAATTGCACTTCTCAGTGCCTACTAAGGCTCGTAAAACCTGAATTTTTTGCGTCTAAAGTTCCGGTCTCTACTCATGACGCGCGTTTTGGCGGCTGCTGAAGCGTGAACCATGGTTCACGGTCACCGTAGCAGGCATATATTTATCCCGACAGAGTTTAACCTTTAGCGGAGGAGTAATTTCAAGCACTTTTTTGTTTCTCGAAAGTACTGTGCCTTGGCTGTGCAGCCATCTGCGCCCGCCCCACTCTGCGACGATTTTGAGGCGGATTTCGCTCCGTAACGGCCGAGGAGCAAGTGTTGCTTGCGCTGCGGTTTTACGCGAAGGACACCTTCCACGGGAGCCTACGTAGCGACCGCACCAGCAACTGCCCTCAGTCGAGAGTAAGCCGGTGTGTGCGCTATGGGATTACTGGAGACAAGTTTTTGCCTATTTTAGGTGGTGACCCGGACATGGCTTCCGGAGGCTCTACCATGCGTTTATCCGCCTGCAGCAAGAGCGTACGCTTCTATCGTGACCTCTCGATGGAAAGAAGGTTTCCATCGAGTGGCCGTGCTTCAGTTATCGTCTGCTAGCAAAACTAGCAAGGTTTA